>NC_136521.1:15967003-16347003 GCF_053919585.1 Euprymna scolopes | reverse complement strand
GCCACGAGATTTTGTTTAGCATTTAATAAGAGGATATGTTATGCTTTAATATTCACATTAAGCGTGAATGAAACAGTAATACACTTTAAGGTCAAATCTCTAATGTTATATAGAAAACAAGACGTAATCAAAGCAGTTTATTAATTCACGTTTGATAGACAACGTTTGGTTCACAACGTTATACGATAGAAATTTGATCAACTCATATTTACTGTGAAAATTAAACTACGCGTGATCTGTTATTATTTTCTTTTAACTTTAAGTTAATTGAAAAATTAGCCGGAGATCCGTTTTTCCCCCGGTTGTAAAACATACTTAAATATATTTTAATCAAAACCAAAATATATAGCGTTCCAGCCGTGTTCCATAATGTTTAAGCTATCGGTTGATAGATAAAAAAGATTTTTAAAAACACTCCTGATCAACAAAGACAAAATTTCAAACATTTTTAAAAAGAATGGTGCCACTTTTGGGCCGTACGTGAAACTAATATATACCTTCTTTATCTTTTGGCTAGGATCCGAGTGTAGTATCTGTTCTGTCTAGATACAGCATAATGATATCGTTTTCTGGTCGGCCGTATAGTGGAAATATATCACAGACTTCTATAAGGATATTGGAAATAAACCGTAATAACTATATATATATATATATATATATATATATATATATATATATATATATATACGTTTTTCTTTATTACCGTTTTTTGTGTTCAGTTACATTTTTGTTTCAGCTACACGACCGTATTTTTGGCCGTTACGTGGCCTCCTCAGACTTTACAGAACTGTAAAGGCCACATAACGGCCAAAAAATTGTCGTGTAGCTGAAACAAAAATTAAACTGAACAGAAAAAAACGGTAATAAAAAATAAAAGGCATATTTGCTCTACAAAAGTATTGAGCACTTTCTTCAGGTTTTTATTAATTACCATTTCTACTATATATATATATATATATATATATATATATATATATATATATATATATATATATATATATATATATAAAATAAAAATTACAATTAAATTTACCAAAATGATCCAAGATGGTAAAATTAAAGTATATTATAAATATTAAAGAATTAATATTTATAAAATTATCTCAGGCAGATGTAAAATCTCGATAAAACCAAATAGGAAATAGAGCTTATAATATGAGCAAACAGTTAAGAAAATGTGTTAAAAAACACTTTGAAAAAGAGTTAAAAACATATTTAATCTGAAAAGGAAACACTAGATAAATGGATAGTCCTTAATCCGCGGAGTTTCGAAGAAATACTTTCCTTCTCATCAGAGAGTAGGAATTAGCAAAATGCGGGATCGGATTTTGCATGCAGAAGTATTTGATGAAACAACAAGTAAGTCAAAGATCTTACTTGAAAACAAAAAAAAGTGAAGCAGAGGGAATATGGTGAAGAAAAAGGTGATTACACATGAATGGATAGTCTGGTGGAAGGTAAAAAAATTCATTCTATCCATTCATGTGTAATCACCGTTTTCATAAAAGAACGTTCCACATGAATGCAATCATGTGACCCGCATCCTGACGTTTTGCGAGCCTGTGTCTCAGAGGATATACACTTTGAAAAAAAATGGAAAGAACAGCCAGACATAAAAAAAATGAACACAGGCAGACATGTAGACAGACAGTAGTATTTCATGTTTATGCAACCGGCAGTGTTGGAAATGGGACTTACTGCCAGTCGAAAGATTCATGCAAATCTGAAAGATCACTTTTAACTCTACAGCTTGGTATTAAACCCCTAGGCCACTGTAAACAAACATGACAACGCAAAGAATTTAAATTATATATTATGTCGAAATATTTAATTAAATTAGATCTCTCCAGTAGGCTTAACCATATAATGTTCATCGGCAGATGGTATAATATATATATATGCATATATATATATATATATATATATATATATATGCATATATATATATATATATATATATATATATATATATATATATGTGTGTGTGTGTGTGTGTGTGTGTAGATACATAAATAAATAACTTATTTATTATTGGCTCAAACGGAACTTTCACACGGGTCTTCAGAGATCTTTCCCTGAAAACAACCGTGGTGTTCCCTGGAAGCTGAGTGACAACAAGTCTCCCCAGGTTTCCAGTATTCTCCACCTCTTTCGATAATATTTGCAAATAAATTTGCATTATCGCAACAGCTGCTTGCCATTGATCTCTTGTTGGCAGCAGCTATTGGTCTTTGCTGGGATTTGAGTGGCAATAAGCCTCCCCAATGTCCAGTTCTCTTCGCACTTTTTCGGCTGAGGTCTGGTCAGTTCATCGGTCTTTCCTTCCTCCTTGACTCTACTTGGTTATTTGGTCTCGTTCTTTTTTTTTTGGGGGGGGGGGTGATGTGGCAATTGGGTTAGAGAACTTATAGATATTCGATTTCAGTCTTCTTGGTTCTATGTCGTGTTTTATTATTATTATTATTATTATTATTATTATTATTATTATTATTATTATTATTATTTACTCATAAGGAGTAGTCACACAAACCATCAAAAAAGATTGCTCTTGGAGACCAACATTTGGGATTCTCTGGAGTGTGAGTGATAACAAGTCTCCCTAGATTTCAAGTACTTTTCACCTCTTTCGATGACCGCCACAGCCGCTTACCATAGATTTCTCATTGGCAGCAACCATTTGTCTTCACTGGAATTTGGGTGACAATGAGCCTCCCTCTTTGCACTCAACCAGCGGAGGTTTGGTTAGTGCTGTTTCTCCTCAGTCTTGCATTCTTCATTGACCCTCATTTATTTGGTTGGTGCAAGTTTATGGTGACGTACACTAGAAAAGAAGGGGGCGGTATCTTACAGTTATACCGGTGATTCAATGTGGTGTTTTTTTTTCGTCTTTTACATCTATAGTCGTTTGTGTATGTCCAATCTGTGTAATCTACACATTCAAGAGGTTTTCTTAACATTTCAGCAGTTTTCATTATTGTTACCCGTTGTATCTTCTCAGCCATCCCTCTGATTCCAATCTCTCCCATTCTTTTTTCAAAGTTTTTCATCATTTTTCCTAGCGTCCCTACTATTTGTGGCGTTATCTTAACTTTCTTCATTTTTCAGATCCTTTTGAGTTCTCTGGCAAGTTCCTTGTATTTGCTCCGCTTCTCTATGGTCTGGTGGAACGGCAAAATCTACAATCTCGCAAGGCTTTTCCGTCTTGTTAACTATTATGATATCCGGCCTTCTTGCTTCTTGCTTGGATGGGTTTATCCGTTTTTATAGCCATGTCTCATGGGCACATGTGATATTCATTCTCAGCTATTCTATTATTCATGTTTACGGTATCCTATCATATGCTTTGTTATAGTTTATCCCTGTCACGACTATATTCTTTTTTCTACATTCAATCTCCATCAGAATTTTTTGGTCTATGTATAAAAGGTCATGCGTTCCTCTTTTTCCTTGCTGGCATCCTTTTTATTTCTCTGAGAGTAGTCCGCGATTATGATGGGATGTATAAGTTAATTTTAGTTGTGCTTTAAATATTTTCCACATTGTAGGTATACATATTATTGGCCGGTAATTACTAGGGATGGTTCCTTTTTTTGTTGTACTAGTGGGATTTTATCTTTGTTCATCCATTCTAGAACATAAATATATTTTTCCAGATTCTGTATTACGCTTGCATGTACTGTTGTGAATTTCTTAAACCAGTACGCGTTGATACCATCGTCGCCTGGTGCTCTACAATTTGTCATTTTTTTTTGAAATTTTTCTTGAGTTTTTCCTTGCTGATTTCTTTCTCTCTTCCGTCTTCGATTTACTGTGATCCTTTCATTCAGACCTTACAATCGTCCGGCTTCTCTGTTATGATCCTGTCGCTCTTCTCGTGTATGGTTTCAGTAGAGATTTTTTTCTCTGTTGAATCTCGTTGTTCTGTTCCTGTTCCCCCCCCCCTCATTCGCATGCTGATAGAATTAGCTTTTATTAATTTCTAAGGTTCTGTCTTGCTTGCATCGTTCAGATCTATATCGCTATTGTATTAATTTCTGTTCTGTTGCTGCTATTTTTGCTGAATTTATTTCTGTTTCTTGTTAAGCTTCCTCGCGCTGCTAACATTTCTACTTCATTATTCCATAGTAGTCTCAACCTTTGGATGTTTTTATTTGGATTTTCTTATTTAAACATCAGTTTAATTCCTTTGGCTTTAGACATTACAAGCTGCATTAACACTATCGGCATTCCTAACAAACAAGCCTTTTGCAAAATTGAAAAAAACTGTCTTGTTAATTTGATTAATTCATTTATGGTGGCTTTTTGTTATGACCCCAAGCGTTTAAACTACAATGGAAAACACATTGGCTTTCTTATAGTTCAAGGTGTTAGCATCGTATTATATTTTCGTAGAAATCTCGAATTTCTTATGTTTTTATTTATGAAAGTATTATTTATTTTTTATCTCCGCTTTTGTTTAGACATTCAAGCTATACCTTAACACTTTCGCTGTTTTTAACACGCAAGCCTTTTGCAAAAATTGGAAAAGAAATTGTCTGATTAAGTGTCTGATTGGTGACCGTTGTTATGGTCCGAAATGTTTTCGTTACAATGGGAATCTGTAGTGTTGTAAGTAAATTAAGACGTAAAAAAACCTCTTTCCAAGTCTTTATTGAACAAAATTCACCGCTACAAGAGAGAAAGAACTCAGTCTTTTAAAAAAAGGAAAACGTGCAAAATCACCTGACATGAAACTGAATTTGCATATCTTTCTTTTTAATTAGTAAGAACAAAACAATTTAAGTGAAAATATTTTAAACAGTAAGAACAAAACAATTTAAATGAAAATATAGCAATCTCCCTAACTTGTAAAGAGATTGTAAATAATTCGTTTGTTTTATAAATCCAGTCGCTGGACTGGTCTGCGAATTCTGTTAGAGCGACGTGGAGGTAGTTCGCTGTTCGAAGGAGCGGTGGTCCTCTGGGAAGGTTGGTTTTCAGGGTTATGACTATTGTAGTCAAATTCATTTTCTGTATTAGGCGTAGTACTAACAGGACGTGTTTCGATCAACTGGGCCGGGTCTGCATTTGCAATGTCGGGTTGGATACTTTTAGCAGGATTTTGAGTTCTATCAGAGCGTGCAATGCTAGCTAGATGTTTTAGCGCTACTGAATCTTCTCGGTCATCATTATGCCGTATTCTTGCATGTGTAGGGTAAGCTTCGAGGAGTTCCCCTACCTCGACAATCCGGTCATGTTTGCTCCTGTTACCAAACCATTTTAATAATACCTCCCCAGGGTCACAGAGCCAAACAGGTAAAGCAGTACCAGTAGGATAGCGCCTTTAAAAGTTGAACATGCGTTCGTGATGAGTTGCATTTGTACTAGTGCACATCAGGAAGTGAATATCATTTAAAACATCCTGTAGAACATCCTGTCAAGCGCTAAGGGTAATCGTCTAGATTCCAGAGCTAATAACAGAGTATTCCAAATAATGGCGTTGTAGCGTACGCATTGTCTTTTGCCTCTTGGGCTGTATGCAGTAGTGTTGCCGGATCCAATTCCAAGTCGCGTAAAAAAAATTTGTTGAATTCTCCCGACATAAACGAAGTTCCTCACTCGAAATAAATAAATGAGGGGAGCCCGATGTGGAGCAAGTATTTGTTAGGCAATGGATTGCGTTTGCGAAGAACAATCGCGACAAGGGAAAACAAAAGGAAATCGACTGTATTCTTCAATTACAGTAAATATGAAACGATATCCTATCGAAGATACCGGGACAGGTCCTTTGTAGTCTATGGAGGGTCGCTGAAAGGGAGCAGTAGAACGGATCAGTGTATTATTAATAGAATCGAAGAATTGGGGGGGTAATTTTGGCGCAAGTCGTACATTCAGATCACACGCCGGACTTCATCAATTGAATATGCCATATTTCGTGACCTTACAAAATTCCGAAAACGCTGTACTCTAGGATGTATTAATGAATTGTGTAGTAACTGTAGTTCCTCCAAAGAAAGAAGCAGCAGCAGCACATACTCTCGATAATGCACCGGCAACAATGTTTTCACTTTCGGGATGGTGTTTTATGTCGTATGACAACGGGAGAAGTTGCATTTTCCACCATATAATTTTATCATTTTTAATTTTTCTTCGGTTAGCATAAAAGATACGGCTTGCTAGTCTGTTACACTAGTAAAGGATGTATTAATGCGTTTCCGAATCGTCTGTAAAAGTTATTGATTATGAATTACCATTTATTATTGAAACCGATGCCTCAGAAAAGGCTATCGGAAGCACTATCATACAGGCTAAGAAGCCTGTAGCGTTCTTTTCTCGATCGTTAAACCCATCTGAATTACGATTTCATATAGTCGAGAAAGAGGCTTATGCCATAGATGAGTGCGTCCGAAAATGGAGGGATCTCCTTGCTGGGAAGCACTTTACTATTGTAACAGACCAGCAAGCCGTATCTTTTATGTTTAAACCTGCTTACCGAGAAATTATAAAGAAATCGACTTTACAGTGCTTCCTGATTCCTGTATGGAAATTATACTCGGAGTGTCTTTTTTAAAATTACACCATCCTCAAGCAGTTGTAGAATTTCGTTTTCAATGAATCGTACATCCTCCGCACGGTAATTTCGGGATTTAGTAGCAGTAGGTTATAAACAATTTCACAGGGGCACAGCTGATCTTGGTTAGGGCGTAGATTTTTAGAATATCCTGAGGTCCACCAAAAGAAATGGTGATACCTTGATGTAGTTTAAAAAAGGGCGCTTCGAGTATAATATCCATACAGGAATCAGAATTTAAACAGTCAGAACAAAAC
Source organism: Euprymna scolopes (assembly GCF_053919585.1). NCBI lineage: Eukaryota > Metazoa > Mollusca > Cephalopoda > Sepiida > Sepiolidae > Euprymna > Euprymna scolopes. Next base: position 16,340,196 of record NC_136521.1, on the reverse strand, counting down.
AATTTAAATGAAAATATAACTTTGATTTCTTTACATTTCCAGAGTCGAACTAATTCCCATTTAAGTTCTGGGAACTTATTTAGTTTTCCTTCGTTTTTCTCTTGCACTCTGGTATCGAAATGGGGCAGGCTGTGCCAATAATGGAGCAAGTTCTATTGTTTTTATTTAGTAAATTTATGCCAGGTCTGGAGTGGTCAAGAATTTTATCAGTCTGCATGCGAATATCCCAAAGAGTTTGATATTGTTTTCTTAAAACCACTTCGTGTTTATACTCATATCGCTTCTCATTGTGGTCTAATCCACAGAGATTGCATATAACTTCCGTGTAGGACTTAAGTGACTTTGTCTTGTCTCCATTTTTTATATTGCTATTGAACTAGAATAGGGCATTCTGATACAATATACGATAATGTTTCTCCCCTTTGTATTACACATTTTGCACATCAGTGATTCTGCAGTTTTGTCGATGTATTGTTTGATGGATTTGATGGATTTAGTGCGAGTGGCTTGTTCCTGGGCTGCCATTAATGTGCTCTCAGTAGACATTTAAGATTTACCCCGACTAATCAATTCCAGCTGTTGTTATCTCAAAATTCACTATTTTCTAAGAATACACCGAGAAGTTGTTTTCCAAATTTTTTCATGTCTCTTGTTGAGCCTCTCCCAGCTGGTCATGTTTCTACGTCATCGTCGTCGTTGCGGTGGCAGTGTCTAGATATTAACACACTTATTATCTTCGACCCATATAAGCCTGACCATCTCTTACAGTGAAAATGGAATATTCCAAATAGTCCCGAGCGTTATAATGTTGAATTCCCTTAGATTGAAAATGGAATAATCCAAAAAATCACACATAAAAAAACAATTGTTTAAGGATAAGTTAGTTATCGCCAGCCACTATCTGGTCGGCACAGACCACCAGCAACCGCCACCGAAACATTCAGCACCACCATCACTGCTACCACACCAACCTCATCCCCCCACTACTAGCGCCATCGCCACCGCCGCCATAGCCGCTACAACCGCTATTTTTAAGAGAAGAGGCAATAAAGGATCAGTTTCGGAAATGGCGGAAGGAATTATTTTATTTTGACTCCTTAGCAGTCCCTTTGTTGGGAATGAAAACCGCTTAAAAAGTTTCTACATTTCTGAAAGTCCCTATATCCCAGATTTCTAGTATGTAGATCATTAATTCGTTTAGTATATAGGTTGAGTAGTGCACTTATTCACGCACATTTTCACTTTTATAGATATATAGATAAGTTGATATATAAATGACAAAAAATAAATTATAAAAGATATACCCGGCGTTAGCTGGTTATTAAATACGCATAAATATTATATTTTAATTAATACAATGATGTTAATTAATAATAAACAGAAATACCGTAGGAAATGAAAAAAAAAAGATAGAAACTGAAACACATGCATGCGATTATTATATGTTTTTAACATGTCTTATATACCGAATTTGAAAACTGTAGTTAAAAAATATATGGGCTGAGAAGTGTACTCACACAAATTTTCACTTATATATATATATATATATATATATATATATATATATATATATATATATATATATATATTTCAAATTCCAAGATGTTGCCCATCTTATATTATTTTTTTTTACTTAAGAGTCACCAATTATCAATGCCGAGAGGACACTCTAGGATAAAGGTTATTATTTATAGTTATTATCCAATAGGATAATGTCGTAGTAATCGTTAGTAATGGAAATTTGGTAAATTGGATAACTGAACGGGGGAAGTTCATCAAGAATTTGTTTATGTTGGACTTGAAGACAACTAATTTGCAGTCAGTTGGGAAACAGGCAAACGGAAGAGAGTTCAACAGGCGTGCAGTTCTAAGAAAGAAGATTGTTCTTGGAATTTACGTTTTTATTTAGGCACAGATAAAGAGTGGGGACAATTATTGACAGTAGCCAGACGGGTGTTTTTCCTGAAAGATTGGCGAAAGGGGGGGGCTAGAGATTGGAGCTCAGACGAGAACTTGCCATGGAAATAACGATAATACAACGACAGGCTCGCAACGTCCGTTCTGTGGGAAGAAGTTGCAGGGAAGATAAAAGGGCATTCCCCACTAGGCTACGAAGTTTATTTATGTACCTTGTCAAGGCAACAATACTTCATCTTAATTTATTTCAGCATGTTAAAATGTACAATTCTTTATAGCACCTGTTTTTTTAGCGCAGAACCATTCATATTATGTCATTTCATTTAATTGATATGGAATTAATTTTGGGTAGATCTTCATTTTTTTAGAGGTCTTGCCTACTTGGCTAAATTTTTCTTCTTTTTTTGCGATTGCACGGGCATTCGCTGCTATCTTTATTGAAACAGAAGTTGTAATGAATCATTTTTAATTATTTATTGGGAGGGGTCTTTCGAGTGCTCAATATCCGGAGAATAGTTTCTTCTCTTTGTATCCCCTTTGCCGAAATATCTAGTGGAGAGGGTATCACCTACTTTTTTTGGCGGGAGGGGGCGATTACATTTGCATGTTTTTTATCCGTTCTTTTATTTTTGGAATTGTTATGGGGGTATCCACGTTGCCCATGATGACAATGATTAGTATAGCAAGTGTCTTCCATACAGAACTTCATGTCAACCTAGGCAACGCCGGGTACCCATGCTAGCACACACACACACACACACATATATATATATATGCATGTATATATATATGTATATATATAGCTGTTCTATCTTATGTATTGAGCACTGTTTAAGTAAATACTGAAATTTTACGCATAAAATTATTTCTTCATATATTAATTCATGTGATTAAATGAAGTAGCCATGTAGTATATATATTCACCTTTATTTGGTTATAGGAAATGGTGATTGAAATTTATTGGTAACATTTAGATTATTCTGTTGTTTTAGGATTGAAAAAATATAAGATAGTAATTAATAAATATCCCTCCAATGTCGTTCATAGTAATCAAAATATTTTCATCCACAGCTAGGTGTTTAGTTGTATTAGTGCTTTTCATGTTAAATATTTTTACGCTTGATTTAAAGCAGGAACTTTACTAGTGTTCTGACAACCAACAGTAATTAAAATGATACCGCCTTTACTGTTTGTTTAAACGCTAAAAGATACCTAGAAAACTCTATTCTACATAAAAACACGTAATTTTATTCTATGTGGAAACTGTTATTTACTCTACCACAAGTATTGAGCATGCACAACGCGAATGTGAACTTCGTATTATATGAATTATTCGGACTACTACTTTCATGTTAGTCTTATTTTTCCGACTTCTCTAGGTTTCAGAACACATAAGACACCTCGTATTAGCAAATAGTCACCCATTAACCAGGCTCAACTACGGTGATCTAATGGGAAACGCTATATACCATTCTCGGATTTGAAACCTGATTGATAGAACTAACTCCAACTGTTATCAGTGGGTAGCATTCTTACCTCTACATTTGTTCTATTGTTTGTGTTTTCAGAGTCAAAAAGTACACGAACGAATTAGTTACAATTCATTATACAATTAAAACAATGGAAGAACTAATGTCCTTTATCCAACTGATCAAGAAACTATGACCTTTAGTTTGAATGCCTAATAAGCAGTCATATTGTTTTTGAATCTACAATTAAAATAGGAATGGTTCGCGTAAAGAGCAGCAGTAAAGTAGAAAGGTCTTAGATTGACGTTGTATTCAAATAGCACGTTTCCTTTTTATACACATCATATTAGAAAAGATAAATACACGCTAGTACATATCAATGGTGTGTGTTTCTGCGATGGACAAGAATAGTGTTTGTTACAATAAAGAAAAGCAATTCGTTATCGACTTCCGGGATTAGGTCAGGAACAGAAAATTTATTTTAATTAGGCGAAAAATCGAGTATAAATTCAGGCGGGTTTGAATATTCGACCACAGATCAACTACCCTTGTGTTCCTATTCGCTTTTCGTTAAGCTTAGAAGTCTAAAACCACTCCACCATGCCTAACTACACTCTCCATTACTTCAATGGCCGCGGCCGTGCCGAGTGCATGCGTATGATGTTCCATATGGCTGGTGTCAAATACATGGACAAGAGATACGAATTCTCCGACTGGGATCGTTGCAGGAATGGTAAGGAATTGCTATTAAATTTATTTTTTTTATAAAATATGTAAAACTATGTTGAAACGTAGCTTTTTCTAGTTTAACATTGACGCATTGTTTAGATTGGATAGTACTTAGATAAGTGAATCTGTATGAAATACGACACAATCAGATTGAGAGTACAGGTTCCTTCAGACTTTGACAGATTATGTATACCAACGTCGGGGTGCCTGCGCGTGTGATTTTTATGGCAGGAGGTGCGTAATCTCCTGAGTCGACATTATTAAATACCAGTGGCAAGTGAAGTGTATGTACTAGACGACTGGAAACAAATGCCGGGATAAGCAGAGAGCACATACAGCGCCTAAAATTCCCAAATAGTCACCCATCTGTTACCAACCACACTCAACGTTGCTTAACTTCGGTGATCAGACGAGAGCCGCCGTGTCAACGCACTTATGCTGTATATACTTTGACAATAGATTATCGTTATATCACCGATATTAAGCAACAGTGAGCCCAGTCAGTACCAGATAGGTGACTACTTCGGAATACAAGGTGCTGAATGTAAAAGCACGTTGGCAACTCCTGAACCCTACCTGACGTCCAGATGTCCTATCACTTGATCTATCCAATCGCTTGATCTATCATATCGCTGGATTATATCGCTGTATCCGACTGGCTTGGACGCGAGGGCGAGGCTGACTCTTCGCAAATTATATTCGCTTTATCGAAACTCCTAGCTCCATTCATCGATCATCTTTAAGATGATCAGTTGATCTTTTTTGTTCCGAGAGACGAACAGATATATAAAACAAGGAGTTGGTCTAGGTTATACAGTGATAGTTCAAAAAGTAAAAACGCCTATTGTTTTAACTAAAAAAAAGTTGAAGAGCTACAATGACGGAAGTGGTATCATTAAAACAATCAATCTTTTGTGCAACAGAATGTAAATTTTGTATATTGTCACTACCATTCTCAATGCATTTTTGTAGAAATTCAATGGCGCATCTGTGCTTCTTACGCACGCCCATGACAGGTGTTGCTTTCTAAAAATCTCACAACGTCAATATCTGCAACAGAGAGAACAAACTTTAAGTTCCTAAAAGCATATGTTCAGTGATCATTACAACGCAAGTTGCAATCTTTCTGATGCATCAGAGCGGAATTAAAAAATCGGAGGCATTACGTTTGAAACGCCTTTCGTATGCATATTTCAAATAAGTATATATGTACGTCTGTTGCCAAATTTTACTAAACTTTTTGGCCGATCTCTATTTGCTATAACTAATACTTCTAACTCTTGTCAAATATCCCCTGGGTTTTCTATTATCCAGGAATTCTTGTAATCCGACTTTTTACAGGTACGTCTTATCGAACTCAATGAATTTTTATGCAAAAGTCGAAATATTTATGTCGCACTTAGAAATCCTTACCAAACTAAGAATAAAATTATGACTTTGATCCGTGGTAATTGATTGTTCTCTATCCGTCGGCCATTACCAGGTAGTTTTTTTTTTAAATTATTAGGTTGGTCCAACAATAATTCGTTTTTTTGATGTTCAACTTCATGCAAAAAAAAAAACGACATTATTTATGCATTACTTAGCATCATCTGCACTGAGAATTGAACACCAAAACGCAATTTAACTTACAAATGACTATGATTAGCAATTCATCCTCAAGTTATAATGTTTCACTATCTTCGGTTAGACACGATTACGGACTTACATGCACATTATCATGGCAGTTTTACGAGCATTACCATTTCCGTGCTGGCTTATGGCAAGTGGATGTTTTGTTAGTGAAATGGTCACTAGAAAATTACTACTAATACCATTACTATATGTTTTTTTTTGTTTTCCATGACAGTTTCCTTCTCCTTCACCACAGATGAGAAGTTTCATCTAACGTTTCTATAGTAATCTTCTGGAAAACTGGAAGGAGGCTACCAGGTGCTACACTTTGCTTAAAAGTGAACTGAATCTGCGGAATAGTTTTTGTTTCCCTGCGGTGTCGTACTATAGCGCATTCCTAAATAGATACAGCAGCTAAGTATTCCCAAATAGTCACTCATCAGGCTCTGGCCACGCTCAGTGTTGCTGTACACTATGCTAATATAGTAATGCCGCCTGAGGTGTATATGGATAATTCTAAAATTAATTTTAAGAGTATCAAATATATTTTTGTTTTAAATATGTAGTATTAATACTAATTTCCAGTTCTAGATTTCGTAATCCATATTCTTCATGCAATGAATGAATCTTGTGCTCATTTAGCGTCGAACCAAGTTTTTTTTTAATTCTCTGTAGATACAAAACTACCGAGACGCGTATGTTTCTATAAAAGAGTTATATATATATATATATATATATATATATATATATATATATATATATATATATATATATATATATATATATATATATATATATATTTGATCTTAAATATGAATCTGACAGTCAGAGTAAACATCATCGACGCGGGTCACTTTTATACGTTAGTGGGAGAAGCACGCCCCCCTTCTATCTCTTTCGCCCCTTCTCTCTCTATCTATCTCTCTCGCTATATATGCATATATATATAATACTAAAAATTTATATATATATATATTTATATATATATATGATTACTTTAATCATTTAATCACATAAATTAATATACGAAGATACAATTTTATGCGTACATTTATCAGTATTTACTTAAACAGTGCTCAATACATAGGTATAGGCAGTAAGTCATGAAAATATATATAGCAATTAAGCTACACAGAATATTCAACGTTTCGTTCTCGTGAGAATAATGCCTGGCATAAGTCTGACGAATTCTCACGAGAATGAAACGTGGAATATTCTGTGTAGCTTAATTGCTATATATATTTTCATAACTTACTATATATATATATATATATACACACACACATATATTATACATATATATATATATACATTCTTAGTATTACATTTAATTATGCATTCCATTTATATATTTTTTAACATTTTATATTTTTTTCAGTTCCATCTCTTTTTATCATATCGCTCCCTACAAAATAATGTTTCTAATTATATCTATTTTTTTATTTCTATTCTAATCTGAATGTTTTTAAAATCGATGTTGTCTTTTTGCGTCTACTTTTGTATAATACCGGCTTTTTACCTTTACTGATGTACACATTTTTTATGTTATTATACATTTCAGACTTTCCCTGTAACTACTTGCCTTGTCTTGAGATGGACGGTGGTATGAGAATGCCAGAGACCATGTCCATTTGCAGGTACTTGGCCAGAGAATTCGGTAAGTAAAATTAATAAAACTATACAATGGCATGGTAGGAAACAACAGGATATTTAAAATCTGAATAATAATAATAATAATAATAATAATAATAATAATAATAATAATAATAATAATAATAATAACGGCTGAAATATAAAGGAAAACGCTTGAATGCGAAGAATAATACAAGAATACAATATAACGAAGAAGGGTTACACGGAATGAAGAACACCGAAGCTGCATATCTACAAGTTCTATACCCCCATCACGAACCTCCTTCCATTGTCTCATCACCGCCCCCCCAATAGAAAAGTGATACCAAAGAGCCGAGAATGGTCAAGGAAGATGGAAAGACCGAGGAGCGAGCTCCAACCAGACCTCGGCTGAACAAGCGCAAAGAGAATTGGGATCTTGGGGAGGCTAAGTGCCACTCAAATTCCAGTATAAACCAATGGCCACTGCCATCGAGAAATCAATGGTAAATGGTTATTGCGATGACGAAAATTATTTGCAAATGCTATCGAAGGAGGTGGAGAGAGCTGGACGTCTCGGGAGACTTGTTGTCACTCAGCTTCCAGAGGACACCACAGGTTTCCAATCAGATCGTTTGTTGACTTGTGTGAAAGCTCCATGTGAGACAATAATAATTCATTCAAGATAGATCCTAGTGAACCTAATTAAAAAATAGAGCATTTAGTTATCGAGTGTCGTTAATGTAAGTTTATTTAATTGAGTTTTAAAGTAAAATCATTCTGTGTGGATCCTACTTAGCTTATGCTCCTTTCCTTTGGTGCTCCATACACTAACCTCTATGCGGACATTTTTAGGGTCGATGATAGCCATGCTGGGCAATTTGATGGTGAAATTGGAGGCGAAAGAAAGCAAGTTGTAGATGATGTTAAAGGTTTCAATATATGCTGACGATGGTCGTCAGAAAGTATAAACTTACAACCTCAAGAAGAGTTGGTCAATGTGCGGACGATAAAATAAGAACAACATTTTTGGTTATAAGTGATTGAAAAGTTCTACCTTACTTGAATTTACGGATTGAAATGGAAACACTCCAATTATTTAATCGAATATGTTGTTAGTTAAGTATGAAAGACCAATTGGGATAAACCTGCTGAACTCAAGCCCTTAAAAACCAACCCCCTTAAGAAATATAAGTAGCAAAGACTACCCTAAAAAATAAAGATGTACGCAGTCAAGCTGGCAGGCAGGCTGGGCAGGCTCGAACCTCTAACGCTAAGAGAAAAAGAAAATGAAAAATAAAAACGAACGGTTCTGTTACTGCGACATACTACATCGCCGCTGTAATGTTGCTTGAAGGAAGCTTGCTGTTTTCATAATAGGTATATATCCATAAAATATTTAACGTTTGCAAGTTTACTTTTTTATTTAAAAAACAAGTATTTTAATCTCCTAACTTCAAGTGACACCATGCATTTGAAATTAATATTTGTCAATGATATCTTTCCATTTTCAGGATTTTATCCCAAAAGCAACATGGACATGTTCAGGTGTGACTACATCTGCGATTGCTTCTATGAAATAATGGATGATTATATGAGGTATTTCCACTGGAAGAATGGACGCTTCAGGGTGAGTCACTTGTTTCGCATAGAAACAACATTACAAATATTAATGTTTTAACTTACGTTTAATATATATTTGTTATAAATGAGTCAGTTAGAAAATTTGTATCAATATAGAACTTGTATACTGTTGTGATAACCGTCAGTATATAAATCACTAAGTACGTAGAGACAACGATGTAGGCGATCCGTTTATAGGGACCTAAAATAGTATTATTAATCTAGAAAAAAGTAGATTGTTAGAGTCAGTTTTTGACGCCTTTCTACTTCCATAAATGCAAAAATGTTTTTAATACAACACAAAAAAAAATTCTTAATTCTGGAGATGAGGTTTAATAATTTCTATTGTTTGACTTGGACTATTGTTCTCATTTGTAGAGTTATTCGGACAACAGTTCAGTCGACACAACTTCCGCCGGCCTTTTTTTATAGGGGAACCACCGCATATAAAGGCCCCAAGGCTCCTCGAGGATAAGGGTTAATGATTGTTAGGTGGTAGCATATAAGTCGTTAATAGCGCAGATTAATTGTGGAAAGATTATAGAAATTTAATGTTGATCTTTAAATATAACTAATATTTTTCAATATTTTTATAAGATATAAGCAGACTAATTACTTCCACTTAGACTAAGATAAAATTATGTTTCTTAGATTAGATCAGAAATTTTAAACAGAAATACATTATTACTTCCTTTAGATCAGAAAATATATTGAAAATCTAAAACAATTAAATTACCTCCTCTTAGTTAACGTAATTTTTAGCTTTAAAAAAAAAGTTTAAAGATAACGGTCGCTTGAGTTAAACCAAAGTCGACAACTTAAGGAGTGGATGCACATTTCTACTCTTGAAAATGAAAGCTGCTCTCGAAAATATTTAGGAATAAGTGCAATCTGTAGTGGAAATATCTCATTAGGTAACTAAATTTTAAAAAATATTATTGAATTATTATAATCTATTTATTTATCTGTTTACAACGGTTGAACAATTCCTGCATTGACGAGCCTTCAAACACACCTTTTAATATTTTTCATTTATATTTGTTTATCATTATATTTAATGCGTTTGAGATGTATTTATTTTTTTAAATTAGTTTCTTTCAGTATTTAAAAATTTTATCATGTAAAAGATTTTTCTATAATTGTCTAAATTAGTTATACATGCTCCACTTAAATGCATCACTCAACGTAACATTAGCAGACAACTTCAATTGGAACAAATGCATAGAAGATACTGTCAAGTCTGCTGCAAGATAAGTAGGTGTCCTTGCATCTGCACGTATGCTATATCGCTACAAAGTCATCATTCACACATAAATATAGTATTGCTATCAAAGGTAAGCTCGTGCCCAAACTAATGGTGTTATCAGGGTCCCAAAAACGTCTCCAACCTAATAGGCCCCACACTACTAACCAAGCTCTAACTCCTGTCCCATCGCCGCAATGTTGCATTCGAGTGCCTATTTTACAAGTATGGAATGTGCTCTGACGAACTGGTACCGCTTGTATCCCTTCGGCGTAAATACCTTCGGCTAATTCGACAATCATCAAAATCCCACCTCATCTTCTGTAGAGGTCGCTAGATGCAAGACAGTCTTCTACTCTAATAGTTTCTCCTCTCAGACTGATACTCCTTGGAATATCCTCCCGATCGGAAGCTTCCCTGACTGTACTGGCTTTGAGAAATTTAAATATAATGTGAACAAGCATCTCGATGTTCAACTCCTTACATGTTGTCCATGTGGATATCGTCGACATAGTTGTCCCCTACGTTCAAGTGGCACTATGTCTTATTTGGGGTGAATAAGAGTATAAAAGCACGTTTTTTTTTTGTTTTTTTTTACACAGTGATCACCACTTATCAAGGCCCGGAAGCCACTCAGGGATAAGGGTTATTGTAAGTACATCACGTTAGTGAGGAGATTTTATGAAGTGTTTAATTAGGGGGGCGGTTCATTAGGAATTTGTTAACATTAGACTTGAAGACATCCAAGTTGTAGTCCGGAGGGAAGCAGGCAGACGGAACAGAGTTCCACAGGCGTGCAGTTCTAAGAAAGAAGCTTTGCTCATGAAATCTGCGTTTTGATTTAGGCACAGATATAGAGTGGGGGAAATTTTTCACAGTGGATTCAGCTAGACGGGTGTTTTTCGTGAAATATTGGCGAGGGGGGACCAGGGATTGGAGTTCAGACGAGCACGATGTCGACTATCTGCTTTGTGGACAACATCTGACATTGACGCCACCATTCGCCCATACATATAGAATTGCTATGAAATATAACCTGTGTGGCACATAAAACAGATAGAATACAGGCTCCAAAACGAGTCTCCAATCTAAGAGAACCCGCACCGCTTTCCAAGTTCCAACCCTTGTCCGATCGCCGGAACATTATTGGGCTTGTTTTACAAGTACGTAAATTGAATGATTATTGTTGCACATGCGATGTAAATAACCCTGATTAACTAAAAAAATTTGGAAAATCAGACCCCTTTCTTCATATATTAACGGCATTTTTGTTCTGCTATCTTTTGGGATTCCCTCCCTGCTCATTGTTTTCCTGATAGTACCAGCATGCCAAAATGCAAGTGTAATCTGAACAATCATTAGGTCACATAATTCCGCACTTAGGATACTGCTAAATATATATGGCCGCTGATTCAGCGCACCCCTTATCTTTTAGTGGTAATGTGCTTTATTTGAGAGTGGATAAAAGTAATACAAATCTATGAGTGTTTAGTTTTAAGTGTTTCAACAATATTGTTATGTGTTTATTTTCAACAATATTGTTATGTGTTTGTTTTCAATAATATTGTTATGTGTTTGTTTTCAACAATATTGTTATGTGTTTGTTTTCAATAATATTGTTATGTGTTTGTTTTCAATAATATTGTTATGTGTTTGTTTTCAACAATATTGTTATGTGTTTGTTTTCAATAATATTGTTATGTGTTTATTTTCAACAATATTGTTATGTGTTTATTTTCAATAATATTGTTATGTGTTTGTTTTCAACAATATTGTTATGTGTTTGTTTTCAACAATATTGTTATGTGTTTGTTTTCAATAATATTGTCAGGTGTTTGTTTTCAACAATATTGCTATGTGTTTGTTTTCAACAATATTGTTATGTGTTTATTTTCAACAATATTGTTATGTTTTTATTTTCAACAATATTGTTATGTTTTTATTTTCAATAATATTGTTATCTGTTCGTTTTCAACAATATTGTTATGTGTTTGTTTTCTCATTCAAATTCATCAGTTTGACGATTTTTTTATTTTCAGTACAATTGGATGGAGGGAGGTATGATGGGTTCAAACATGGGATCTAGTGGCATGATGATGGGATCCAACATGGGATCCAGTGGAATGATGATGGGATCCAACATGGGATCTAGCGGAATGATGATGGGATCCGGTGGAATGATGGGATCCGGTGGAATGATGGGATCCAACATGGGATCCAGTGGAATGATGGGATCCGGTGGAATGATGGGATCCAACATGGGATCCAGTGGAATGACAATGGGATCAAGTGGAATGATGGGATCCGGTGACATGAATTGCAACTATGATGTAAGTAAAATACTATCACTCGCAATTCATACGTTCTTTTTAATTCTTTTTGGATTGGAACATTTTCCATAGACACATGATATTAATATAACTTCATACCTTAAATGATGATATAAATATTCTACAGTGAAAACATTATTCAAATATGGCTCTGGTACAGTCATATTTTAGCATTTATTTTAATACTTTAAGTCAGCTATTCTCACCCTGACGCCCAAGCCCCCACTAGCTGGCAAAAATGGGGAAACAATTGAAACAAATAGTGACAGGATGGGTAATATGTAAAACATAGTAATATCAACATTATTTTTTACTCTGTATATTCATAAAAGCTATAAATTTATAGAGTATATTGCAATATTTTTGGAATCAACTACTCGGTATCATTATAAAGATTTGTGACGATTGTATGTAAAGACATGCTTAACAAGAACGAATCACTCAGGTAATAGAATAACTATATAAAATATACTGAATCCATCTATTTATTTAGTTTTTCGTTTTGACATAAAAAGAAGACACCTGCTGATCCTGACTGGATTAATGCTACCATTCTTTACCTAGAATTCTTTACCTAGAATTCTTTACGATTCAAAACTTCCCGGATTGATGCTGCTAATTTTGCTTGGAACAACTATTTTTATATTGCCCAATTACATTGTGAAAAGATAGCGTATGCTTCGACATGTAACAGCATGTGTAGAGCTCGAAGTGGACTCTCCTCTTATTTCTATGTAAACCCGAACACACGAGTGGAGCAAAACCGATGATGATGATGATGATGATGATGATGATGATGATGATGATGATGATGATGATGATGATGGTGATGATGATGATGATGAATGCAATTGATAACTGTCGTGTAAATGCTTATATATGAGAATAGGGCATTATCACGTTGACACAGCGGTTCCCGCTGGATCCATGAAGTTAAGCAATCTTGAACCTGGTCAGCACTAAATGGGTAAAGATTTGGGGCTTTCAGGTGTTGTATGTGCTCTCCGCTTATCTCGGCATTGTTTCTAGTCGTCCTAGACTTTTCCTTGCCACTGGACCCAAACAGTACCAATTCAATTTGAGATTGCGCGATGCTTACCTCACAAGTACACGCGCAACCGCACCTACAGGGGGTATCCTTTGTCTTTCGAGCCTGAACGAAGGCATCATCGAAATGCTTATGATAATTTCCCTCGTATTCATCATCATCATCATCATCATCATCATCATCATCATCATCATCATCATCATCACTATGACCTGAGTTCAATCCAGAGAGACAATTGGTACGCCTTGTATGAGTAGCTGCGCGTGCAGTTATGAAGCAAAGGTTGCACAAGACTCAACCACACTCCTCTTGAATTAGTGCTGCTGGATACTAGTGACAATAAAACGGTAATAATGACTGTAGCCAATAACGATATAAGCGGAGAGCGCAGACAGTACCTGGTTTCCAAATAGTTACAATATTAATAATGACCAGGCTCAACGATACTTAGCTTCGGTTATCTAACCGGAACTTTTGTGGTAACGTCATTATACCGGACGTATTACTTATTATTACATTTATTTATTATAAGGCATAAATTTTGTAATTAACAACTTTGTTTAAAAAAATAGCGAATTCAAATATCAATAGATTTATATACGATCATTGTTTTTTTCTCACTCTTTTTTTTTACCAGAACTACATGTATTGGCGATACATGAACAGTTTCAACAGGATCATGCCGTTCATGGAGAGGAGTTTGTGCATGCGCAATGGTGGCAGCCATTACTTCATGGGGGAAAAGGTATGTATAGAAAGAGATGTTATATATTTGCTGAGTTTATATTGAACTAGTAGGGAGAACCAACGATGCCTGGGATTAAATGAAGATCAACGAATGTTTCACATTCCCATATTTGATTGTCATCGAAGTCGGTGAAATCTCCCATTTTTTCAATCAAATCGATTGATTGCCTACTCTAGTTGGGTGTAGTGCACCGGCTGAAAGCTTCACATGTCTCCCAGTAGTGACTTAATCCAAAATACATTGTATTTTACATTGCACTGTAGAGAACCTACTGTTCATTTTATAAATTATAATGGTTGAATTAAAGTTTATAATTCAAAAGTTTAGTATCATTGTTCAGCTGTGCTCTAAACAGAAACACTAACTTTGAACATGCCCGTTTTGTATTAAAGAACATACTGTTGCTTTTTTTATTTGGCCTTTCTGCTTGTGTCTGATAATGGTTTGCATTAAAGTTTGTAATGCAGAAGTCAAGTACTATGCTTAAATTTTGCTCTAAACAGAGACATTCATTTCGAACCCGCTCCTATTATATCAAGAAACTTAATGTTGATTTTATATGCCGGGACTTACTGCTTGTGCGGTAATAAAATTTCTCAAATGCATTTGTTATGCTAGGCTGTATACGGTATTAACTTTAGTCAAAATCACGTGTTCCTTCTTTCATCGGGGTTTTTTGATCATCGATTATTGATACTTATTAAGAGATTCCGATACTAAACCTATCTAGTAACGCTGCCAGGCACATACAGTAATTTTTGTGAAATTTAAAGAAAAATGATCAAACAGTTTACGAGTCTATAGGGAAGGCATACATACAGGCAAAGTTCCTTTTATATAATATTCGATAGAGTTGTTTAAATTCGTTCTGTAAATACGTAAAACAGTTTGTAAAGACGTTGAATGTTTTCTTGAAAAAAAAGTTTTAAATTAAACCATAATAAGATGTGTCATTGCTCCGTATCGAATGATTATCATTGCGATGTGCGTTGCGTAGTATCATTACCCATTACACGTTTATAATAAGTATATTTTACATAGTTACTCCATATCTGTGCCTTTATCTAAACGCACAATCCAATTAACATAGCTTCTTTCGAAAAACTGCCCGACTCATCGAACATTGTTCCGCCGAGATGCTTTCCGGCATACTCTAACATGGTCGTCTTTAAGTTTACTGAAAATAAGTTCTTGCTGAGCAGCTTCCTCTTGAATAATCAATTTCTACTCAATTTCCATCATTAACAATCAGTACGCCGTTGTCTCAGTTACTACCGTATACCCATAACTCCTTATTTCCGTGTGCCCTTCGGACCTTGATAAATTGGGACTCGCTTGTAAATAAAGAATATTGATTTTTATTTTTCATTTCAACATATATAACCAACTTTCGATGTTTTTAAAGCAATTGTGGCTAAGTGGTTAATGCACGGAGCGAAAACCTGGCTGTAACAAGTAAAAATACAGTTTCAACAAAAGTACCTCTATCAAATCTACACTTAATAAAACCATACCGCAGTTTTTGCGATCAATTTTTAAATAATAGTTGGAATTGGATGATTGTCTAATTTTCCGTAATCGTTTGGAAATTTTGTTAATATTTAATTAAGCTACCATTATTCAAGTTGAATCATCGTAAAATGGGGACGGGAGGAGAAATAACACAATCCTAGAACTAATAGATATTTTATTAAATGTTTTTTCTCATTACAGTACAGAGAAAGATTTAATATTTCTAATTATCATTAATTAAAATAGATCTGATCCTCTAAAATTCAAGTTACAATTTGTTTGGAGAACAGTAAAGAAAAACACAATGTACCAACACAAAATTCCATCAATGTCAAAGAAAAATATTATTAGATGTTTATTAACGTTTTTGAAAACAAAATTATCCATATAGTAATTTATAATATTTTATTATTTTAATTTGGATTATTATTAAACTGTAAATTAAATATATTTTAACTTCGTTATAAAGTTTATTTTATATAAAATTTATTGTGTTAAAAATACAATTGAAGAATAATTAATTATCAATAATAAAATCATCGAAATGCATTCGAATTGAGTTTATTGCAAAAATAATACAAACATTTACTTTGTTGCCACCTGTTATTACATAATCTGTTATATATGCGCGTATTTATTAACATCTGGAAATGTTATTGTACATAAAACAGTAGATGTATGTATTTTATATATTTGACGTGTTTATGTTGAACTGGTAGGGAGAACCAACGTTGCCTGGGATTAAATGAAGATCAACGAATGTTTCACATTGTCATCGAAATCGGTGAAATAGCCCATTTTTTCAATCAAATCGATTGATTGCCTACTCTAGTTGGGTGTGGTGCACAAGGTGAAAGCTTCACGTGTCTCACCGCAGTGTATTTTACATTGCACTGTAGAGAACCTACTGTTCATTTTATAAATTATAACGTATATAAAAACTTAAAAATTATAACGTATATAAAAACTTAAAAATTATAACGTATATAAAAACTTAAAAATAAATATGTGTTTGTCTATGTATTAATATTTAACCAATAAACTCTGAAACGACTAGTCACAAAATACTTAAATTAACAGAAAATAGTAATCATAAACCAAATATAGTTTAGAACGAGTAAAATATATTGTTTGAGTACATGAATACTGCGTACAGACGTTCAGCACGTTAAAATGCAAACTGCTCATATTAACTTGGCATATTTTTGCTTCTCTCTGCGCATGCTCAAATTCAATACTTTTCTTCAAATCGTTTAATATTAAAGCTTTTCTACCTGTTTCCTGATAGTTACATCGGTTGGAGACGCCGCTAGATTGCTTAATGTTTTGGTTTGGATTCTAGCTGATAACACCCAAGTCAGTTTTTGAAATATTTTGAAATCAGTACTATATGTAAAGTACAATATGATATCCAATAATGAACTGGCTCAGTAATAGTAACTACAAAATCTGCATGAATTAAAAAAATATTTTAAACGAATTTTACGACCGGAAAAGGTCAGGTACACCTCGCTAGTATCAGAATATAGTGATAAATAAGGCTGTGACAACAGCATATTCCTTTCGTTGTTTTTACTCTTGAGTATGTATTCGTTAATATCTTATTTTTTATATAGACTGATGTGGTTCGCTGTTGATTGACTGTTTTACTGGGTCAGATATATACTTAAGAGTCAGAAGAATGAAAAGAACCTTCAGTTGTTACAGTGATACATAATAAGGGTGTACATGTAAAAACACATTAATAGATTAAAAGCTCCCAAGTGACAGGTGAAATAAAATGCAGTTATGACACATTTATAGAAAGTTATGGTTCGATTCACAGTGTTGGCGAGACTGGGCATACAATTTCGAATCACTTAAAACATCTAGCCAGTCTTGGCTGACGGAACGAGAACATGCTACCTCCATGTATTAAATAAAGAGGGATTTTAGTTTTCTCTCACTGCAAGCTATTGAGTCGGAAAGTGGAATTGGGAACAGAGGAAAGGCACTCTAACCTGCAAAAAGTATCCGGGTAGATCCGTAGGCATTCTCCGGTAAGAGAACCTCAACCAATTAGCAATAATCTCTTTTCAAAGAGAGAAGACAAACCTTGGGAGTGTGGATATCGTAGAACTGTACAGAACTAAACTCTCACTAGAAAATCAACAGGGACCGAATAATTAAATGAAGGATCTAATCTCTGGGGATTTGGTGGGGGCAGGGGAAAAATTAAATTAAAAATTAAGAGAGTAAAACTAATGTTCGATAAGATTCAAGCTGAAGAAGTTCATATGTTCGATTGCTCGAAACGTTGTCAGAATAACACTCAAACTGAAAACAATAGTCCGATAAACTTCAAAGAATACAAATCACAAATCCTCATCTAAAAATAGTCATAACATTTATTTTGTTGCCTTTCATTCAGCAAAATTTGTCACATGTGCTCATTTGAATATAAGAAACTTGAAGTAGTTTGGAGAAAGTTTTAGAAAAAAGGATTTCACTAGATATCTATATCTACTATATTCGATTTTATTTTAAAACTAATTAGCATGCCACCCAGCGTTGCCCGATCGTAAAATACGTTTAAATATATTTTAATTCTTGCATATTTCGTATTTATTATAGAGCCAAAGTCTATCGATCATTATATTTTACGCAATGCATAGTAGTGATTTCAAAAGTGTAAAAAAAAAAAAAAAATTCTCATCAGTTAGAATCGAAACTGCAACATGTAACTGTCCAGCCTTATTCGTTACCGTCTGAACTTTATCCATACGTATATAAAAACTTAAAAATAAACGCTGTGAAATGCATAAATGTATATTCGCCCATGCGTGAAAATAAAAGATTAAGCCGACTTACACCTGACAGGTTCCAATTTTTTGCAATTTTGAATCATTAGAAGCTATCTTTACCGGCTAAGACTAAAATCGAATTTATTATATTGTACCAAATTCCTTGTACACAAAGTTTCAAGTCTGCAGATGAATAATACAAACAGCAGTTTAGCAGAATCGTTACACAGATAAAAAGACACGCAAGGTCATTATATATTTATATGCATATATATATATATATATATATATATATATATATATATATATGCATCTATGTATCTATCTATACACGCAATATCAGTATCAGTAAGTTGTATTCCAATTCCTGTTGTAGCTGTTTATTTGAAGGTGTATTCCAGTTTCTGCTGTACCGGTTCATTTAAACCTTTTTGTACATGAGGATCACCACTTATCAAGGCCCGTAAGCCACTCGGGGATAAGGGTTATTTTGTGTACAATAATCGATGGGATAATATCGTAGTAATAGTTGGTATTGGAGATTTGATAAAGCGTCTTACTTAAGGGGGTGATTAATCAGGAGTTTGTTTTTGTTGGACTTGAAGACGTCCAAGTTGTAGTCAGGTGGGAAACAGGCAAACGGAACAGAATTCCACAGGCGTGCACTTCTCAGAAAAAAAGCTATGTTCAAGGAATCTACGTTTTGATTTAGGCACAGATAAAGAGTGGGGGAAATTACTGACAGCGGTTTTAGCTAGACGGGTGTTTATCATGAAGGATTGGCGAGGGAGGACCAGAGATTGGAGCTCGGACGAGCACTTTCCATGGAAATTACGATAAATCAAAGACAGGCTCGCAACGTCTCTTCTGTGTGTGTGAGAGAGAGAGAGGTTGCAGGGAAGAGAAGAGAGCATCCCTAACTAAGCCACGAAGTCTATTTTGTACTTTGTCAAGGCAGGATAGGCTGTTTTTTGAAGCTCAAACCTGAAATAGGATAGGCTGTTTTTTGAAGCTCAAACCTGAAATCATAAACATTAATGAGTCACATCATAAGATGTATAGCAATAACATACTGAATTTTCAAGAGTCTACGATAATATTAAATGCCTGGATAAAAGACGCCTGGAAACTTATTTAAGACAACTCGTATATCTAGAGTGTTAACTTTCATTTCTCGATGTTGGTCTTTCTTGCTGAAATTTAAAGTAATTAATTTGAATATCCCAGTTGTGATGTTTCATTTTTTAAACCTATAATTTAATTTGTAATGTTTTTTTTTTGTTTATTTTTATCTTTTCAGATGACGTGGTGTGACATGATGTTCTATTGTTGTATGGAGAGCATGTACATGCAGAACCAGTCGATGTTTAGTAGCTATCCCAAAATGATGGCTCTCTACAACCGCATCGGATCTTATCCCAAGATTGCCAGTTACCTAAAGAGCCGTTGCATGACCAACTGGTAAAAGACGAAATTGGTTTTCATGGAAAATATTCTTCGTTTCTTTTTACATTTGAAATCGTTTTCATCATATCGATACGAATCTGAACATCTCGATGTTTTAAATGTTTTTTTTTTTTTACTGTAAAAATTTTGAATAAATGAAGAGTGTATATTTAACTAAGTATTTATTATCTATGTATTAATATATTATAACCACTCACACACATTTTTAATGAGGTATAAAAGCTATGCTACGTCGGAATCGTCCAGCCAGTTTACGAGAAATGCCGGAAGGTGCCGAAAATGTTTCGTAATATCTGTGTTCGTGCAAACAATGGACATCTTTTCAATAAAAAATTGTCGGTAGGTTGCTAATTCAATGAAAATTTACTGAAAAATGAAAACACTTTTAATGATAAATAAATTGAAAAATAAATAAAATGTTATAAAATAATTATTCGGCAACATTTACGTGACTTATAAAAAAATTAATATTATAATCAACAGAAACTATATTAATTTTAGGGAAGTTTAACAAATAAATATTTTTTTGAATAACTAACTACTGATAGAAAACAATTTTTAAATAAATATATGATTTTTACTTTATCATGACTTTTATGATTTTGTTTTGTTTGAATTAAAATAGATTCTTACATTTTTAATATGTAATGAAACAACGATAGCAAACACATGTTTTTAAAAATATTTTATATCATGTTTAAGGCGTTTCAGCACCCCCTGGCGTTTTTCGTAAACCCTCGGGAGGATTCCGAAGATATCGTCCAATTCATCCGATTTCACTAATATAAACAGTTCCCACTTTGCTCATTTTAAAATGAATTGTTCCAAAATCACACCACTCTAAAAATATCGAGTAAATTTAAATATATCGTCCAACTAAAACTGTATATTTATTAACACTGAAATTATAACTGGCGTTATAGTCTAATAGTTTCTTTCCTTGGATTGTTAGACTTTAGAAATTCTCTCTCTGTTTCCTACTTCCCGGACTGTCCTAAATTCTTAACGTTTCAAGGTAATGTGAAAAGACATCTCGCTACTCAGCTCGTCTGAATGATCCCAAATAGTAGTCCCTTACGACCAAGTGACAATATGAAAAGAAAAAAAACCAGATACATTATATAGTTGTGTTTTGTCAAAGTGGAATTCTCCATAAATCAACAACAAAGAAGTAATATTACGTAGTTTTTAATCACGTGCAAAATAATTATTTTAGAACTAAAATTAAATATATGGTTTTATTTAAATTTTATTTTTTTATAGTTACTGGCGCTTGAATACCTATGCTGACCATCGTAGGTATTTGACGGAGAGTATTGGCACGATTTCTTGTCCCTGGATGGTATACATGTGGTTTGCGTCTGAGCTAGACAAAGTAAGATGGTAGAAATTTTGACGTACGGCGTGACATAGATTTATGTATTTTTAAATGGATAGTAAGAGAGAAGTTAAGAATTACCAGGCTTAGTGATTATAAAGATATATTCGGCATTTCTGACAAATTTATAGATGCGCATTGTTTAAGGCAAATTGCTGCTGAGAGTAATTCCTGGGTATATTCACAAACATACTTCTACGAATTAGTGTTCTAGAAAAGACTATGTAGTTCATAGTGCGATGAAGCATATTTGGGAGACTTGTCTATGCCAGATAAATAGGAGGGCACAGAGAACCGAAAATAACTATGACCAGCAAAACTTTTCGAAATGAGATTCCCTTTGTTTGAAATATAAGTATTTCAGTGAGCGGAGAAGAGTTCTACTGGATCGGCTTTGAAAAATAATAAAAAAACAATATCCAGAGTTATTTATAGGTAAGCTCCAGGAATGGAGCCCCTCGTATATGTTATTTTAATAAATGTCTGGATCAACTAAACTCGACGTAAACAGACAGTGACCACTAACAAATGACCCGGATTAGTCAAGCGGTGAGGAAGATTATTTTTGGAAACCTAGCGATTTTTTGGAAGACCTACTGCATGTATGGTAGACCACGAAGCTTCTCCTGGCAAGTTGAGTCCCATTTGAGACTCAAACTAAGAGACATTTTGAATGGGACTTGTGCTTCGATCTTGTAAAGTAAAGATTCAATGTTGCAATTTTGACATTCAACGACATATACGGTAACGTTTGTAGACTAAAAAAGAATAAATATCGATAATTTGTGTATAAACTGGGCTGCTTGGTGTGACGACTTTTTATTGCTACACTGACCAGATTGATCGGTTAGAAACTTTTTGCCACCACAAAGTAAACAACAATCACAGCTGATGAATGCACAAAGTGTAATGGTGTGTAGACACGTGCATCTTTACACATTCGTGCATTGTGCCATGGTTTGATTGCAGGAGAAATTTATGATCTGTTCTTTGTATCTCAGCATACAGTGTTGATATCATCTGAATATTTTAGAAAAACTAAGTTATTTTTTATTGTCTTTATACCGCAATCTATGGTTTTTATATATTTCTGAAATTTCCGTTCGATTCAACTGTATATTTTAGATATACATGGCATATTTCGCAATTCAAATAAAGTGAAAGATCAATACACTATGAGCAACACCAGGATTATCAACCTCATAGTAAAGGGAGAAAGTAGCAAGACAATGCAACACTTCCGATAAAAAATGTTAATGAACGTGAAAGTGAAAGTGAAAGTGAGAGTCGCAGTAAAAGTATTTAAAAAATTTTTTAAAAGTGTAACTATCAGTCACTCCCACCAGAGCCCGTTGCAACTAGGCGGAAGAGGTTACTAATGGGGATGTTGAATCTGCGATCCAATTTCGCGTGTTTTAGACAGTCCCAGCACGAAGATTTAGGGTAACATTTTACTCTGTTCCGGTTAATCAAAGAGAGGAGTCCACGACCGGAAATGCGCCACCCAAATATATCCCATAAAATATCAACCCCATGGAGGCTCAGATCCTCATATGATACCGAGTCTGGTATAGGCTAAAGTGCTTATATTTCCATTAGAGTTTATGTGCATACGGTTAAAAAATAAAACAAGATTGGCAGGTTAGTCGAAAGCACAACATTTCAACCAAAGCAAAAAAAAAAAAAAAATTAAAAGTAAAACACAAAATCTAAGAAATTGAATTTCATTATTTATTTTATCCTTGTTTTCTTTAAAAGGAAAAAAGGGTAAAACAATTCAACGGTGCTGCAAAACAAAATATCAGAAGAAAGAAAGACAAATATGATAGAAGAAAGGCTTTTCAAAATTGTCAGTACACGAAAGGCCGATCGGGGTTTAGGTTATCAGAATCTCGGAAACTGACAGTCAATGATTCCTCAGTTGGAATGATTTCTCGTAGAGCCAAATATAGATATAAAGAGGAATCGACAACGTATGGATTGAGCGTATTGCATAAATACGTTAATTTCAAAGTTTTCAAATTAGATTAACAAGCATGGAATATAATAGATTTTCCTTGTTTTTAAAGAGAAATATTTAGAAAAATATAGTAGTAATGAAACTCCCACCTGCTTGGGTAAGTCATGCGGGGGACATTTATCTATATAAATAGTTCACAGGAAACATGTCGCCTTGTGTCTCTTTCAGTAAGTTCAGTTCATAGTATAATTTTAGTCCAACAGAGTTTGGTTCCAAAATAAAAAAAATTAAATTCAACGATCTCGAATGTTCGATGACCCTCGCGGGAGTCGCGTTTATCAGTTCAGATCGCAACGTATTCATTAGTGTTATTTCATTTGAATTGAAGTAAATTTGCAGACACTTTGAAGAGTGGTAATAAGTCTTACGGCAGCTGTAAGTTCGACATAGCCAAACGCATGTCCTTACTTGGACTAGATAGAGTGAGCATTAGGGAGTCGAGATAATCTGATATAAATTGACAAACATAGCATCGACAGAACGTATCACGTATATAGAGTTCATGGTGTCAGACACACTGTTACGATGTGATGTGTAGCGTTAGTACGCATGTGCGGTATAAACTGAAAAATAACGTTAGAAAGTGGCGTGTTCGTTCGTTCTGTTTGTCGATCGTTTGCTATGCATTCCTACTTGTTATATTTTATGTTAAATAAAACCGTTTTGCTGATTTTAAAACGTTTTCATTTTTATTACACAGATATTCAGTGAGCAAATGATATTCGTGCCACAGTTGTCTTTGTTTTTTCCTTTTATTATATATTTTTATCATTGTGGAGCTTTCCAACAAAGTAAGTGTATTCGAACCCGACAAAAACCACAACCGCAACGTGACGGAAAAAAGCAAGCAAAGAAAAAAAAAAGGATTCTACCAAACTAGACGAAAAAGAATATATAAAAAGTATATAGAGTCGTAAGGTACGAAAAAATGCTAGACGATTAATACGCCCATAAACATAATAATCAAGATAAAAAAAGACGAAAGAGAAACATACACTCACGATATGAAAAAAATGTATTAAAAAATGGTCACAACGTAAAGAAATACGATTCTTGAAACACACGACAAAAATGCTAGACGATTTATCACACACATACACATAATGTCAGGAAAAAAAACAAAAGAAACAGAATCATACACAAACACATGGAAAAAATGTATTAAAAAAAGAGACGATATGCCGCAAAAAGGAAAAAGCGAGACAACCGTAGAATGATGAAAAATGTAAACACGGAATGAAATACGCACGACAAAAATGTAAGTACATTCAGCGTAAAGTTCATTGATAAATGAAATTGTTTTTAAAATGGTGTCAAATGTCAGGACTGTAATGCAATATGTCAACACAAAATTGTAACAAGTATCAATGGCACATGTACTTTTAAACATCGTGTGTTTTTGTTTGAACGAGTATGAATGCACTTTTGTTTAGAAGGCAGTTTTGTGTTTATAATTGACCCTTTCGGCTTTCCATATTTTTATTGTTTTTGAAAAAAAGGGACAATTAAAAAACACACTTTTTAATGTTGAGTTTATATAGATGTCGAATCACGGATTTTTTTTTATCTACGTGTTCCAGTGTTTTTTAACAGACTGTTGTTGTTGATGTTGTTTGCAGAAAAATATTTTTTTAAAGAAGTTATAACTTGAACGTTTTGTCTAGAAGAGCATATTTTAAATGTGTTATAAATTATTTTATGCATGAGAAAATTTAATATAATAATGTATTTTTTAAAGAAAAATAGGTTATATGATCTTTGGAACAAATATCGTTTAAAATGTTTTAAATGTCTGTATAATAATTTGTATTTGTCGTCAGGAATTCAAGCCATGATTAAAGCAGAGATAATTTAAAAGTAACAACACAGATTATAAGAAAATAAAAATTAAACGATGATTAAGATGAATAGTTGGCTTAGAAATAAGTTAGAATTTTAGAGACGGCAAAAGAGAAAATTACGTAAACAGGTATTTTGAGAGATTTTCAGATGTGATTAGCGATAAGTGAGAATTGTGTTTTGTTTTGTTTTTTGTTCATAACATTTTTCGAAAGAATGTTATTTGCCAGGGAACAGCACCTGTAGAAAAATACAGATGAAAATCTGCGATATTGTGGCTTTTAAAGCGTGCTGCAAATAACGGCTTTGAGAAAAGGGTAAGTTCGACGTAATAAATTAAAAATGCAGACGTTGAAGAATACGAGAATTCTTTAGGGTACCAAAAGACATATAATGGTCAGTGCCAATGGCAAATCACATATAGTAATAAGAAGGGGGAAAAGTAAAATATGTCGTAAATACGTAGAAAGAAAAGATATAACATTATGATATTCTTAAGACATGAATGTATGTGGGGTATCCCTGTTTTAGGATCTTGGACGCCCTGATGAGAAATAGGAAAAATCAGAGAAATCCTCGCTATAGTTAGAATTCAGTGTGCAATTAGGAATTCTGGCGCAAGGAAATGGGGTATTTAGTTAAGGGTGATGTCTTTGTCGAGTTCTAAGAGTCCAAGAAAGGAAATCTGACCGAATCGGTAAGATGAAAATGTATATCTTGATAATTAGAAGCCAACCACACAGATTTAAGTAAATGAGCTTTAATATATGTCCAAAAAGAAATAAAATAGTTAGAAAAGGAGACAGCGCTCTAATTAATAGAACATCCATGCGAAAGAAAGGGCCAGGACACATTTGGACGAAGAGTAAAATGGAACCTCGGTTATGAGATAAGGGTGACTGGATGGAGCAGCTGATATGGATCATAGGAGGTACTACCCTATACCCAAAAGGAATATGCCAGGGAGATCGGAAGGAGATTCTGGTCTAAAAATAATTAGGAAGTCAGTTGGAAAAGGGCTAACTAAAAAATTTGTTTTTATGGTGTCTGACCTTTCTTAGCCAAGATAAAGGATATAAAGATAAAATGCACTAGAATATAAATATGCGTACGTTTTTGGAAAAATGAGAAAAGAGAAAAAGGACAGACCCCAGTAAGTAAGAATGCAAAACTAGATAAGTTTGAAAATGATATTAGAAAAAGGCTAGAATCGAACCCAGTAGGCAAGTGTTAAAAGATAATAGATATTTAAATCCTAGGAATGCAGAACGATTAGCATTGTTCTCGCTAAAAAATATTTATATCGGAGATAGAGCGATTATCCATTCTTTTCGAAATAACTGGATATTAAAAATGTCATTTAAAACAATGGACAATACAAAGTTGAAGATGTTACGTAACAAATAGTTTAAATGATACAATCTAATTTTCGGATTTTTTCGTTTATGAGAGGTGTAAAATACGTGTGCAAAGGGCACGGGAAAATTGAAACATGATAAAGTCACGTTGGTTGACCTCTGATGTCATAAAGAAAGGAGATTCTCAATATCTTGAGACACGGTTCGAAGTTAGAGGGGGAGGGAGATAGAGTCAATTAGAGACGAGAGTCGGACAGCGACTTAGTTGATCTGATGTCCTAAGAGGCGACGCTGGTTAGAGGAGGCCATGTAGCCATTCAAGCTTGAATCCCTGACCATCATCAATCATCCAGCTGGTATGAATGAAGTATCATCCATACATGTAAACTGTTGTATTCGTCTGTCGTCATTCCACCAACTGTCTATCATCATCTTGTAAACAAACTTCCCCTCCGACATTATCATAATTAATGTATCCCCTCCTCTAAAGAGTTAAAAGTATTCACACATCATATCTCTCAGCCTCTTTTATAAATGCATTTGTCATAAAATGTACCCCCGTCATCTACGAACAGAAAGTTCTAAACACTCGAGGATATATACACACGCTGATATATATGTGCCTCCACTACATAACATGAGCCCATAAGAGCCACTATCGACCACCGCCAATGTAAGAGATGGAAACACGGCCAGAAGAAAAAACGAAAGACCACGGAAAGAGAGTTCCAGTAAGCGGTTGTCGAGCGAGCAGGGGCAGGGTAGTTTTTATCATATATTTTAACAGAAGAAATTATAGAAATAAACTGACTGTACATTATTGTATATATTTTTTTTTGTCTTTCGGTGTTACTGGATTCTAAGCCGAAAATTTATCTAACCTGGTGAATTGTCTAGCTTAATGTTGCTGCTATAAACGATACCACAGAAGTTGTACAAATCCTCATAAAAGCCAGTGTCGGTAGTGTCAGTAGCATAACAATCGGATTTTATTTAGACTGTAATTACTTATTTTAAGTATTTAGTCTGGGTTTACTCGTAGAGGAAAGTATTGCCATGTCAGATTGTTCTGATTAACCACTTTGTAGAGAAATCTTAGACATTTGAGGAAAATATTTAGTAGACGTTCAAGGTCTCTTTTCTCCCTCTCTCTCTCTCACACACACACACACACACACACACATATATATATATATATATATATATATATATATATATATATATATATATATATATATTGGCAGCAAGTGATTATTAAAGAAAGTCTTATTGAATACGACAGAGTTATTCTTTTTCGATTTTTCTGGATATCTTTTCAGACAGATAGAAAGCGCCTTTTAAGAATATGGCTGAACAACAATTTGCAGCGCCATTATATATAATATGCCAACTGAAATAAAAAGAATGCTCGGCGAATTGAAAAGATATCCAGAAAAATCAGAAAAAGAATGATTCTGTCGTGTTTAATCAGACGTACTTAAATATATATATATGCGAACTTGAATATATATATATATATATATAAGTAGTTGTTTTTTTTTAAAGAAATCTATCAGAGTGCTCAATTATGAGGAAAATCCGAAAATACGAGCCTATCTCTCTCTATGTATTTTTTGTCTACAGAAAGTTTAAAAGTTAACTAAAAAGATAAGTAACTTTTAAATTACAGTTTAGTTAACTTTTAAATTCTAAAATTGCGTTTAGTTTGTAAAATTGTAATTTTAAATTATTTTATTATGGATTTAAAATTATTGAATTATATAAATGTTTAAAAACTATACTTTATAAATATAATTTACACTCAATTTCAATTTTAAAACTATAGAAAAATACAATATAGTATTGGGGTTAATATACTAGGAATATCTCTTAGCCTAGATGGGTATTCTTCCCCCCAACTTTGAAAGAGTTAAAATTTTTAATCGAATTTTTAAACGCATTTCGATATAATTAAATGGAATTTTTCGTTTTAATCGACATGAAATAAATTTTAAGTTTTACATTAAAAAAATGTTAATTAATTTTTGTTTCAATATCAAAGGCATATAACATAAAAAAAATAATTGAAATAAGATTTTAAATTTAATAAAATTTAATTTTAAATTTAATAAAATTTAATTTTAAAGTTAATAAAATTAGCACCCTCCGATAAATAAAAAGGGGGGGTCGCAAAACGAGAGTTAAACGTAAATTCGTAATGTATATATATATGTTTCCATTTCCGGTTATAAAATAGATGAGTATTGGATGAAGAGAGTTTGATATAAGTATCTAAAACACTCCTAATTATCGGGTGTGAAACCGACGGTACCAATGACTTGTCTCATCTATAAACATATATATATATATATATATATATATATATATATATATGAGACAATAAGGGTGGGAAATTAAGTCACAAGAACTATATATATATAGAATCGTTTAATTATTTAATAAGTATATACATACATTTTATACCGAGGTATTTCGATGCCTAATGAGTCCTCTTTGTCCCCCAACTAAATGTATGTATACCCTTATTAAATAAATGAATCATTCTCTATATACTAATATATAGTTATTTTCGACCATTATTGTTTCCTATATTAGCTCCAAAGCAATTTGTTGAGCTTTGCATTATCCCGATAAGCCTTTCCCTATAGAATTTAATTTACTCTTTTCTTCTACCTGACTATGTTATATATATATATATATATATATATATATATATATATATATAATCTTTTCAAGTCAATATATATATATAATCTTTTCGCAAAAGATAAAGAAGACGAAATATACAATGTGTACATATGCAAACGTATTCTTAATCTCTATTTTACTAGAAGTAGTTGACCTTATCTCCACCCCGCTTTTTTTTATGTTTTTTTGTTTAATTATTTTCCGTTAGCCTTCGAATTAAGAAATCGCATAATTTTCGTATTTCTACCTTTTAGATTATGTTTCAACCAAATCATATTTTTATATTAAATTAATCGTCTGTGTTTTTTTTATATTAGTAATTATATTTCTTCTTGAAATTATTCATTTAATTGATTTGTTTTCTAAATACTAAACTATATCTTCAAATTCCTAATTTGTTCGAATTTCCTAAATACCAAACTATAACTTTCAAATTCTAGTTCATACTTATATGTCCCACGTATATCCTTTTCAATCTACGGTAGTTTCGTATCAGTTTCGTTTGCATCTATGATCTGATAATTAATTGTGCTTAATGTTTTTTTCTTAAGACGGAATAGTAATTAACATGTTTATTTAAATGATTAATTAAACGTTACCATCATCTCATACTTGCTATGTTTAAAATTTAATTTTATCTTTTTTAAATATATCATTATATTTAATTTCTTTTTCTTCTTATTAATTTATTATCATTTAATTTTAATTTCGTTTATATCCCTCCTTTATATCATGCTTAAAATTTTAACGTGGTAAATAACTCTGTTTATTCCATTTTTCATAATTTCTCAAAGTTTAAAGCATTTATGTTTTAATATTTTGACTTTAGTATTTATTAATCCTCTTCCTTAAATTTGAATTTATAACTCTGATATTAACTTCTTTATGCCAATTTCATTTTTATTTCTCACTTATTTTTACTTTTATATTTTGATAAAATTTATTTGAATCCATCTTAGCTTGTTGATCTCAATATATTACAGTTAATGTTAATCTTTTTCCATTCTTGTTCTGTTGAATTCACTCGGGTGTAATTTTATCATCCATAACAATCATTAAAACTAAAACTACTTCTATTTTTCTTATTTAGGTTATGATTATTTGATTTTTTTACATAGGCATCATCACTTGTCAAGGCCAAGAGGCCACTCGAGGATAAGGGTTAAAGAGTTACAGTAGAAATTGGACAATATAGTAACCGTTAGTAATGGAGATTCGGTAGCTTTGTTAACTTATATGGAACGTATCATCAAAAACTTGTTTACGTGAGACTTGAAGACAACCATATTGTAGTCAGCTGGAAAGCAGGAAAAAAATTTCATAGGCGTGCAGTTCTAAGAAAGAAGTGTTGCTCATGGAATCTACGTTTAGGTTTAGGTACAGATAAAGAATGGGAGAAATTAGTGATAGTGTTTTCTGCTAGACGGGTGTTTCTTGTGAATGTTTGCGGCGGGCATAGATTGGAGCATTTGCCGTGAAAATAACGATAAAGCAGCGACAAACTCGCAACATCTCTTCTGTGAGAAAGAGTTTGCATGGAAGAGAAAAGAACATACTCTACAAGGCTAGGAAGTCTATTTTGAACTCTATCAAGGTAGGATAAATCTTTTCTAGCAGCTCCTGCCCAAATGTGACAACAGTACTCCATTCTTGGACGTACCTGGCTCTTATATAGATAGAGAATTGAAGACAACCATATTGTAGTCAGCTGGAAATGAGAAAAGTCATGCAGTTCTAAGAAAGACGCTTTGCTTATGGAATCTACGCTTAGGTTTAGGCACAGATAAAGAGTGGGGGAAACTAGTGATAGTGTTTTCTGCTAGAAGGGTGCTTCTTGTGAAAGTTTGACAAGGGGGGACCATAGAATGGAGCCTAGCCGAGCACCTGCCATGAAAATACCGATACAGCAGAGACAAACTCGCAACATCTCTTCTGTGAGAAAGAGGTTGCAGGGACGAAAAAAGGACATCCCCCACAAGGCTACGAAGTCTGTTTTCAACTCTATCAAGGCAGGATAAGTCCTTTCTAGCAGCTCCTGGTCAGATGTGGCAACAGTATTCCATCCTTGGACGTACCTGTTTCTTATATAGATAGAGAATTGCATCAGCAGTGAGATATCTACTGGATCGATAAAATGATCCTACCATTTTTCCTTTATGATTCATTTATTGCACATTTAAAAAACCTTAGTATTTAATCGAACATTCTTATTCCTCGCTTATATTTCGACCTCCGCATAGTCTATAATTTTTAAAAATTTATTTTAATTAGATTCAGGACGTGATAACAAGAATGTATTTCAATGAAGATAGCTTTGTATAACATCTAACTATTTTAAAATGTCTTCTTTAGAATTTACAATGTGGTATGCTATTGGTAAAAAAATATTAAACCTTTTCGATTTGCTCGGTTTCTATTTTATCTACTATTGATCATTTTAGTACAAATTTTTACGTAGTTCCCTTACCCAATCACCTAATTCAATTGTGTTTCACTTCTTATTTTTAATTGTTCATTTTATCCAGCCCTATTCCTATCCTTATCCTCATCCCGATTTGGTTAATTCTCTGGTTTAATTTTAAATGATGCAACATCGTTCGGTGCATGCCCTTAAAATTACATTCCGTTCCGTCTAAGTATATTTTTTACAATTCCACACCTTAACTTCACATTTATATACAATTTCAGAAATTAAGCAATTTCCCTTCAAAGGACATACGTTAGGTATTCTACACTTGCATTTTCTCATCAAATTTAATTCACATGATTCACTCCTATTAATTTTCACGATTTTTTTATTTTACCTATTATAATAGTTACTAGATTGGCAGCAGTTGATAATGAATGTTAAATTGTGTTCTTATTAATTATTTTACTTAATTCATTTTCTGGAGGAATTATTTTATACAAACTTTTTAAGGATATTATTTTGTATATGCTCACTATAAGGAGAATAAAACTATACTTGTGTGTTAGTGTATTTTTCTTATTCTTAATATCCCTATTACTATTTTATACTACTTCATTAATTTTCCGTCTGCCTGCTTCCCTCCGGACTACAACTTGGATGCCTTTAAGTCTAATGTTAACAAATTCCTAATGAACCGCCCCCCTAATTAAACACTTCATCAAATCTCACTAACGTAATGTACTTGCAATAACCCTTATCCCTGAGTGGCTTCCGGGCCTTGATAAGTGGTGATCACTGTGTAAAAAAGAAAAAAATTATTCTTTGTCGTCTTATTATTGCTTTTATTCTATTTTTATTTCTTTACATTTCTACTTCATTTCATTGCCATATGATATTGTGCTGTTTTTCAGCTCCTTTATGTATTTGATTTTTCCTATGTATCCTGATCTAATTAAAGCTTCATTATAATTAAATTTATTCTTATCGAAAATATTCACATTTCTAATTACCTGGATATTCATTTCCATATACTGGGGATGCTAGTTTTTTCATACAGTTAGGAAGATTGGATTTATAATGCATATAGAACAGTGTTAGGTTAGGTTTGTGAAATGATTCATAAGTGTTGCTAAGGTTTAAAGTTATATATTTAAAATAAACTATTTTACAATTGCAATCTAGTGTTATTTCTAACTTAAGTTCATTAAAAATAGTTTAATTTTTTCTACTTTTAGCAATAATACGATCGTTGTAATAAACTAAAAATAATGTATCATCTCTATAAGGACCTCCATTTAATCCCGGTATTTTTTATATACATCTCCTTAAGTATGCAAAGACCTACAAAGTCAGTTGCCTCCGAATAGCTAGGAGGAAAAGTGATTTCTCTATCCTTTCTTGTCCATAATTTATTATCATATCTAATTGAGATTTTCTTCGTTAGTTTTAGAACCTCTGTATCTGTTTAAGTTATCCCAGTTTCCCTTTCCGATAGTTTTATTGTTTTCTCAAATAGTTTAGCGTTTAAGATTGAGAGCCAATATCAAACATAATAAATTTACTGCTTTGGTATTTAGGGATGTTTTCGAATCAATCTATCATATCATCAGAAGAAGTCCGAAGGTTATGTTGGAGTTTAGAGTTCAAAGTGGGTATAATTCTGTCTAATATTGATTTTTACTAATATAACCTAAATCAGAAACACATACTAGGTTTGTTCTAAAAGTCAGGTTTGTGATCTTTTATCAGAAACTGTGGTTTAAGCGGTTTGAATATTTCTACTATATCTTGAATGTTCATTTGTTAATATATATAAATACATACATATACACATATGCAAACGTACTTGCACATACACACACGCACACACACATATATATACACACTTATACACACATACCCATATATACATACGTATGTACATATAGATATACAGTAAATTATGAATATATATATATCCATACATATATACACACACATGCACCCACATACACCAATAGGCGTATATATATATATATATATGTATATATATACATAGATATACATACATACACATGGACACACACACACATATATATATATATACAGATACAGACATACACATACATACACATATATATATGCATATACAGACATACACATACATATAAAAACATATAGATATCTATAATCAATAAATCAAATAAAGTTAGTTAGGATATATAAATAGGTATAATTAATTAGGTGAGGTTAGGTAGATGCATGATAGGATATATTCCAATACATATGTATATGTATGAATATATATTTATGTATAAGTATATATATATGTGTGTGTGTCTGTGTGTATGTGCATATATGTTTACATATATATTCACTTTAATTTCTTAAAGACATTTAATAGTCAATGAATTTAAATAGATACATATATTTAAGTTCGATGTAACTCAACCTGCTTCGAGAAGGCGCATCGTAGTTAGTACAAGCAACGTCCCCACCTCTCAACCGTATGAATCCTTAACATGTGAAAGCAAATTTGACACGTGCACATCTCCTTACGTAGACACGTATTGAATCGCTTAATTGTCTCTCTCTCTTTCTCGCTTTCTCTCTCTCTCTCTCTCTCTAACCGTTTCATATATTCTTGTGTCTAATGTAACAGCTTAAACCGCCTAACCCCCACCACCTTCTATTATTTATTAAATCCTTAAACTTAAAATTGATATTACTCCTCCTCCTTTCCTTACCCTTCTTTATCTCCCTCTCTCTCCCCTCCCCCTCTATATATCCCTATATTTCTATCCGCGCCTAGATGAACTTCCTAAACTCCCCCTAACACCCACAACCACCTAATGTTTTTTAAACCTCAAAACTTTACTATTGTCGATCTCCGCCCCTCTCCCCCTTTTCCCACTATCTTTTTCCCATTTTTTCGTTTTTTCGCTTTTTTCGTGATCCTTCTAATATCAATTTTCCAAATCATAATAACCATTTATGTAAAGTCTGACGAGGTTACTGGGAGGCTAATACGATTCGGTAACCTAAACATGTGTAACACAAACAGATAAAACGGTAATAAAAAATAAAATTCATATTTGATCTGCAATAGCATTGAGCACTTTCTTCAGGTTTTTACCAATTACCATTATGGCTATACATATACATTTGTATATATTCATATATAATTATTTTTTTACTATAATAATTAAATACCTACAGACACTAGTGGTTCATCCTTTCGGGAATCTTCAGTGCAGGGTATCACAATTAACACCAGTCGAACGATTCGAACTCGGCAACACGAGCTATCTCTGGCTCGATTAGCGAAGACCGTATCAATTCGGCTATCATTAACCGCGTGAAATATCGTTGAATTTAAACATTTTAATTTTAAATGTTTATTTACGTCAGCCAGACAGTGATCTTATCGTTATACGATGATCTATGCATAAGAGCTAAATTGACGACTTTGATTTAACTGAAAATACTTAACGAAAAGAAACGAATTTCTTAAAGGGGATGTCATAATTATTTTCTTACTATATTGATTAAATACATACATATATATATATATATATATATATATATATATATATATATATATGTGTGTGTGTGTGTGTGTGTGTGTGTGTGTGTGCAGGGGTCTGTTTTTGCATTTTTCTTCCTTTAAAGATTGTAATGCTGGGTATGGGGCAGCCTAACCAGCTGCCAACATTGCCCCGCTTTTTATTGAAACCAACCGAGAGCTCTTTTTAGTATCCTCGCTGTTCCCTTAAGTGCAATTGTCTGGATCTCTTTTGCACTTGGTTCACCAGGAATATTAGTAAGGTAGGACTTCAGGTTCTTCTTCATAAGCCCTGTGGCACCTATGATACCTGGTATGATTGATATCTCCCTAAAATTCCAGTTTCTTTTCATATCATACATGAGACCTTGGTATTTGGTCTGTTTCTCTCTTTCAGCTCTGTTCAAGCCGCCGTCATTAGACACACTCACTTCAATCAAGGTTGCAACTCTCTCTGACTTATTCCATATGACTATGTCAGGTTTCACAGCAGCATTTTCAAGGTAGGTGGCTGTAGGGATTACATGGTCGTAATGTATGGTATATAAGTCATTTCCAACTGTTCTTTCAGGTTGTCCCCAGGACTTGCTGCTACACTGGATGTTTAATTTTTTACAGATGGTCCAGTGGAGATACTTACATACTCCATCATGTCTCGCTGTATAATAGCCGTCCCCTAGAAGAACTTTGCAACTTGATATCAGATGACCAACACTTTCCAATTCTGTATGGCAGAACCTGCATTTATTGTCATTACTGATACCTGCCATCTTCTTGAATGCATTGGTCATCAATACCTTGTCTTGAGCAGCCATTATGACCCTTTTCCTGATCGTGGTGGAGAGCTCCTCTTTTGAGCCAGTCCAAGGAACCTGGAACCTTCTTTATCTATGTATTCATGAGAGAGTTCCTCCCAAAAAATACTTTGCACGCTGATGTTGGTCCCATTCTTTAAGGTTTATCCGTTGAAAGGTCTCGGTATATTTCTGCCGGCTCTTTCTTGCTATTTCTGTAGCACACTTGTTTGGTGCTTCATCCTCATCTGAGAGACAGCCCTGACCAAAATGCTTGGCCAGCTGGGTGACTGATGTTGTTCTGCTGGCTCTTTTCTCTTGATGTTCGTATACTATTGAAAGGGTGTCATTCTGGGAGCTTCTCAGATACTGGCCGGTGCTCACAATAGTTGCCCTATGTTGATGATTGATCGCTGAGAGTCCCAGACCTCCTTCTCCCCTGGGCAAATACAGCCTTGGTAGACACTGATTTCTATATATTATTTTATGAAGCGTTAGTAGCTTCCGTGTCTTTACGTCTAGCCGGTTGATGTATTTTTGTGGCCAGTCAATGATATCAAAGATGTGTGTTATTACTGGCATAGCAAACTGGTTTATGGCAGTAATTTTATTTTTATTGGTGAGCTGGGTTTTGCATATTTTCCTCACCCGACGTACATATTCTTTGCTAATCTTCTCCCTCATCTTGGCATGTTGTATGTTCTCGTTTTCCTCAATGCCAAGGTACTTATAAGGCTCATGCTCTTCTAGATCCCTGATGTCGATGTTTTCATTAAGCTGCATATTTTATGTGTGGGTCTTCTTCCCAGCTCTGAGTGTACACTTGGCACATTTATCTAGCCCAAACTTCATTCCGATGTCATTGGAGAATGTGTGTATTATCTGCAGAAGCTGGTGCAGATCGGTGTCAGAGCTAGCATACAGCTTAAGATCATCCATGAAGAGCAGATGGTTTATTCTCTTACTTGGATCTCGATGGCGCCCCTGACTAAAATTGTAGGCGCTCGGATTTTTATTCAGGAGCTTGCTTAGTGGGTATATTGCCATACAGAAGAGTAAGAGATAAGCTGTCAGCTTGGAATATTCCCCTCTTTATTTTTACTTCAGGGATGGTGGTCTTTCTTCCGTTATGATTTAATGATATTGTGGTTTTCCACATCTGAAGGTGAGCAGTCAGTGTTTGTCTAATTATCGGGGTGATATTGTATAACTCAAGGCACCGAAGTAGACATGAGTGTGGCACGCTGTCAAATGCCTTCTGGTAATCAACCATGCCATTGCCTTCTGGTAATAATTCCATGCCATTTTTGCGTGTATGTGTGTGCATCTGTTTTTGCGTGTATGTGTGTGCATATGTTGAGATGAATCACTTTAAAATCCGACTGTCACAAAACTAATGTAACTTCGTTTAGCGTCAGTGCACGCTTGATCGTAGCAGCTACTATTTCTTATATGCTATCTTGATAAAGATGTTCGTAAATGAGTGGAGTCATGCTAGATATCTTAAAACGTGTGACTTGATGAACTCCTGGTTAATGAGATATACAAAGTGAGGTTGAATGGTATAATAAATTTCGCCATTCCCTAAATCAGCAAGAAATAAATGGTAAGCTACTATTGCGATAACGTAAAGGAATTCGAAAATGACTATGGAAAGAGAGTGCATTGGAACTCTGGGGGGGGTTGTTACTCAAGCTGCAGGGAACACCATTGTGTATAATAATAATAATAATAATAATGATAATAATAATAATAATAATAATAATAATAGTAATAATAATAATAATAAGAAGAAGAAGAAGAAGAAGAGGAAGAAGAAGAAGGGGAAGTATGAACAGCAAATGCATGGTACTCGCCAAACAATTGAAAGGGAAGATGGAGAAAGTAAAGATAATATTCTTAATAGTAGCTGCACTAAGAACAATCTCAAAAAAGCTTTGAAGAAAGAATGGGATAGATTGAGAACATATAACGGATAAGAATTATGAAAACAACTGAAATATTGGGTAAAGACGTTGAATGCAGAAACTTATACACGGGAGCTGCAGATGCTAACGGGACATAGAAATTGCAACAGAAGTAAAACAAAATGATAGAGGAACTGCACATGAATTTAAGAAAACTAGAACCGTGTTATTGCACCCCCCCAAAAAAAAATTAAACGTAGTGTCTGCATCACCCAGTGCCACAGCAAATAGTCGGGAAAGATCAAGGAGGATGGAAAGACCGAGGAGACAAAGTACGCACCAGACCGTCACAGGATGAGTACGAAGGTGGCGGGAACCTTAAAGTTGTCTTATTGCAACCCAACTCAAGCGAAGGCAAATGCTCGTTGCCAGCAAGAATTCAATGGTAAACGGCTGTTCCGGTAACACAAAATCATTTTGCAAAGGTTATCAAAATAGGTGAAGCCTACTGGAAATCTTTGGAGCCTTGTTGACATCTAGACTTAAGGAAACATAACAGGTTATTGACAGAGAGAAATATTTTATGATTGTTATGTGAAAACTCCTAGTAACTACTACTACTACTACTACTACTACTACTACTACTACTAATAATAATAATAATAATAATAAGTAAAGATATAAAACTTGCGATAGAAAATGCATGAGAGAAGAACAGATGTACACAAATTATAGGAATCGACAGAATCCTAAGAAAATAACTCCCCAGATCATAATAGAATTGACCTGAAATGGATCGTAATATTAAAGTTGCTCTCATTTAATCATCACAAGAAGCAATCACCCGATATTGATGACAATAAACACCAATACCTGAGAATTCTTCCGTTTAAACCCCTCGCCTTAATATTCCCATACGGTAAAAACTGGAACAAATACATTGGGGATATTACGAAGGCTGCTACAAGGAAGGTGGGTTCCATTTCTCGTACTAGAAAGGTACGTCTACCATTTACCTATGCATGGAGTATTGTTGTCACATCTGGGTTGACGCATCTACCGTTGGCTCTCCCGTTTTAATTGGATCAAAAAAAATCTTCAATTTAATCGGTCCTACTTTGTCAACTAAACTGTAGTCTCTGAACGTGTGCACCATGCACTGTATAATGGAAAGGAGGGGGCGTAGGCCTTAGTTATAGCTAAGGTTTTTGACATGGTTTTCTCATTACAATCAGATCCTATGGAATTACTGGACGAATACTTAACATAATTAAATCCTTCTTAAATAAGAGAAGAATCCAGATTGCCCTCGATGGCCGTACGTCTAAACAATATGATATAAATGCAGGTGCATCTCGGGGTTGGATACTTAAAACTTTATTATTCCTGATAAAATAGTCTCTGAGATGGATATATTTTCTGACGACACCACGCTTTATAAAAGGCAGGAGAGGAAAAGGAATGAACAAATATCAAAGGCAATGGCGAAAACGCTAAAGGAAGACCTCCATACTATAGTGGAATGGGGGCAAATTGGACAGTAACGTTCAATGTTGCCATGGCTAAGCTTGTCTCCTTTAATATTCACAAGAAACTTCCTCAACAACCAATAGCTATGGCTAAATATAAATTACCTAAAAGTACTTTGTGCAATCTCCTTGGCTTAACGTTCACAAGAAACATGTGTTAGAACAGACCTGGCGACATGGTTAATTGTAAGTATAGTTCGCTCTATATTCTCCAAAAGATTCCAGCAAAAGCTTAACAGCCAGCCGTGGTTACATCCAGCGTGCGCTGATGCCATTGTACAATCACAATTTCTATTGCTGCCAACGTAATAGACTGACAGCAACCACTGTAAAAGAGTAATCAAGAATGCGAGAGAGTTGTATACTTAGTACATTAAGTCCAAAGTTGCTGAGCAGCGGCTTCGTTCCCACCTGATTTGGCAAATAGCTAATAGGGCCCTGAATATATACGTGTGTTCTATCCCAATCATCATCAATGGACTTGAGGTAATCTCATCAACATCTGCCCTAACGGCATTCCAATTAAAGTGCTGAAAAATCTTGAACCAGAACTAGATCTCATACTTACAAAGGTGTTTTTAGCGTTGTCTTAAGGATAATTACTTCCAAACAACTTGGAAAACTTCATCCGTATTTGAGAATTCAGGTGACCCGTTCTCTCCCTCTCAGTACACACCAATTAGTCTCCTCTGCGTCATAAGTAAGTTGCTATTATCTGTGTTAAATAGAGAAGTAGTTTCCCACCACAGAAAAATAACCTTCTTAAAGACATGCAATATGGTTTCCGTTCTGCTAGATTTACAGATGATGTGTAAGCGTTATATCTCATAGGATTAGCGAATTACACGATGGAAGCTCCATTTCTAGGGCAATTGCTCTTGACATATCAAAGGCCTTTGATAGGGTATGACATAAAGATCAAGTTCACAAGATCTCCAGCTATGGTATAGCTGGAAATGTCTCCTCAATTATTAAATAATTTCTCTACGATAGGTTCACAAGAGTAGTGGTTGATAGGCAGAAACCAGAAGCTCATAATATTTATGCTGGAGTCTCTCAATGGTCATTTCTGGCCAACTCTCTTGCTGATCTACATCAATGATCTTTCAAATCATGTCTTAATATCATTAGTAAACATTTATGCTGACGACACTGCCATCTATGGCAACCCATCAAAGGCTATAAATGATAAAGTTATCTCTGGTCTTGAGCAAGTAGTACAATGTTGGAAGGTGTGGCTGGTTACTTTAATGCATCTAAAATCAAGCTTCTATCTTTACATCATCAACGCTCTGATCCCCATCTGGCATCAATTGAAATGAATGGCTCTTCTCTTATGGAAGCTCTATGTTTTTGACAAGTTTCTGGACTTGACCCTTACTTCTGATCTGAAATGAAACACGTGCATCAAATCCGTTGCCAAGATCACTGGAAAATAGTGGGATCCTTCTACCGATCCATTAGATATCTCACTGATGATGCAATTCTCTACCTATATAAGAGCCAGGTACGTTCAAGAATGAAGTACTGTTGCTATATCTGGGCAAGATGTTTTAGAAAGCTCTTATCCTGTCATATATATATATATATACACATATATAATTAATTTTACTATAATAATTAAATACCTACAGACACTAGTGTTTCATCCTTTCTGGAATCTTCAGTGCAGGGTGTCACAATTTACACCAGTCGAACGATTCGAACCCCGCAATACGAGACATCTCTGGCTCGATTAGCGAAAACCGTATCAATTCGGCTACCATTAACCGCGTGAAATAACGTTGAATTTAAGCATTTTAATTTTAAATGTTCATTTACGTCAGCCAGACAGTGATCTAATCGTTATACGATGATCTAGGCATAAGAGCTAAATGGGCGACTTTAATTCAATTGATAATATAATAATAGTGTCTTATCCTGAGTTCAAAATGGACCGAAGCCATGTAGGGGATGCCATTTTCTCTTCCATGCATTTCTTCTAACAGAAGAGACGTTACGAGCCTCTCTGCTTTATCGTTATTTTTATGTCAAGTGCTCGTCTGAGCTCCAATCTTTGGTTCCTACTCGTCAAACTTTCACCTTAATGTAGATTCCATGACTGGAAATGTTTTCCGTTTGCCTGCTTTCCAGCTGACTAAAATTTAGTAGTCTTCAAGTTCAACGTAAAAAAAATTATTGCTGAACCGTCCCCTTAAGTAATCCAGTTTTCCAAATTTCCACTACTAACGATTACTGCAATGTTATTGGCTAC
Source organism: Euprymna scolopes (assembly GCF_053919585.1). Classification (NCBI taxonomy): domain Eukaryota; kingdom Metazoa; phylum Mollusca; class Cephalopoda; order Sepiida; family Sepiolidae; genus Euprymna; species Euprymna scolopes. The sequence continues at coordinate 16,298,381 of NC_136521.1, read as the reverse complement.
TGTCTACTCATTAACCCTTATTTTCGTGGCGTCCGGGCTTTGATAAGTGGTTACTCTCATGTAAAAACACCGTCCAACCCGTGTTCCATCGCCTCAATATTGCACCCCTGCGCTTACTTTGCAAGTATTTTAATGAAATGTACTCTGATCAACTCATTGCATTTGTGCCCCATCGACGTACATATTCCCGACAAACTCGCTTAGCAACAAAAGCTCCCCATTCAATGTTGAGCTTCCTAAATGCCAAATGCCTTCTAATCTAATAGTTTCTTTAATTAATTTACTTCTTGCTACATGCTTCACTTACTGTAGGATTTATGCAGAAGTTCAAATGTAACCTAAACCAAAGTCTTGTTCATTTTCCATAAGCAAATAGCAGCGACTTACGTCCAAGTGGCTATATGCTTTGTTTGGAGTGAACATAAGTATATAAAAAAGTGTTACTATTCAGTCTAGTGAATATATAAATCTATTTATTAATATTGTAATTATTACTTAACACCCAACGTAGACTAGTATTCTTTATATATATATATATATATATATATATATATATATATATATATATGTATATATATACATATATATATATATATATATATATATATAAGTAAGTAAGTAGGAATGCGTGTGAGGAAAACATTCAACTTATATACTCAACAAACTTTGATCTATGGGCTTGAAATTGGGTACATAGTGTATTCAGATATGTGAGAAACGTTTTAATCCGTTTTCATTTGAACAAAAATCTGCTAGGTGTAAATATTGAAAAATTGATATTTGAAGTCAACGGATTTTCTCTGCTTGTCAACTGTTTCATGACTGCGCATGCGCGAATCGTTTACACGCCAGCTTCCTGATGTTTAAAATATATAGATGTAAAACATCTGGTCTAATAGTTATCGTACGTAACTCACTGGCTTTAGGTTTTGGTTTCGATATCAGTATTTTTTTTTACTTAAAGAAAGGAATTATTTTTAAAAAAATAGTACTAATCATATGTGCATGTATCAGTTCCTTTCCGGGTTTTTTTTTACTTCATATTTTAAAGGCATTTAGCGTGACGTTTAATACCGGGCAACGCCGGGTACATTTGCAAACAATTATTTATATTTCCTGTTTGCTGCCAACCTAAAAGTACATGAACAAATGAGTAAAAGATAATCGGTAGATAAAAACAATAGAGAAAATTCTTTTTTCTAATCTCAAATGAGCTTTTCCTTTCTTTGAGCCTCTATTAAAAGTAAGTACGGTTCAACCAACGAACGGATGAACGTAACACGAGTATTAGAATTAGCGAGTTCTTTCATAGAAAATCACTGTCTTACACAACATAATTACCGGTCAATATAATTTGGCACTCTTTCAGATCCTTCTACGGAACCAACATTGTTTGCAACAGGTGAACGACTTCCACACTTTCTTCCAACCTTGTTCTTGATCATTTACAATTTATGACGTGATTTTAATTGGGTGTAAAATGAGTATAAATTCAGACGTGTTTGACCATTCAGACACAGGCTAACCACTGTTTGTTTCAACTCAGAAGTCGAAAACCGCTCCACCATGCCTAACTACACTCTCCACTACTTCAATGGCCGCGGCCGTGCCGAGTGCATGCGTATGATGTTCCATATGGCTGGCGTTAAATATATGGACAAGAGATACGAATTCTCCGACTGGGATCGTTGCAGGAATGGTAAGGAATCTTTAGCATATCTATTTTATAACTTATATTAATTTTCTCCTATCTATGGATATTCCTTAATACAATCGTATCAATCAATGTTCCTCCCTCGCCAAACTTAAACAGGCCTATTAATCCTCTCTCTCCCTCTCTGTTTCTTTGTATATATATATATATATATATATATATATATATATATATATATATATATATATATATATATAATTATTTTTATACCAACGGGCACTAGTGTTTCATGACTTTGCAATAATCAGCGCAGGAATTGGCGATTTTTATTGGTCAGGAGCCAATTTTGACTTTATTTGTTATTTCCCAGCCACCATCAATCGCCACGAAAATTACTAAACGATATGCAATAGTTATTAATTTTAAAGCTGTTTTAAGTTTTATAGTTTAAAATGATGTTCGTCCATCACTTGCGAAGATGGCCGTGATCCTGCAATAGTTTGTAGGTTCGAGGATGGCTTGTAAGACTAATTCGAGCTTTTAAGTATGTTCGACACATAGGAGATGATTCTGCAGAAGACGTGCTGACTGCTGTACCTTTTTTTAATGCCACTGTGGGATAAATAGAAACTGATATACACATGCCCTACCTGTGAAGCGCCCACGTGTCTGCTTGTCATGCGCGTTGGACAGGAAAAAAGAAAAAGCAAGATGGCGTCTGTGATATTTAACAGAAACGGTCTCGTGTAATCTCGCGAGATTCACGTGGATGAATGTAATATAAAGCCGGTCGTTTGGAGGAGTTGGGAGAGTTTTGGCTGTTCAAACGCTAAACAGGTGACGTTACAAGACAGACAGTTACTCAGTGCATCGGGACAAGTGAAGGAGTTTACAGTTCTACAGTCACTTTTTCTCTTGCGTTCATCATTGCGTGCGGATACAACAATTGTAGCTCCGTTTCGAGTTTCGGCACGTCAGAAACATGTGTTTTGATAGATTTTTCAGAATATCAACCGAAATGTTTCAGAGAGAACCGTTTTTTTCCTTTTTGTATAATATACGAACTACGTGATACATCATTAATTGTAGACTCAGAATAACCTTATCTTTTGAAAAGCCAATAAGAACGACTTCAATACAAAACGTTTTGTACTCTTTTCTACCCCCCAAAATCCATATTTCAACACGGAATGTAAGCGACTTCTATTTAGGATCATATCTAACAGGCGACTGAAGAGTTGACAGGCAAGATGCTTATTTACATAACATTTAAACTTCTGCGAAGAAATAGAATCAGATGAGAGTAAAAAGGAGGTATTATAACATCGAGTAGTTCGAAGAAAAAATGTTAAAGTAGGAGGATTTTACCCATCTAAGGAATTCAACAATAAAGAGTAATATTTTTCTGCTTGTGTATATACGTAACCGGGTTACAAGTTCTATGAATTCGTTAGAACACATTCCATTAAAGTATTTTAAAACAAACATAAAAATGCGATATTGCAGCGATGGGACAGACGTTGAAGTTTGGAAAATAGTGCGGGACCTATTTGATTTAACTGTACTATAATTTATGAAATGAAAACTGAGATTTTCAAACACCACCGAAAAAAACCCGTTTTTTAATAAAACAAAGTAAATCACAGTCCAATGTTATAATATTGAATCTCTTCTCAAGTAGTAAATTCATACATTAAACTTGTCTGTAAAAACACATGAAACAAATAGATTTATCATATATGAGAAATCGCATTTCTGGCGCGCCCCTGGACCTCATTCATACGAGTAACGACATTCAATCCTGCTACAAAAAAATCGCAACCGCTGCCGACAATTTTCCCTATAATCTATATGTACCCAAATCTAAACGCTAATTCCATGAACAAAGCTTCTTTCGAAGAACTTCCCGTATTGCGGTATCGCTGGTTAAATGAATACAACACGGTCGTCCTTATATCCAATAAAAATCAATTCTTGTTCATTTTTCCACTTTAAATAATCAAATTCTATCCATTTTTTCCACAACAATAGCTGTTATCTTACCACATTACACTCACTAACTATTATCCGAGTGTTGACTTGTAAAATATTAAAAATACCTCTTACCCTTTCGGATTTAAAACATCTTCGAAAATAGGAAAATATTACTAAATATCTTTTATCACTGGTAACTTGTATATATATATATATATATATATATATATATATATATATATATATACATATATATATCTTTTATCACTGGTAACTTGTATATGTATATATATATGTATATATATATATATATATATCTTTTATCACTGGTAACTTGTATATATATATATATATATATATATATATATATATATATATATATATGTGTGTGTGTGTGTGTGTGTGTGTGTATGTGTGTGTGCAATTGAAAATATGTCGCTCGTAGAAGCATCTCAATAATAAAAAGAATAGAATAAAGAGAAAAACTGTTTTCATAACACGTTTTTAGATGCAAATAAAAATATAATTGTCTTCTTTTCTTTTGTATGATTAATTTTAGATTGAAAATCTTCGTCAGATAAAAAGTTTTTTTCCTTGGAAGTAAAAATAAAACAAAATTTACGAATTCTTTCTATAGTGATGAATTTTAAATACTAAATTAATTAGAAAAAAAGAAAGAAAATTATTTTTAATCGCATCTTAAAGCGTGTTTTGAAAAAAAAACACTTTGGCAGTGTATTCTGTATTAAATATATGCATTTTTCTTTTGTATAATCTCTATTATCATAAGACATACGAATCTAATGTATTTTCTTAAAATCGTCCGATATAATCTGTAGCATCGATATTGCCCATAGATAAACGTTGGGACATTTCTAGAATCAATTCAAACTAGAACTGTTGAGTTCCATCATTGGAAAACAGATATAAGAACTAATTCATACAACGTATAAAAGTCTAATGTGAAAAAAAACAAAACAAAACATTTCCACAAGTTAATTCAATAATAAAAAAAATAAGTTGATTTCAAAAAAGACAAAATACACAACAAAAAATGCCGACGAATATGACGGTCGAAACATCTTGAAAATTCCAACTCGCAAAACGAGGTAAATAGTCTAAAACATGAAACTATTTTTTTTAATTGGATATTATTTGCATTTTTTTCTTTATTGTTTTTTCTTTAAGATTTCCCTTGTAATTACCTGCCCTGCTTGGAGATGGACGGTGGCATGAGGATGCCCGAAACCATGGCCATTTGTAGGTATTTGGCCAGAGAATTTGGTAAGTATCATTTGGTATAAATACTGAAAATGTGAATGTATATTTAAGCTTTGCTTAAAAGTATTACTTTGAAAACATGAATAAAATTAATCGATGATAAAATTTGAAAATTCAAAATAAAAATATAATATGATGTAATAATCACCGAACAGAAAATAATCGCGTTAAGAAAAAAATGGCATAAAATTTATATATATATCTCGGAGAGCTTGGAAACTGACCAAAACCGAAGTTTTCCGACGCAGAATTATGTAAACGATCGAAAAATGCCGAAATAAAACACAATAACTATTAGAGCAGCTTGCCATAATCTATAAATATTGTTTTCTAAACTTTTTTTATCCTTAACATGAAGAAACTCTCATGTTTTCTGTCCACGCATGCGCATTCGTGAAACAGTTGACAAATAAATAAAAATCCGACGGCCTCCACATACCATCTTTTAAATTTTGACACATAAGCAGCCATTTTTTCGAATAAAAATAGATTAAAAGTTTTCCACACGTCTGAATTTCTTATATACCAAATTTCAAGTTTGTAGATAAAAAAATCGTTGAGAATTCATGGTTGGAAAGTGTCCTCACCAACTCACACATTCTGACTTTTCCAGATATACTGTTTGATAAGAATGCTTTTGATTCAGAATAACGTCAGCTTCTAATGTTTTCCTTGTATTTATAGAATAACCAAAAGTCACAGGAAGCAAAGCCTGAATCATAGGGGGAATAAGGAGGTGTCTTGATACTTTGATCATGACGTCTTTCTTTCTGGTTTCTCTGAGCACCCTTGGGCAAACTTCGCACAAATCTTCCGCATCTTCAGTTCCTCGCGAATAATTAGGCGTGCAGCTTCCACACTGACATCAAACTTGGCACTAATTGTCTCTTGACATACGATATCCATTATCCATTAAATTCTTTATATGACCAATCAACTCTAGTGCTCTGACTACCTTACTCCTCCCACACCTCAAATCATTCCTCGTAGACTCCTTACCTTCTTTGAATCTCTTATGCCATTCAAAATTGCCCGATTCATGCAAGATGGTCTGAAAGAAGTCTGAAGCATTTGATACGTATCTATCGTATTTTTCCAAGTGTAAACAGAATGTTATTGCATATCGTTCTTCTAAAGATGTCCTCGCGTCCAGATTGCACTTTTGGAATTCACTAGCTGTCATAATCGGGCTTTAGTAGAATGTATTTCTATTCCTGCTATGCTGTTTATTCGAACATAAAATCATAAAAATTAGTCAATCATCTCATAAGATGTATAGTAATAACATACTAAATTTTCAAGAATCTACGACAATTTTAAATGTCTGTCTTTCAAAAGTCTATAAACTTATTGTAGGCACCTCGTATTGTTAGTATAAACCAGTATTTGATCATAACGTGTATGTAGATTTGCGGCATTTTCTCATCTTTATTTTAATATGTAGATATTAACTTGATATGTAAACATTTATATAAAGTTCGGTGCATGTTTACTTTTTTGTTTTTGTTTTCTATAAAACCTGCACGAATATGCCATTATGTTTTCTGCACGCATTACGAGACAGTGCATATACTTTCTCTATGTTAAACAGTTTTTATCCATTTTAAAGATAGGCAAACGATGAGACTAATTTATACTAAAATACATAGTTGCATTGAATTAATATAAGATTACGAATATTGAACAATATAAATATTTTTTTTAAGTTTGTAATAAATGTTATGTTTCATTTTTTTATATTATGGTTAGATTGCTTATTGTTAATGTGTAATATTTTAGATAGATACTCTTTGATTGAATGCTCGGTTTAAAGGCGATCTGATATTGAACTAGTCCGTCATTCTTATGTGCATCGATTAACAGATATTATGCCTTGTTAAAAACATTGTATACATTTCAAAATTATTGTTAATGAGAGGAAATAAAGACAATTGGTTGTATATAGTACAACTGCATTAGTAGCAAAGTAGGAATATTGAGCGATATAGGATATATTAATTGTTAATTAATAAAATTCTCTCATTTTTAGGATTCTATCCCAAAAGCAGCATGGACATGTTCAGGTGTGACTACATCTGCGATTGCTTCTATGAAATCATGGATGATTATATGAGGTACTTCCACTGGAAGAACGGACGCTTCAGGGTGAGTCAGTAATTTCAAATCATATTAAATTTTCAAGGATACATCTGGCAGCTTATATTTGTATAAATCGGTTAGTAATCAAACTGCTTAAAAATCTTATTAATATATTAAAAAGAATTACACAAAAACGGTAGGTTCAAAATTGAAAGTTACTATTTTTTTAGACTCGGAAAGTTGCAGAGCTGCGAAGACGGGAGCGGTACGATTAGATCGAGTGACATTTTATCCTTTAGAATTTGTTTTTCTACGTAATCGTGACCATTCTCAAAGCACTTTTGCCAGAAATGAAATATGGCTTTTTATGAGCATCTGGAGCGCTTTGCTATAGGGGAATCGTTCCCAAAGTAAGACCTCCTATTGTTTGACTGCAGAAGTTGAAGAACTACGAAAACGGGGGCGATCTTTTTTGCTACAGATTTTTTTTTTTACCTAGTCGTCACCATTCTCAATGCACGTTTGTCAGGAATTTAATAGCGCATCGCTTCGGCTGACACACGTCGGCGATCAGGGTTGCTTTCTAAAAGTCTATCACTGTAATTATCTGCAATAGAGAGATGAAACTCTCAGGTCATAAATGCAGTTCATTCAGTAATGATAGCTGCTATAGGCAATCCCCTCTGATCCATATGGATGACAAAAAATAGGATGCATTAGTTATGGAACACCTCTCGTAAAATAAATATAGATTGTACATCAATAACTGCCGATTATTTGAAATTAGTATTCATATACAAGATTAAAACTAATTAAATCTTTCATAAAATTCATGCATTTAACATTTTAATTGCTTCAATTTTTATTTATCTTTGAAGTACTAACGCTGATATTCTCGATAATAGACCAGCTATTAAGACTGAAATCTAATTTTGGTCAAAGACAAAAATCGATCACAAATATTTGGTGTTACGCCAATCTATGATGACACTACAACCTTTAATGTGTTTAGTAAGTTTAATGTCTTGCAATTAATATTTTCTTTTTGTTTTACTTCTGTGGCATTTTCTATATGGCCTGTTAGCGTGTGTAGCTCATGTTGGATGGATTCCGCATTCAAGGGTTTTCCGTAGAATGTTAACTGTCTTGTAGCATTATCGTTTGTCTTATAGTCCCAGTCTATCTTTTGATTTCAATTTCTCTTAATATTTTTCCAAGCCCTTTGCTGTAAAATTTCCTATATATATATATATATATATATATATATATATATATACGAAACTATAGAGCAAAGGACTTGAAAAAAAATTAAGAAAAAGTTAAATCAAAAAGAAAACTGCGACTATATATATATATATATATATATATATATATATATATATATATATATATATATATATTGATCGAAACTCGATTAATGCAGAAATCAAAAACACAGTAGAATGCCGGCATTTATTATTGTTAGTCTATATTACGGATAACTAATTTTTTTCTCTTTTTAGTATAACTGGATGGAAGGGGGCATGATGGGCTCCAACATGGGACCCAGTGGAATGATGACGGGCCCCAACATGGGATCCAGTGGCATGATGATGGGATCCAACATGGGATCAAGTGGAATGATGATGGGATCCAACATGGGACCCAGTGGCATGATGGGATCCAACATGGGATCTAGTGGCATGATGGGATCCAACATGGGATCTAGTGGCATGATGATGGGATCCAACATGGGATCCAGTGGAATGATGATGGGATCCGGTGATATGAACTGCAACTATGATGTAAGTCTTCTTAGATAATTCTAGCCATGCAAGCATGAAAGTGACTAAAATGTATCCATTAACTTATCTTTTTCGATTACTGCATTTGTTGTCTTTATTGTGCTAGTGTTCTTCTTCTGATTTACTGTTCTTAAAGTCATATTTTTCAGCCTATATTAACAACATCGAATAAATATTAAACGTGTTCGTATGGGAGATCTGATCTAATTTGTATACAGTTTTCATTTCTGCGTGCATATGTGGACGACAACTTGGCTTCTATTAAATATATTATATTATTAACTCCATGTTATATCTTGTTAACATGTTTTACTATTATTTATCAATAAGATAATTGGATGTATGTGTGCCGTCATGTGTCATACCAAATAAGTTGTTTTTTCACTCTAACTTGTCATATTTGACCTCATACTTAATATCAAGATCATCTCTTCTGATTATATTTCGCGGAAACTAGTTTATTTCCAAAACTTCGTATCACTTCGCTCTGTACTTAGTTCGACTAATGTCAAAATTAACGCTAACTGAAGTAATATGTCAATCCATATTGTAATATTATTATGTAGTAGTAAGCTAGTTGTATATATTTTGTATGCGCCGTTTAATACTTTTCTTATAAGTTTGCTTTATTTGGGGATGGAGCATCCTGCCACATGCCATACATTAATCCGCTATCGCAGGCATTCGAACCTATAGACATTTTAAAGATTCAAATTGTTTCTTTAAGTGCGATTATTTGTATTAGTTTTGCTTTGGATTCTCCGGGTATATTTGCAAGGTAGTTTTGGGATTTTTTTTCATGACTTCAGTGGCCCCTATAATTAGTTAAATGACGCATGCGTTCATAAGATTCTAGTTTTATTTTAAATTTTTAACATAAGAACTTAGTATTTTGGTATCTTTTCCACCTCGACTCTATTTAGCCCAGCATTATTGGGGACAATAACTTCTATTTAGCTTATTCTTTCTCTTTCTTGTCCAATTTATTTGTGCCAGGTATAATAGCTTCATTGTATCGGTATGTGGTTCTAGGAAATGCAGAGATATAGTGAATAAGGTATGACTTGCTTCCAACTATTCTTTCTTGTGTATGTGCTCAGGACTTGCTGCTAGATTAGATATTTAACTTTTTAAGGTTCGTCCAGAGGGGGATACTCACATATTCTATTGTATGCCAACATTACGACTGAATTTCCAATTATTCACACTCTTTACGTTAGTGTGACAGAACCTGTACTTGCCATTGCTGAGACCACACAGTTACATATAATGTGCAAAATTGGAATTTTAAATGGTCAGCCAAATAGAAGCATCATGTTTAATATAGCGTTGGAAATAAACCTTTTATGTTGTATTTACAGTATGCTAATTGTATCCAAATAAGATGCGGTTTCTATTACTGCAGTGCTTTCTTATGTTTTATTGTTATTTTCTATTTGAAACAATAATTTCGATTTCATCTTCTAGATTAGTTACATAAATATATTGATACCTATATAATCCCGCATCCATTTCGGTAATGAATTATTAATAGATAAGATTCGTTCATAAATACTACAAAGTCTTTTAATTATTGTGAGATTGGAATCTTTATCTTGACACGATTTTACATAGTTACAATCGTGTAAATAGAACAGCTTAGTAGTCAGGAGGTTAAAGAGAGCGCCGAACAGTAGTTACACAAAATGCATAATTCTCAGGTTGCGGCACTCCTTCTTGCATTTGAACAAAGGAAGACGTTATTTATCCTGTGGACCTAAAAATAGGGATTGCACGCTTCGTGAAATTTATCTCATCTTTCTTGTTCTTTCACCATTTTTTCTCTCAGACACGCATGCAAATTTCTGCCCCTGTTATTTTAAAACAAACATTCATAAATTAAAAAGTGGCCACGTGATTTTTGTATCAACAAGCAAAAAAACAACTGGACCTTACAGCTATGATGATAGCGACGGTGAAAAAGCAAGAAATTTACATGGTACAGATATAAATATATAACAACAAGAAGTGCGATCTTCTATTGTTTTAAATATAACAACAATGATATAAGTCATTATGATATCATTGTTGAAGTTAAAAACAACAAATATCGAAATAACCTTACAATAGCTTTATTAGAAAATTCAAATAGATTAGGATCGTTTAAGTACGAAATTTTTACGATTACCAGCAGTAACTGTTTGTAAACGTGATATGTTCTGTATTGCCTTTTTTGTATAAGCGTGTGTATGTACGTCTTGCTTTATCGTTTGTGTGTGGGTGTGTTCTAATGGTCTTTATGTAATCACCTCTTCAAGCTCGTCCACGTGCATTTGTTCCCATTTCACTATATACAAGTCATATATGTACAGTTTATATACATTTATACTCGCGGTTGAGCTCATTTCACTTGTGTATCTACCTAAGTAGTTCTTAACTCTGTGTGTGTGTGCGCGCGGCTGTGTTTGTGTGTGTGTGTGTGTGTGTGTGTGTGTGTGTGTGTGTGTGTGTGTGTGTGTGTGTGTGTGTGTGTGCATATATACACGTTAAGAGTTCACCACTTGTTTTTTTTTGTTTGTTATCTTTTGTCTTCTGTTGTGCGGTTCTTCCTGTCGCTAGTCGATGATCTCTAAAGAAGCATTCAAGACGAAAACACGATTACCAAGCTTCCTCCAAACTCGACTGTCTACCCCAACATCGCATGTGCATTTCTATTTATATCAGAGTGTATATGTAGGAAGTTGTTACTCTCGTTAACCGGCCTGCACGCAAAACGCACCGACCCATTTTCTAGCCACGCAAGTGCACGTTTGTCGATAGAAGTCAGTGAGTTTGGTATGTATCACCGGCAACTCCTTGACCTTTCTACACCTACGCGACGCAAAGTTCAATTCAGCACTGCGTTAACTGCGTTGACCGCGTTGATCGCGTTACTGGCACACAAACATGTATGCTCTGTTATTTGCGCATTTATATTCACATATAAATATGATATAAAAGTACAAAGCAAGCGTAATGATTGACATGTAGAGAGGCATTGAAAACAATTATATATTAGATATGATACAAGAATCAATTGGGGATTGGATTTATAATACAAGAATACGAAGTTGGGAGTTTTGTGTGTTACAGGTGTTGTTGCTTAGTAAAGGTGCGGATAATAGTTTTAAAGCTTTAGATGTGATGACCATGAAATGGACAACCACAGTGAACGCGATCAGTTAAGAAAGATTCTTGTGATAATTAGAGCATTTTGAGGAATTGTGTGACTATAACGTTTTTGTACTATTCTTCCGGTGTTGTTAGTAAATCCAAATTTATTGTTATAGGTTCCGCACCAAATATTAATATTTATCGATAATTACCCTTTGGAAATTATAAATGGAAATATTCAAATTACGTGTTTTTTATTATTAAGGCGTGTTAAATGGATTTTGTAACCAATTAAAATCTGATAATTAACCTGGGATCGATTTTACTTAAATCTAAATCATGCGACAATTGACACTTAGAATAATGAGCACTATGAAGGTTCCAACAGTTCTCGCTAACTATCACCCGAGATAACGCACTATTTACTAAGACAACCCTAATTCTTTGTTATGTATTACATTGGACATCAAAATATTAAAGGCCTTTTTTACTTAAATGTTTATAACAAGCCACTTTGTAATACCATATAAAGAATCAAAATATTAAAGGCCTTTTTTAAATAATGTTTATAACAAGCCACTTTTTAATACCATGGTTTACCAATGAAACTGTGTTTAGGTGTGTGCTCTCAGTTGTTACAGTTATCTCCCTTGTTTGATAAACAGTAAAACCATGATAAGCAGACGTTGTTGTTTAATAAGCAAGAAATATTGATTTTGAAATTGATTTAGGAAAAGCCGCAATTTTCGTAGAAATATTTCAGAGTTTTTTTTTTTCATGTAATGCATTCATGTACGATTATATTTTTTCTATTTTACCAGAACTACATGTACTGGAGATACATGAACAGTTTCAACAGGATCATGCCTTTCATGGAGAGGAGTCTGTGCATGCGTAATAGTGGCAGCCAGTACTTCATGGGAGAAAAGGTGCGTATGAGTCAGTTGTATATTTCATATGTGGCATTATGTTTGATTTGTTTAACTTAGAGTAATGTCTATCAGAAGAGCAGATGAAGAATGCTGTTGACAATGTATTTACGTATTATTATTGGCTCACAAGGAGCTTCTACACAGGTCATCAAAGATTTCTCCTTGGAACTTGGAAGCTGTTTGACAACAAGTCTCCCCAGGTTTCCAGTACTTTTCAACTCTTTCAATAACATTTGAAAATGAATTTGCGTCATCGCAACAGCTGCTTACCATTGATATCTCACTTGTAGCGGCCATTGGTCTCCAGTGCTATTTGAGTGGACATATACCTCCCCAAGGTCCATGTTCTCTTCGCACTTGTCCAGCGAAGGTCTAGTCAGCGATCGCTTCTCGGTCTTTCCATTCTCCTTTACCGTTCTCGGCTATTTTGTCTCACTGTTTGGGGGTGATGGGACAATGAGAGGTGATGGGGAAGGGGATAGAGAACTTATAGATATGCAGATTTAATGTTTTTGCTTTCATGTAACGCTTCTTCATGTTTTGTCTCATGTAGTAATTTGACCCGCACATGTGGCTCATGTGTTTCGGTTTCCACATTCAAGAGTTTTACTTAATATTTCAGTTGTTTTCAATATCGCTATTCGTTACATCTTTCCAGTGATTTCTCTGATTCCAATTCATCCTATTCTTTTTCAAAGCTCATTTGTGGTATACAATTAACTACATGTATAACTTGAGTTTGGTTAAAACGTTATTCAGTTTGTATATACGAATCGTCATGTAGTATATATATGTATATATATATATATATATATATATATATATATATATATATATATATATATATATATATATATATATATATAAACAAGATAAATGCAATTGTAGACACCGCACAATTTTCCCAGTCCAAAATAAATGTCTAACAAAAAGTGTAGTTTATCAAGCAACAATATTTGCGAAAGAAAACCCGAATAACAAGAAATATTACATAGGCATGACTTCCTTAGATTTTAAAACCCGATACTATGACCACAAAAGTACCTTCAAAAATAAAAAAAACACCGTATAAAAACAACACTAGCGAATAAATACTGGGAACTCAAAGAAAGCGGACATTCGCCGGTAGTCGAATGGAAAATAATGAGACAAGCTACCACGTGCAGACATTTAGACGACCCATGTAAATTATGCCTCCATGAAAAATTTGCTATCCTGTACTTTAAAGAACCTCAAAGTCTATTAAACTGTAGACGAGAAATAGCAAACAACTGTGTTCACAATATAAAACTTACTCTAGGATAGCGATACAAAATAGCTTTAAAACTAACAATAACAATAGAAAACAAACAAATAAATAAATTAAATAAACATGAATATACATAAACGATCACACATATATGTATATATATATGTATATATGTGTGCATATGTGTGTGTACACATAGGTATATTCATATATATATATATAAAAGGAGGGAAAAGATCTACCTTAAACCACTAACCTAGTTTTAAAACAGATCCTTTGTTCGATAAAATGCATGCCCATTGGCTGATAGGAGGGGGCGCGGTGGATACTAGAAAGCTGATTGGCTAACTAGAAATCCTCAACATATATAAAAACAAGAAGGAACCACAAAATTCGCGCATAAGCCTGACGAATCCTACAGAATATTCAGTGTAGCTTAATCGCCATATATATTTTATAAATTACTATATATATATATATATATATATATATATATATATATATATATATATGGATAATTATATTTTTAAAAATTATATTATATTTAAAAAAAAATATTTTTTTAAAAATTATATTTTAAAAAATAATATATATATATATGCATACATACATATATATACATACATACATATATATATATATATGTATATATATATATATATATATATATATATATATATATATATATATATATATATTCTTCATCAGTTTTGGTTTCTGTTTCGATTACAGCTGATGCACCCAAGTCATATGGATATATTTTTATTTTTGAAATAAAACTTTATAATATATAAGAATTGATAGTAAATTGACTTTATAAAAATATATGATAAATCTGCATACATTAAAATATAATATTTAAGCGTATTTTACGACCAGGCCTCACTGTGTGTCTCTGCTTGCTAAGATAAATACCTTTGTAGTTTTAACAAAAGAGCTACAATAATATAAGGGTATCTCCATTCATGCTGAAGATCCACAGCATGCCAACATCAATATATTATATATGAAAGAGTCCGCAGTGGAATTTCCACAGCGCCCGCTAGTTATTATTATTATTATTATTATTATTATTATTATTATTATTATTATTATTATTATTATTATTATTAAATAGTTGAATGAATATCTTGTGACAGCGAGAGAAATGTGTAGATAGCTAAATGTGTTATCGATGACGATTTCGTTTTTTGTGTAAAATTCAACGGAGAAAAATAAATAAAACAGAATCTATTTAAACACAGAACTTCAGCTCAGAACTGAATAATATTTACCATATATCTTGTACTAACCTGGGTGCACAGGTGTTTGGAGGTGCGTGATGAGCAAAAAAAAAAGTGGTAGTAGGCAGGCGTGGCGCGAAGGCGAATAAGAAAGTGAAAGAACATTCTGATGTCTTACCGCTTCTCCCTGATGCTATCGGAAGTACAGACTAACGGTCTTAATTAGGTAAAGTTAATCAAACTGATAAGATGACTTGCAAAAATGGCTCGCAAAAAATCGACTTCTCCTTATAGAAAATTGCCCAGTTGAGGGTGAAGGACTTAATGGTTTGGGTCAATTTCTCGATATTTGTCGTCCGAGACATCGAGCTTCAAAATGATAACAATCCCGTGAAAATCCGTCGCATCTGTAAATAGTTTCAGGCATACATACATACATACATACATACATACATACACACATAGATACATACATTTAAATAGAGGTGAAATCCATATTATAGATGATAAAGTGATAAACCACTTAGGAATAAAACTTTGATTAATCCATATTTAGTATCGAAATAAAAATAAATAAATTACTTATTAGGAAATCAAACATTTAAAATATAATTTTACTCACATACTGCTTTTATTTTTTCAATTATTAAAAATTATTTTAATATATCATAATAGTTCAAGTCAATATATTTCAACGATATTTCAATTTGAATATACCTAACAATTATATCTGTTTTTTCTCTCGCATTCCAGATGATGTGGTGTGACATGATGTTCTATTGTTGTATGGAGAGCATGTACATGCAGAACCAGTCGATGTTTAGTAGTTATCCCAAAATGATGGCTCTCTACAACCGCATCGGATCTTATCCCAAGATTGCCAGTTACCTGAAGAGCCGTTGCATGACCAACTGGTAAAAGACGAAATTGGTTTTCATGGAAGATAGTTTTCGTTTCTTTCATTTTAAGTCGTTTTTATCAAATTGGTAAAAATTTGAGCATCTTGATGTTTAAGCAAGATGAAAGCCTCATTGTTAGTTTTTAGAAATAAAATACAAATATTTTCATGGCTGTAAAGACATCGAATAAATAACATATTTTGTTTAATTTTATTGTGATTTTGTGTTATCTATATTGCATTTCTGTTAATTTGTCCGTCTTTCTGTTTGTCTCGTCTAATGTTTTATAGAAACTACTATGTGTCTGAAATATTGTAGTGGTCATTGTTTTCATAAGACACAGCAAATTGAATATTATGCTATCCATCCGATAAAAAGTGTAGGGTTAGTCACCACAATATTATATTTCCTCTAAAAATTTTCTCGGAAACTACTTTTCTGATTTCGCTTAACTTTTTTGTATGGACACTTGGTATGATAAACTGCAATATTAGAGTACCCGTTCGATTCACATTTAAAAGTTAACATGATTAGTATTTAATAGAAAAAGTTAGCATGAATTAAAATCGTATTCAACCAACTTTTTGGCATAGAAACCTTATTCTAAGTCAACGGGCTATAACTTTTTACCCTTTTTTTAACATGCTAAAAATAATTAGTTCTCTTTATAATACCTAGAATCTGAGACCGCTGTTTTGCGTATATGAAGCACATCAATCATAAAGACAGCTCATCGATTAAAGGAAAAATATGTGCATGGGTAACAGTTTACACCTATTCCCAAAATATTTATCCAGGAATGATATACTGATTGCAACTTCCTAATTTTCCAAGACTATTGTCTATATATATATATATATATATATATATATATATATATATATATATATATATATATATGTGTGTGTGTGTGTGTGTGTGTGTGTGTGTGTGAGTCAATGTGTTTGCGTGCGAGTAGATGTTTTAGTGCATGTGTAGGAGTCAACGTGTTTGTCTGTGTGAGCAAATGTGTTTGTATATGTGAGTAGATGTTCTTCTGTGTGATTGTGTGAGTAGATGTGTGTGTTAGTGTGTTTCTGGGTAGATATGTGTATGTGTGTGAGTAGATGTGTTTTTGTAGATATAAGATGCGTGTGCACATGTCTAAGTGAGAGTATATATGCATGTGTTTGTGTGTAAGAGGAGACATGTGTGCAGCACATAATACGGACGGAAATGTGAAAAGTTTATTTTCACAACATTTTGGCCGATGTATGCCGCCATTCTTAAAATGTATCTGTAGAACGCGGGAATCTTTCTGTTCCACTTGGGATTCTGCAAATGCCTCCGACGTAACGAATATTGTCCTATATCAATTCAGTTTCACGTGGCACTCTTTGGGAAGTTAAATGTTCAATCCTATGCGAGCCATTCGCAGAAGACAATTGCAGATTGCTGAAGGACTACAAGAAATAAATTGTTCCATTCCTAATTCTATGCAGATTCCGAATTTGTGAGAAATATTCCTGTGTTCCAGAAAATAGACGCGAAGAAATATGGAGGTTACATCAGTCGAAACGTTGTGAAATGACATTTCATCATAATTGGACAAAACATATTTATATGCAAGCTTTAATCCAATAAGTTACGGACAAAACACGTGAAGAGCAACAATATTTAAAGTCAAAGTAAAAATTCATACTTGGGAAAATTTAACAGGAGACTCATTCATATGTAATATATGTATGGTAGCATTCGGTAGATGTTCAGTGTTACTGGAGACACTGATATTATTGTAGCCCTTTTGTTCAAACTGCAAAAGTATTTTTTATCTAAGCTAGCAGGAACACCCGGCGTAGCCCGGTCGTAAAGTACGCTTTATGATGATATTTTAATTCTTGCACATTTCATATATCTTATAATAGAGTAAATGTTCTATCGATTTTTATATATTATAAACTTACGATTTCAAAAATTATAAAATATATCCATATGAGTTGAGTAAATCAGCTTGAATCGAAACCGAAACCAAAACTTATATATATATGTATATATATATATATATATATATATATATATATATATATATATATATATATATATATATATATATATAACTTGGGTTTCTTTCAGCTATAATCGAAACCGATACGAAAACTTATGAAGAAGTCTTGAATAAATTATTTATAAAAAAAGAATAGGTTACTGTGATTTAGTACCATCAGCTATAATTGAAACCGAGACCTAAACTTATGAAGATTCTTTGGTAAAATTATTTATTACAAGAAATGCAATTACATAACAATTAAACAACAGTCACTCGGATGTGAGCGTGACACACAAAATAACACACACGATATCTTATTAATAATAATAATAATAATAATAATAATAATAATAATAATAATAATAATAATGATAATAATAATAATAATAATATAGACTGTGTCAAAATTTGAGTATCACTTTACAAAATACACATATAAAGGCCAATCAAATTTTCAAACCAATGAAAAATCTTATATTCGTGTGTTTATTAAACATGGTTTGTAATAGAAAAACTAATGTTTAAACAGCGCAATGAGTTGGGAAGTGCTACTAGAACTCTGCTCCCTCGGAATGAATAGGTGAAATTTGGTATGTCGACTTTAAACGCGCGCGTAAAGTCGACTTTAAACGCAGGTGTAAAGACACAAATGACGCTGCACGCCAAGGTCATCCAAATTCAGGAAAAATTTATAAAGAGCATGAACTCATTTTGGCCGGCCATAAATTAAAGTTTCTGAACTAAAGGATATTAAAATGAAGTTTAGTATTATTTATTATTATTTGCAAATATTTAGTCTATTGTTGAGATGGTTTGTTCTTTCTTAACTGAGGTATGCCTCCAGTCCTGTGCAGTCTGACCCTTCAAGACTTTGCAGCCTCGCTCTTAATAGATGGTTAGTTTATTGGGAATAGCCAGAGACGCCCTACCGGGCATGCCGATGCAACTGCTGAGGCGGTTTTGGAGAGAGCGCTGGCTTTTAAACCACACTTTCTGACCTTTGCGTCAGATAACTTTCCTTCCTCGTTGAGATAAGGATAAACAACGTATTTGCTCAGTCGGTTAAAAATAATGAAACGTCGATTACTCAGGGCCTAGTTTCAACTGCTTCAACCCAAAGAAAAATAAATATTTCTGTCAATATGTAACACTGAACGAAACATAGATCAACCGCTTTATTCAGAAGTATTTATCGGCAGTAAGATGAGTATCCAGCAGCAGGTAAAAGTCGACAAAAGCAACAATCAAACATCAGCAGGTAAGGTTTTAGCTTTTTTTAAAGCTTTTTTGCATTAAAATAGTCACTGCATAATTGTATGGACGAAAAATTTTTTATTAGATTTTGATAATTAAAAAAGTGCCTTCAATAAGTTTCCAGGCATTATTCGTATGATCACTTTTATGTATAGTACAAACATGAAACTCTAGCCCGCTACAAAGTAATCTCGTACGGCTACACTTATTTTATCGTTCCAACAGCTTCTGAAAGGCACCATGAAACTCTTTTTGTATAAGAGTTTCAATTTCGCTTGTTTTATAACGACTGCCTCTGAGGTTTTCCTTGGGATTAGGGAATAACCAAAAGTAACGGGGAGCAAGGACTGGACTATAGGGAAGACGAGAAACTTTCTTGATGCACATGACAACGTCTTTCTTTCTGATCTTCTCTGAACACCGTTGAAAGAAACTTCGCGCAAATCCTTCGCCTCTTCAGTTCCTCGGGAATAATTGTGTGTACAGTTCCCACACTGACATAAAACTATGTATTTCCTGTCTCTGTAGACACACCACTATCCTTATCCATGAAATTTCTTATTTGTATATTACATATTTGAATGAGCAACTACAACAGGAATTGGAATACATCCTACTGATTGTCACAGCTGGTGAATTTTAAAAACGCAATCTGCACATGAGGACATTTAGAAGAAGGATATGCAATAAAATTCTTTCTAAAAATTGGATTAAATGACGCAGAAACGAATGAAATGATTCAGACTGCTTTTGGATTATCTTGCATAAATCGCGCAACAGTCTTTGAGTGGAATAAAAGATTCAAGGAAGGCAGGTGGTATGTGAGTGATGATGAGAGGTGTAGGAGGAGTAAAGAAGTCAGAACACCACAGTAAATTGGCCAAATAAAACATTTCATGGATAAAGACAGTCATATGTCTACAGAGTGCATAGTTTGATGTCAGTGTGGGAACTGTAGACAAAATTATTCGCGAAGAACTGGAGATGCGGGAGATTTGCACTAATTTTGTCCTAAGGATGCCCTGATCAGATCAGAAAGAAAGACGTTGTTCCTATTTACAATGCGTCCCCACGGGACAAAGTTAGACACCAGGGTCGTTTTTTAACGTGGAGAAAAGGAACAAAAATAAAAATTGTCTCAGTCGTGAAGGATTTCTCCTCCACTGACAGTGAACAAGAAATTGAAGTGCAGCATCTGAAGAACAGATGGTATTTATTTGCTCCCCCACCGAGCAAATTAGGCACAAGGCCGATTTTTAAAGTGAGGAGTGTAGGGGAAATGGGGACCAACTCCCTGGGGAGTAGGGGAGCTGGATAGTGACAATTGGTATGAAGGGTTGCCCCTACATTGACCAAGGTCTTATATGTGGAGTTGCCCCCACATATGGTCTTTGCTTGCAGTATCTGCCGGCACAAGGCCAATTTTTAATGTGAGGAGTGAAGGGAGGGGGAAGGGAAAAAGGGGACCAGCTCCCGAGAGGTGGGAAATGGGAGCTGGTTAAAGGTCAGGCATGTGGGGTTGCCCCCACATCTGGTCTTTGCTAGTCATAGCTAGTCATAGCTAGTCATAGCCTGCAGTATCTGCCGGAACAGATACTACACTTTGATCTTGTCCCAAAGGCCAATCCAGACATTGCTCATCGTGACTTTTGATTATTCGCTAGGCTCAAGAAAAGGCTTAGACGCTGTCGTTATGAGAAGATAAAAACTGCTTTGATGAGAGTCATTGACAAACTTGCACAAGAGGATTTCTATGGCGCCTTCCATAAATTGTCGTAAAAACAAAACAAGTGCATGGCAGTCGTGAGAAATTACTTCGAAGGGGACTAGAGTTTCATGTCAGCATTATAAATAAAAGTGTCCACACGAAAACGTCTGAAAACTTATTGAACACCTCGCGTATTCTCTGTAAGTGCTTGTTTTATCCTGTGCTGTAGTGATGAGGATAGCAATATGCATTCGGTCCAGAACGAATGAAGAAACTATTTTGCGAAATAGAAAATATAGTTTAAATTCAAGATTGTTCTGTTTCATTTCCGATAATCATCTAACAACAACTGCTAGCATTTTTTTGCTCGTTATCTATGCTTAAAACTAAATAAAAATTCCATAAACAAAGATTTTCCCCCTTAAACTGTCCGTCTACTGCACGCAATACTGTGGGGCTGTATCCGAGATGAATATTTCAAGTCTAATATAAATAAGTTCATCTTACTTCATCTTTTTAAATAATTAAATATTACCCAAGTATAAACATTAGCTATCACCACAGTGTTTGTAACACTCAGTAAACATATCAGAGAGTGGTCTGTTTTTTTGATGAGCGGTAATCTCAATATTAAAAAATATTTTAGTATCATAGTGTTTTCTGTCATATTTATTTATACATGGTGGAGAATGCCTGGGTTTGTGTACCGTTTATAAAAATACATACACATGTATAATTCTAAAAATGAAACTACTGGAACTTTTCCAACATTATCCACGTGATATAGATATTTACTTATTTAAAAAGACAAACTAATTAATGTCTTTATGGAAGATAATCAAATTGCCACCATTAAGTGTTTGTTTCGATATTGCCCTATTAATATCAGTCTATGAATATCATGCATATCAGTCTATGAATATCATGGATATTAGACTATGAATATCGTGTTACAGGAATAAAATGAAGGTGAACAACTTCTTAGACTTTTTTTTATATTGAGTATCGAACAAAATTTCGCATCTCTCTCATCCCCCTCTCTTTCTCTTTCTCTTTCTCTCTCTCTCTCTCTCTCTCTCTCTCTCTCTCTCTCTCTGTATAACCGTCTGGCTGTGCTGCTCTCACTATCTCTCTCATTTTCTTTGTATAAACCCGGATTTATATAAATGCTAAAATAACTTTTTTTCAATTTTCTCATCATCCCTATTACAGATGAGGATGGGACATTTTACCGAATGCAAGACATTTAATCGCTATCCCATATATTCCAACCGAGAGGGCTTTTAAAGATTCTTACTTCCCCTTTATCCGCAATTGCTTGACTCTCTTTTGCACTTGGTTCACCGGGCATATTTGCCGGGTAGCTACTGATTTTTTTTACCATGAATCCAGTTGCTTCTATAACCACTAAAATTATATTTTTTTTTTGCTAAGTTTGTTTCATGTCGTACATGAGATCTTTGTATTTTGTTATATTCCCCATTCATGTTTAACCTAGCATCGTTGAAGACACTAACTTGCACTTCTTTCTCTTTATCACATATTACTATGTCAGGAATAATAGCTTTATGTTTTTGGTACGTTGCTGCACTTAGTCATAGAGGATGGTGTGTGACTTATTTCCAACTGTTTTTTTTTCAGTATTCCTGAGATTGTCAGCATGTGCCTGAACATGAAAACTAAAATGGAATGGTTTCGTCTTTTCTAGGGCGACGATTTTATCGTTTCACGCTTTATTTAATGCATGCACGCCGTTTTATGAAAATCATTTTTTTTGTTTTTTTGAAGACCATCTACTAGTTGGCCAGTTGTGTACAAATTCCAAGAGTGATAGGAGCCTTCTATCATGTATAAAAGTGACACAATGTTCAATGAGCGAGATCGGAGATGCGCCGCTGTACAACTCCTGTTCTTCAATGATCCAGGTTATGACAAAAGGGCCATTTCCAGCTTCCCCAAGATGCAAATATAACGCTTTGGTGCACAGTTAACCGAAGTTTCTGGCCCTGTTTATTGTCTTTGGTTTGGTTTAAAGTGAGAGCTACACCATGCCACATCATATCGTCGAAATCGGCTTGAAAGTAAACACCAAAGTGTACCTGAATTTGCTGAAGAGTTTGGTGATCCCCCGGTGTTATCAGGTGGCCGCTGGTAGACTCAGGGTCTGGCAGCAAGACTCGTCGCCCATCTACAAGTCCATAGACACCCATGCTTGGTTTCAGAAGGAGTGTTACGTCTTTGTAACTTTCTCTCACTAGCCCACGGCCTACCTCGACCTAACCCCGCTGGCTTACTTCCTTTGGTCATACGTAAAGACTATTACCAACATGACCTCCTACGACACCAAAGCCAGCCTGATCGCCGTCATCCGCTGAGTATTCGCTGAACACCCACCGGTGCTTGTGGAAAAGGCATGCCCCAGTTACGGACCCGTATCGAGGAAATGATTGAGGCTGAAGACAGCTACATTGCATAGATGTCAACTCTATTACATAATCAAGTTATCTGAATTGATTTTTCAATATGAGTTAAGTAAGCTGTTTTCTTTAGGACGCCAACATTTTTGTTCCGCGCTGTATGTAAAAAGTTGAACAAGGAGATGTCTGTTCACATTACATTTAAATTTAAAGTGTTTTTACGTGTAAAGTTTGTATATAAACATGAAATAAATATTTTGCGTTTATAACTCTACTTAAGTGAGCTAAATCCTGTTTTCTCGCACGTTGCACATTTACATCACTTAATTATTACAATTAGTTCAGCGTATTAACATCTATCTCAATGGCTTAATAGTTAAAGTATCAGTTTTAAGGCTGTTAGTTAAGTAAACATTCCCTGTTGTACTGCTGCATATGATGGTATCCCACATTCGAACCCGGACAACGCCGTGCAACGATTCTAGTATAAACTATTATATAAAAGGCAGTTGTATGATTAGCTAACGCTTTAAAAATCCAAAACAGGCGGGCAATAAAAAACAAAAAAATAATAAAGAATTGCATCAAATATAAACCTATTAAAAATTATGTCCACCTACATTTGACTCACCCGTATAATACTTAAAATGTAGAAAGCAACTATTATTTATTTGCAATAGAAATAGAAAAGTGACGGTCAAATTTCATAGTGTGCTTAATCTGCGCATGCGTATATTCATTTCGTTTTTATAAGTGAAAACTAATATGTTAGTTTCGAATACTCTCTTTCAAGTCGAACAAGCAGCATTTATTTACCTTTTTTCAACACAAAACTTCCATTTTTTCCGCTGTTTGGAAAATGTATAACAGTCACTTGGCCTCAATAGCTGTAATTTGTAAACTTATCATTCGATTGTGTTTAAATTTAAACATTTATATGACAGTAAATATATATTATTTAATTGGAATTCATTATTGAGATGAGTATTATTTATTAATTTTATTTATTGCGGATTATTATTAGACAACTACTAACACCCGAAAGTATCCTGTACCTCTATAAGGCCACTATTCGCCCATGTATGGAGTATTGCTGTCACATTTGGGCTGGTGCCTCTGCTACTAGTCTCTCGCTTCTTGACATGGTTCAAAAGAGAGTCGCAAACCTGATAGGCCCTGAACTGGCATCTAAGCTTCAGCCTCTCTCCCATCGACGAAATGTTGCGTACCTCTGCCTGTTCTACAAGTATATTAGTGGTGAATGCTCTGACGAACTGCAATCACTTGTGCCCCAACGACGTGAGCACCCTCGACAAACCCGACAGGCTGCTAAATCCCACCCTCACACTGTAGAGATCCCTAGATGTAAAAGATCTTTCTACTCCAATAGTTTCTTCCCCAGAACCGCTAGACTTTGGAATTCCATTCCAGGTCCCTGCTTCCCCAACAGTACTGACGTGCAGAAGTTCAGGTGTAACGTGAACCGACATCTTGATGCCCAAATCCCTATATAGCACCACAGTAGTTGTTGCCCCTGATAGTAGCCCCCTACACCAAAGTGGCAATGTGCCTTGTTTGGGTGAAAATGTAATTTAAAAAAAAAAATTATCCTCATCTGTTTTCTTAATTGTTTCATGACGTTTCTGCCAACTGTTACTCTGGCCTTCGTCAGGTGGTAACCGCAACGGAATAGGAACTCTGAATCTCCTGACTGCATCCAGTGCAATACTGCCTTCCGTAGTTGTTGTCGTCTCACCACGTTTCGGCCAAGTAAGCCTCTGGCCGGTTTTGGCTAGGATTGAAACCGCTAGCCTCAGGCAATTCTCACCTAGAACTGTAGAGATTCAACGTCTCTATAAACTGCGCCATAAATAAAATGATACGGGGTTTTAACATAGTGGCGCTGTTCATGTGGTAGGTCTTGAAAAATAGAATAAGCCATTGTACATGCATTTGTTTTACAATTATTAAATTTTCTCCATTATTAGTATTAGACATCAATTAATAAGCATTCCTCAAATTCCTGTTTGTAATTTATACTACAGACATATAGACAAACACGTCTACTTGCACATATAAAGGCAATTCATTAGTCCCTAAAAAGCAGGGAGTTGCACTCAGAGTGCGAACACTGGATAAACATGTGTAAGGGGGGGACTGTTACTTTTCCTCTATTCGACGAATTTAAATTCCTATCCACTTCATATACCAAAAGCCAGGCTTTAATTCAGTACTTCATACGTTTCAACCGAGAGATTATTTTAAGATTCTGAACTTAAAAGGACCTTTAGGATATCATCTTATAGAACATCTCTTAGGAATATATGAGATAGCAAAATAATGTTTGGCAGTCGATAGGATGCCCTATTCCCAGCTGGAAAAATGATACAAGCATTGTAAAAATGATTTAAGGCAACAGCATTAGGCATTATAATGATAATAATAATAATAATAATAATAATAATAATAATAATAATAATAATAATAATAATAATAATAATAATAATAAAATCAAAGTTAAATTAAACAAAATATTTCATTTATTCGATATTGTTACAGCCATAAAGATGTTTGTATTTTATTTCTGAAAATAACAAGGCTTCCATCTCATTTAATAATCGCGATGTTCAGATTTTAATAATTTGATGAAAATGACAAATATCTTCCACGAAAACCAATTCCGTTTTTTTACCAGTTGGTCATGCAACGGCTCTTCAGGTAACTGGCAATCTTGGGATAAGATCCGATGCGGTTGTAGAGAGCCATCATTTTGGGATAGCTACTAAACATCGACTGGTTCTGCATGAACATGCTCTCCATACAACAATAGAACATCATGTCACACCACGTCATCTGTAAATATGAAAAAATGAATATCATTAGGTTGTCTTCAAGTAAACATGAACAAGTTCTTGATTAACTGTCCCCCTTAAGTAATCTAATTTCCACTACTATACTACTATTACTATATAGTCCAATTGACTACTGTTCACTCTTTAACGTTTATACTTGAGTGGCCTCTGGGCCTTGATAAGTGGTGACTTCTTTGTAAAAAAAGTATCAAATTAAATTACAGATTTATTAGTTGAAATATTGACGACATTTCCAAGTTGTTAAACAATTAATGATATCCAGAAATGATGTAACTTTATGTATTATTTAGACTATTTGGTCTATTGTCCTCATATTCAGCGTTCGCCCGATGTAATTTTCGATCTTTTTAAGGCCAAACTGGAAAATCTTTATAGAATTTGGAACAAAGTCGTTTATTTTACCTTCAGCAAAGTAACATGATCTCGTCCGTTCGGTCTGAAGTAATGTGAAACTATACTTTAGTATCACTTGAAGTGATTACTGACCCTTCTCCTACTGAGAACTTAATTATTTAGTACTTTATTCATTGCGCTGCGGTTTTGAGCTTTGAGGACAATTATAGCACGAATTTTAAAAGCCTTAAACCTATTCTAAATGTTTAGATGTACGCTCTTGTTTAGATGTTCATCTTTGTGTAGATGTACAAGACGACCGACATATCGAACTAAAAATTGATAGGTTGAAATATAAGGTGTCTCAATAAAATGTGTACACTCTTCAATTGACCATAAAACCAACATTTAATATAAGAAAGAAAAAATATATACATAAAAATACTGTGAACAAAAACAAGGTTTCCTTCAGTTTTTACAGACTATGGATACCCACTGAAATGTTTTGCGGCAATAATTGCGCAATCTTCAACTACATCTCTCCCAAGTCGACATCGTTGAATACCAGTGAAAAGTGGAGGTTCAGGACGACTGGAAACAATGCAGAGATAAGCGAAAAGCACATACAGCGCCTAGAATTCCCAAATGGTACCCATCTGATACGAGTCAGTTGCTTAATGTTGTATCTACACAGATAATTAACAAGAACACGGAAAGTAAAGGTATACAATAATATATTAGGCATAAAAGTTATATACACATTTACATGTCTTCAGATATACTTCAGTTGGAGATATTGCGGCAGGTGGCATGTTGCATATCTTACTGGAGGCAACATAGGCGTCTTGCCTATTTGACGGTCGTTGCTGGACTCCTCCGGTATTGGTGATTAATACCTTTATATATCTCACTCACCCGCTATGTTAATTAATAGGCGTCTCCACAACACTTAACTTCGGTGATCTGACGAAAACCAATGTGTCAACATGATTATGCCGACTGGGAACAAATAAAGAAATTAGCTTATTATCGAAAGTGTTCAAATTATTGGCCATTGTGGTTCATGAACAGATGGCAACGCTCACTGATTGAATCGAAAACGTTCCTAATCAGTTCAATTTGTATGTTGACACATCTTCTTTCAAAGGTTGCTTTCAACTCATTGTAGCTCGTTTTGTGGTGTGAATCCTGTGTTTAACATGCCCGAACCCACCTAAATCCGCCCCCAATAAGGAGAAAATGTTATCGAAAGGGATGGAGAGTACTGGAAAATCTGAATTTTTGTCACTCAGCTTCCAGGGAACATCAATGAGATGTTTGATAACATGTGTGAAAGCTCCTTTTGAGCCAATAATAATAATAATAATAATAATAATAATAATAATAATAATACTAATAATAATAATAATAAACTAACATCATCTTAGTTATTCAAAAATAATTCTTTAAATGAGATGCCAGAGTTCAACAGGAATTAATGTCTAGTAAAAAAAGAAACAAGAGGTGTATCAAATTTTTTTGTCAGCTTCGTACATGTTTTTAGTCGTTCTCGCATCGAACGATACCATTATCGTCATGCGAAGTATTAATTCGAACTTAACATGTTTACTATATGAAGATAAACTAATTAAACATAAGCAATTATTAATTTAATACGTACTTTTTCACCCATGAAGTAATGGCTGCCGCCATTGCGCATGCACAGACTCCTCTCCATGAAAGGCATGATCCTGTTGAAGCTGTTCATGTATCGCCAATACATGTAGTTCTGGTAAAAATAGACAAAAAACAAACAATGACCGTACATGTATCGATAGATATGAATAAAAAACAGATAACGAAATGACTCTCATATGATTTTCAATATTACTACATTTATTTTGTGGATTAAATTTTACTTGCAAATAAATATAACGTGATAATTGAACCCTGATCAAAGAAGGGAGACAACTCTAATAATTGAGCCAACAACACTAAACACGTTTTCATTATCCATGTAGGAAATATAAAGGGACGGAATTAAAGCTAAAGTAAAGAACCCCATGATTTTCTTCTGCAAAATGTACAAAAACATTTCACAAATTAATATAATTAGTGTACAAAAGACTGAATAGGTGTGTGTTTAGCAAACAAAAAAAAATGGCAGTAGGCAGGCTGGCTCGAACCCGTACCGCGAAGGAGGAAAAGAGCGTGAAAAAAAACGTGGTCTTTGCCGTTGCGTCCATCGCCAAACCGAAATAAAGGCTAGTAAATCGAAAAAAGGGGGCGACTTTGGAAAATATCGACGAAAAAAAGCGACTCCGTCCAATAAAAAAATTATGTCCAGTTAAGGGTGAAAAAAATTAATGTTTTTAAGCAATTTTGTCGATATTTGTCCTCGGAAGGGTCGACTTTAAAACGATATCGATCTCGTGAAAATCTGTTGCAACGTCTTTTCAGATGAGTGTCACTCCCTCAGACACTTTAAGTCCATAAGCCCTAACATGACTTTTTTTTTAGTGGTACCGGCGAATTCGCACACTCAGGCAGACATGACACTGAAGACGGTCATTGCTATATATGCATATATATACACGTACACGCATACACACACATATACACACATATATTCATAAACATACACACATATATACATATATATAGATACATAAATAATACATATATATATACACACATGCATACATACATAAATACATACGCATATATACACACATATACAACCACACATATACATACATATACACACACAAATACGTACACATATATGCACATATACACATACACTTAACTATATATACATATACATATACATAAATATCTATGTATTTATACACAAACATACACATATGCATAGATACACATACATATCCATACATACACAGACAAACATATATATACATATATACATACAAACACACAAACATATATACATATATACATACATATACACATATATATATGCATATACATACACATGTACATATATAAACATACGCACACATATACGTACATACACGCACGAATACATATAATGATGGCAGATCAATTATTACATGCTTCCAGCATTTCAAGCCTACACGCGTTACAACTTTTCCATTGCTATTGGACTATTTTTTATAGAGAAATGCCTAAGGGAGTATCCATACAAAGATGATGTTACAGAGATTTAGCTTTGTACGACAGCTTAATCTCTCTCTCTCGGTTCAAAATGTTGAGATCCAGCAACAAGCAAGAGCAAGATATCCAGCAACAAGTTAAACTGCAGACCAGCTTAATGCAGGTACTGATCTCTCGCTTTATGGTTTTTTAAATCAGAGATTTGCTTCTCCTACTGGGGTTGCCTTCACTACGGCTTACGTGAGCCCTCTCCACCCCTACATACACATGGAAATAAACATATGCATGCACACAGACATTACACACACACAGAATGCGTACAAACATACATATGCATGTACATACACATGCAAACTTACACACATAGAGGCACACATTATAAGCATGTACGTACATATGAATACACACACGTACATATGCACATACATG
Organism: Euprymna scolopes; assembly: GCF_053919585.1. Lineage (NCBI taxonomy): Eukaryota > Metazoa > Mollusca > Cephalopoda > Sepiida > Sepiolidae > Euprymna > Euprymna scolopes. Next base: position 16,268,017 of record NC_136521.1, on the reverse strand, counting down.
TAAAATACACAGGAAGGAGCCTTCCTTCATATATACTCAATGATCAGGACAAAGGTGATGCGTATAATTCAATGAGTCTGACAAAAAAAATATCCGAAACAAACTAAATATACAAAGAATCATACGAAAAATCCAAATGAATAGAACAGCGTTTCAAACGGCTGGAGTTTCTTTTCTTTTTCTTGTCTTTGTTTTTTTTTCTTTCTCCTTCTTTTATCCATTTCCTTTTATTTTCTTTTTCCTTTTTTTTTATTAAAATGCTTTTACACAAAAACTCACGTCCTGAATGCAGACAATGATGACGAACTTCACACATTATTTACAACTAAATATACATAGAATCAGACGAAAAATCCAAATAAACAGAACAGCGTGTAAAACGGCTGGAGTTTTTTGGGTTTTTTTTTTTTTTTTTAAAGAAAATGTTTGTACACAAAAACTCACGTCCCGAAGGCAGACAATGATGACGAACTTCACACATTATTTACAACTAAATATACATAGAATCAGACGAAAAATCCAAATGAACAGCAAGTTTTAGGCATACATACATACATTTAAGCAGATATGTGAGATTTATATAATAGAAGACTTAAAGGTTGTGGTCCTGCGCCACAGTAGATAGCGTACGTTCTTTGGATGATTGCAAGCTATTTTGCTGGTACGGGAGGTATTTCAAGGCTGCTTTCTCCTAGTGACTAGAGTGAAGTAGTCTTGCCTTCGATTCGAACGATCGCCTATATTTTTAGACGTAAAGAAACAAATATATTTTTTATTTATTTTTGTTATAAAACAGTCATCTGTGTACTCGTGTTTCACCGTAACATGGCTTATCAACTTGGCTGACTATACCAGGAGTCGAACACACACACGTATACTCTACAATTTAGATTAGTTCGTAGTAAAAAAAGTGAAGCGTGCATGGTCTCCAGCGAGTGCACAGTAGACGAGGTTAAAAAATCACTAAGTTCAGCATCCCCCCCCATTTAGCCAAAATGTCCCCAGGGGACGGCAAATCCTGGTGAAAATGAACAAATGGTAAAATAGTCCCGAAAATTGAGTGTTTTTATTAGCCCTTAATAGACTCTGGGCACACCTAGGAGTTATCGCGAAGTGTAGACAAACGAAATTATATAGAAATCAGTTACTTACAACTTTTCAGAAAGTTTTATAAAAATACCAGGGCATCAATTTTATTTAATTAGCACAAAATTGTAAATTTTAGACATTTTAACCCGAAAGGCACCCCTATGGCGGGCTACTGGAGTTTTCCCGGAAAATCCATTCTGTTACTTTTTTTTTTACTCATATCATGTTTAATGTTTGTTCAAAGTTTTAAAAAATTCCAAGGCGCAATTATTGAGAAAAGTTCGGACAGACGAACGGACGAACAGACGAACAGACAAGGGTGCATTTACAGGCCCATCCTTTTTTTTGTCGGGGGGACCAAAAATATTTAATTAAATATGTGTCAGAAATTGAAAATTAATCCTTGGTCTCCAAGACCTAAAATTCGAGAAGCACTTTTCCCCAGATAACTACAAAAAGATCGACTCACTGAGTGCATTAATGACGTCGATGTTACACATGGGATCCAAATGAAACAGCACGTTTATTCTGGTTCCAGGTTTCTGTAAATAACTTGTAAGTATCCGAAAAAAATATTTGATAATATAATGGACTCTACAACGGTCTAAATTTTGAGAGATACTGTTTTAAACAGCACTCAAGAAATACTAAGTTCGCCTGTCCCTAATGACACTTTCGGGTTAAACACTTTTAAAAGAGGTCAATTGTGACATCTGTATAAACACATTCAATCTAATCTTACCAATTGGCAGAGACGTTGGAAAGGTTAGAGATACTTACGTCATAGTTGCAGTTCATGTCACCGGATCCCATCATTCCACCAGATCCCATCATTCCACCAGATCCCATCATTCCACCAGATCCCATCATATCTCCACATCCCATGTTGGATCCCATCATCATACCACTGGATCCCATGTTGGAACCCATCATCATTCCACTGGATCCCATGTTGGAACCCATCATCATTCCACTGGATCCCATATTCGATCCCATCATGCCACCTTCCATCCAGTTGTACTGAAGTATATAAAAGCGCAACAATATGACGGACTCTCTTGCATATAAATTATGATGAAATTAGCTATATCTCTACATTAATACTTATATATAAAAGGCTCTTTGTCTGTGTGTATTAAAATTTGTTCTCTATGGACTCCAAAATGGTTGTGTCAATTTTTTCTTTAAATTTCGCAACAAATATACTTAATGTGTCTAGGAATGTTCTAAATTAGGCTTTGGATCGGATATCTACCGAAATTCAATAGTAAAAAAAAAAACTGATTAAAGAAAAAATAGTCCAATAATGACCGAAGTTAATGTCACAAGTGCATTTAAAAAATTTTATGACAGCACAAGCGAAATAAAAATCAACAATAATTTCTTTCATAAGAGAGGGGCGCGTTCGAAATCAATTATTTATGTTTAGAGCACAATTGAACCATGCTATATGACTTTTGCATTATGAACTTTAATTCATGCCATTATATAAAAAATTAAAAAAAAATCAATAGTAGATTTTCCATAATGCAATGTAGACTTTACGTATTGTGGATTAATGACTTAGGAGGCAGGTGAAACTTCCTCCCGTTGCACCGCAATAAGTTTCCGACTAAAACAGTCAATCAATCGATTTGGTTTTAAGAAATGAGCGATTTCACTGATTTAGACGAGAATAAAAGTATTAGAAGCGTGGATCATTCAATCATCCTCACTAAATACCGATAAACTTCGTGTCTTACTGTAAATATACTCCCTTTATTCACCACACCTCCCTCCAAAACATCTACTTTCCACATTACCAAACTGTACACTCCCTTTCTTTTAGAGCGTAAGCAACACCCAACTATATTTTAGAAAAAAACAAGTGCAACCTTGACTCTCGTTTAAATATCGTTCACTTTTTGGCCTGATGAGGTTGCCTCTTTGACTTGAGATTGCACTGAAACATGTATATACCTTTGTAACCAATAAGGTTTGTATAATATACAGACTATATATATATATATATATATATATATATAGTTAGTTAATTATAAAATATATATGGAGATTAAGCTACACTGAATATTCCACGTTTCATCCACTTTAGGATTCTTCGGGCTTATGCGCATAAGCCTGAAGAATCCTTAAGTGGATGAAACGCGGAATATTCAGTGTAGTTTAATCGCCGTATATATTTTATAACTAACTAACTAGCTCTACCTACGCATTGAGCACTTTTGAAGTAAATACATAAAGTTTACGCATAGATTTATACTTTCGTATATTAATTTTATGTGAGTAAATTAAGTAGTTATATATATATATATATATATATATATATATATATATATATATATATATATATTATTTTACTTTTGGAATCTTGTGTGATGATTAATTTGTATATTTATAAATTTGCGGACTGTTATCCATATTATAATAGGTGGTGTTCACTGCTATTCCTCTGGCTTATGTAAGGTGGCAAACCTGACAAAGAGCAGACGAATAGTTGACCGAAATGTCGTGAAACAACTATTAAATTCAAGATAACAGTCCGCAAATAAATAAATATACGTATATATTGTTTTATATATAACATATGTGCATATATCAGTGTATATTATGCCCCGCATGTAAATATGTTTATATATCTGTATGCACAATAGTTACTCTTAGACTGATTAACCGATTATTCAATCGAATTTATCTAATAAATATTTTAACTATTTCAAGAAGCTTGATTTTAATTGAAATTCTTAGTCTTATATTTTTCTAACATCCAAAGTATTTAGGCTAAAAGATTGTAAGACTAAAATTCGAAAACAACAACTATTAACATAGTACTTTCTTTTAGTTTTAACCTATTTTCATGCAATTAGATATTTAGGAGCTTCTTTAAACCTGTTTTTTATTTGATGCCTCAATTCAGTTTGAAGAGACAATGAATACCTCCTGTAAGGATATCTGCACGTGTAATGGTTAGGCAAAGGTTGAGCAATCATCAACCACACCTTTCCTGAATCGTCACTGCTTGTGTCCAGTTGCAAGGAGAAATCCAGGACTGAGTGGAAACAATGCCGAAATGTGTGAAGAGCATATACATCAACTAAAATTCTCAAATAGTCACCCGTTTTAGTACTATCCAAGCTCAATGTTGCTTAACTTCGGTGATCTTACTAGAACCAATGTGTAAACGTGATTATGCTGTATACTATTAAAAATATCAAATAATCATGACAATGAAACTTTTCCCTTTTTTATCTTTCGAATCGGTTTATTCATTAAATTAAAATATGCATGTTTTAATAGTCCCATGCACAGAACATACACTAGAAAATACGGCTTGTTAGTAACCGTATTTTTAGACAGCCTAATGTCAAGTTACCCTCTAAATGCAACATAATCTCAAACATTTATATGTATAACAGTTTGAAAACAAGTAACTCACCCTGAAGCGTCCGTTTTTCCAGTGGAAGTACCTCATATAATCATCCATGATTTCATAGAAGCAATCGCAGATGTAGTCACACCTGAACATGTCCATGCTGCTTTTGGGATAGAATCCTAAAAATAGAGAGATATCATTGATTAGAATTACTTCAAACTATGTTCCAAATCGCTCGAGAGAATGCATGGTGACACTGGATCTAAGGAGCTTAAATTTTTTCAAGGTAAAGAAATAAACACTTGCCAATGTTAAATGCTTGCTGAATATACTCCTTCTAAGATAAAAACAATCTATCCTTAAGCTCAATTATAGTAAATTCTCTATTAATTAAATTTGAGTCTCTTTGTACATTATATATATATATATATATATATATATATATATATATATATATATATATATACATATATATACATATATATATATATATATATGTAAAAGTGAACGTGTCTGTGTATCTGTGTGTGTCTGTGTCTGTCTGTGTGCACATTTCTCTACGCAATAACTCTGTCCATTTTTAGTCTACAGACTCGAAATTTGATATACAGGGTACTGAGATTTGGGAAAATCTTTGTGATCGGTTTTCGGACAGGAATTTGGCTATTAAAAAGTCAAAGCTCAACAATTTGACCTTTGAGAACTCTACCAAACTCCTCCGGCAATTGAAATTTTAGATTTAGACGCCTTGGACATGGATCTAACATGATAATATGATTTGAGCCCAAAACAATAAATGTTTAGGGGTCATAATAGGGGTCAAATTTTAAAAACAATTGCCCTCTGCAGTCTCTACCAAATTACTCAGACAATTTCTTGTCTAAGCATTTGAATTTTATATAAAGGATATTCAGAGATAGGGCACGCTTTTTAATTGGTTTGGGTCGGAAACTTTTAGCTACCAATACATAAATGTATGTAAGTATGTATGTTTGAATGTCTGCCTAAAACCTTTGACAGAATCGACGGCTTTTACCAAGATAAGTATCGTTTTTAACGTTTCAGACGACAGATATCAAAAAAGTTGCTGAAAATAATAATATCTTCACCTTTAACTGGGCACTTTTCTATAGGGGGAGTCGCCTTTTTCACCGATATTTTTGAAAGTCATCCTCTCCTTTGGATTGTCTAGCCTGAATTTAAGCATAAGTCACTTCCGGTTTGGTGGTGGTCGTAACAGCAAAAACCTCAGTATTTCCCTCCGTTCTTTCCCTCCTTTATCGCACGGATTCGAGCCTGCTTTTCTACTACCACATTTTTTATTTTTTATTTTTTGCTCAACAGACACATCAAAACACCCGAGCAACGCCGGGCTAAAATACTAGTATATATATATATATATATATATTTATATATATATATATATATATATATATATATATATATATATGTGTGTGTGTGTGTGTGTGTGTGTGTGTATATAAGTGTCTGTCTGTCTGTCTGTGTCTGTCTGTGTACATTTCCCTACACAATAACTCTGTCAATTATCAGTCTACAGGCTCGGAATTTGATATACAGGGTATGGAGATTTGAGAAAATCTTTATCATCAATTTTTAAGTAGAAATGAATCATTGGGGAGAGTGGGGCTTGCTAAAAAATTTCCGCATGGGAACATATGCTTCAATTGCCGTTTTGAACCATTCAGTTGTCTTATTTGCTCACTGTTCAGCAGGAAGAGAAAACTATTTCCCCATGGGGCATCTCTGATAAGATCTCTGATGGCTTCCCAGTAAGCGTTTTTATAATATCTCGCTATTTTGTGTACTGACTCTTCAGTTCTGGGTATAGAGTTTAAAGTGATTTCGATCATTATCACTGCATAATCAGCGTTCCCGAGTGGGCTGTCAGCATTTGTTATAAAATCATCAGGAACTGTGGTCAGAAACAGATCTAGAAGTGATGCCTGTTGTTCTTGCTGGTCAGGGAAAACGGGTTGGAAACGTACCCATTTGTGATTGGTCGACGGAGGTATCACCTAAAATCTTTCGTAACGGGAGCTGGCTCAATCTTAATGAGAAAAATGTATATTCCTATCCGAGTTCTGCCAACGACGATATCAAGTTAGTTCTCGTCAACTGTACAATAATTTTTATTTCTTGAAAAACTGAATACATTATTATTAGTTTTAATTAATAAACACAACAGTCCAATTAATAGCCATTCACAGCATGCGTGTTCCTTTTGTAATAAAAATCGCTTCAAACAAGGAATGAAAAACCTTCAGTACAAGGACTAACAGAAACGAAAGGCTTATCGCGTAACTTTAATGAACTAATGAAACTCAGTGTGCCAAGTGACTATACTATAAATCTAAGTGCATATATGTATAACCTTCTGGCGTCTAAGTCGAATGTAACTCACCAAATTCCCTGGCCAAATACCTGCAAATGGCCATGGTCTCAGGCATCCTCATACCACCGTCCATCTCCAGACAGGGCAGGTAATTACAGGGGAAATCTGAAAGAAAAAAGAAGACAACGATTATATACCAAATGCTGGGGAATTTATCATATTAATTCTCTCTGGTGTAGCAGCTCTTATCACAAAAGGATCTAAGATAATATATTAATTTTCAACACGCACATACACAAACACACACATATATATACATATACGTATATGCATACACATATATGTACATATGTATCGATCTATCTATCTATTAATCTATCTATCTATCTATATATATATATGTGTGTGTGTGTGTGTGTGTGTGTATACAGTAAAGATAAGAGATACAAATTATATATAACTTTATCATCAGCAAAATAAAGAGAACTAAAAAGGGAAAATAAGAAGAAAAAAATTACATATTTTTCCTCATATTTCATTTGATATATATATCTTTATCTATCTATCACTCTCTATCTCTCTCTATCTCTCTCTCTCTCTCTCTATATATATATATATATATATATATATATATATATATATATATCGAATTTCCCTAAATTCAGCCACTCTGATGAGTCGTAGATGACGAAAAATTTGTCAGTTGATAATTATATTTTAAAAACAATATATATGTATATATATATATATATATATATATATATATATATATATATATATATATATAAAGAATGTTGTCTGTGTCTGTGTGAGTTCGTTCTGTGTGAACTCGAGAACGACTGTTGATTTCATTAAATATTTTATGAAGATACTTTATGTACCTGGCAGTGTTTTTGGATAGGTTTGGTATCGGAATGTCTTTGATAAATATCGAAAATTAATAATCTAAATAATTAGATGCTGCAAGTAACATGTGATTTTGACCAAAGTTAACACCTTACACAGCCTGACATCACAAGCGCATTTAAGAAGTTTTATTACCACACAAAACTGAAAAAGCCCGACATATGAAATCAAGAGAAGGTTATTTTATATAACAGAAGCACGCTCGAAATTAATGTTTCAGTTTAAAGTATAACTTTACCATGAAAGTTGACGTTTTCATTTTCAACTAAAATTCAAGCATTATCCCCGCACAACCAATAATACAAGGTATATAAAATCAATAGTGAGCCCTTTGGTATGACAAAGGCGCGTTCGAAATGAATGTTTTAGTTTAGAGTGCAATTGAATATGACACCTGACTTCTGTATTTCAAATTTTATACAAGTCAGTGTATTAAACACTAAGTAATATAGACTGCAATGTAGATTATGATGTATTACTGACTGATTCACCGCGGGGAAGGAATGTGAAGCTTCCTCCCGGTGTACCGTGATTGGTCCACAATTAGATCAGACAATCATGAATGGTATTTTAGAATCGGTATACTAATCGGCAATTGTATCGAAATCGGTAATTTCTAACAAAGTCGGCAATTATATTTGAATCCGAAGCATATTGGCATTGTTTTATCACGAAAGAAAATATCTTAGTTAAGATTAGCATATGTGTATACGGATATATATGTAAAAAATATAACGGATTAATTGAGATATTCAAGCGTGCTATGATTAATTGTTAGATCTAAAAATATAAAGAAACATAAATAAATAATAGAAATACGTAAAAAAATAATTAACATAAGTTCTCCATAGTTAAATCCTTAGAATTAACATGATTGAAGATCATTCCTTACCATTTCTGCAACGATCCCAATCGGAGAATTCGTATCTCTTGTCCATGTATTTGACGCCAGCCATATGGAACATCATACGCATGCACTCGGCACGGCCGCGGCCATTGAAGTAATGTAGAGTGTAGTTAGGCATGGTGGAGTGGTTTTAGACGTCTCAGCTGAACTAAAAGCGAATGAAAGCACAAGTATGGCTGATATGTGATCGAACAACGAAACACACCTGAATTTATACAGATTTCTTCAAATCTAATCACGTCATGAATCGTCAATTATCAACCGCAAGGTTGGCAGAGAGTGAAATAAATCGTTCACCTGTTTGAAACGATGTTTATTCCGTAAAACGCACTGGAAAAGTACAAACTTTCATTGACCAAAAAACATTAGTAATTATCCTTCTGAATGGAGTCATTTCAAATAAAAGGACGGGCCTCTTTAAAGCCAGGCAATTTCTAATACCTGTGTTACGTTGATCCGTTCGTTAGTTGAACTGTACTTAGTTTTAATCGAGGCTCAAAGAAAAGAATGGCTCATTGGAAGGTTACTTATTTTTTAGACGACGCTCAAAGAAAAGAATGGCTAAAGTGAGATTAGAAAATGGACTTTTTCACTTCAATTGTTTATATTTATCCATTTTCCTTTAATTATTCGTTCGTGTACTTTTAAATCGAAACACGCACAGGAAATAGTAGTAGAATTACTCGTTTACACTGTGTTCTGAATCATATTAAAGAATAAACTATTAAGCCCCGTGGAAATACCACGGCGTTTCGTACATCAGTCAATCACGAATCTATATAATATTCTGCTTGTGCCTTCCTTAGTCCGTACGCTATGCTTTGAAGAAAATGTGCCAACTACGATATTTAAATTCAAAACTGATTTTAAGAAGGTCACATTCAGGAAATATTGTTTTACAAAGACCAATTTTGAAACCCACGGCAATAATATTAGAATGTCCGCTTTCTTTGAGTTCCCAGTATTTATTCGCTAGTGTTGTTTTCATACGGTGTTTTTTATTGATGAATGTACTTTTGTGGTCATAGTATCGGGTTTTGACATCCAAGCTCTAACTACGTATTGAGCACTTTTGAAGTACATACTTAAAGTTTACGCATAAATCTATACTTTCGTATATTAATTTTATGTGAGTAAATTAAGTAGTTATATATATATATATACACACCGTTATACAGTTATATATATATATATATATATATATATATATATATATATATATATATAACACCGTTATACAGTTATATATATATATATATATATATATATATATATATATATATATATATATATACACCGGCGACTAAACTGTTCCCCCACCAAACTTGTTTAGTGAGGAGGGCGGCTAGTCTCCCTGAAGGATTAAAAACAAGACCTTCCAAAGGTCGAATGAACTCTTTTTCTGGGTCAACGGCCAACTAGCACCGTGTATATTTGTGTGTTTGTATATGTTTATTGGGGTGGAGAGGGCTCCCGTAAGCCGTGGTGAAGGCAACCTTTCTAGGAGAAGCAAATCTCTGATTTAAAAACCATAAAGCGGAAGAGCAGTACCCGCATTAAGCTGATCTGCAGTTTAATTTGTTGCTGGCTATCTTGCTCTTGCTTGTTGCTGGATCTCAACATTTTGAACCGAGAGAGAGACTTAGCTGTCGTACAAAGCTAAGACTCTGTAACATCATCTTTGTATAGATACTCCCTCAGGTATTTGGGCTCATGGATTTTAAATGTCTGAGGGAGTAGCACTCGTCTGACAAGACGTTGCAATTATTATATATAATACATTATTGATATGATTAACTGCAATCCGAATCTAGAAGCGTAAAAATTGGAACTTTAAGTGGTATCGAAATTGGAATAAAAATGGTGTTTAATTCCAAAAACGTTATTAAAGTTTTGTTAACCTTAATTTTTCTTGCTGCTGATACGATAAACTCGAAGCAAAACTAAAATTTAAAAATCCGTTTAATGGAGCTTTATTTTTTAATGTAAATATGATAATAATATATGATTATTGTTGAATTGCTATGAGAAAGAAACTAGTAGTAATTTCGACGTGCAGTAGTTCTTCACAGAAGAAAGAAATTAACGAAATCTTACGTAAAAAATAGGGAGCATTCGAACGAAACAGGAAAAAATAAAAATTGTCTGCCAAAACTAGCTGGAATGAAGGATTTACTTCAATATTGTCTCTTACAATGTAGTTTTATTATTCGTATTTAACTATGTAGCACACTATTACTTTCTAAGTTATTTTAGTACTTATACATTTATCTCATTTGGGTTATTTCTATATTTAAAAGGCAATAGACACCATTTTTCATAGAAATTACCATAAACTCATAATTGCTACATAGTTGGCCGAAATGCCGTGAAACAACAATTAAGAAAAGATTAGGATAATGGTCCACAATAAAAATAAATTTATAAATAATACTCACCCTAATAATTAATTCCAATGTGTATTTTATTCTTTACTAAAAACCTTATTTTATGGTCTGTTCAGAAAAATATCACCTTTATCAAAATATCTGTGTATGGCATGTAATTTCTACGGATCCTGCTACTCTGTATGATCTTAATAATTATGAAATTATATTGACCGTCCGAGCGTCCTTCTTGCTTGCTTCTTGGAATAAATAATTATGACAAGATCGTTTAGGTTTCGATTCTTGGTCATAGCACCTAAGTCATATTTTATTTTACTTCCGAAATCGCCACTACGAGGTACCTTCGATAAATTTCCAGACTTTTTGTACAGCCATTAAAAATTGTTATAGACACTTGAAAATTCAATGTGTCATTGCTATACAGCTGATGAGATGATTGACCAATTTTCATGATTCCAAGTTCAAATAAACAGCTACAGCAGTGATTGGGATACATCCTATTAAAGCCTGATGGTCACAGCTGGTGAATTCCCAAAATGCAATCTGTACGTGCAGACCTTTTAGCTGTATGATGTGCAAGAAGATTCTGTGTTAAACTTAGAAAAACATGCCGCAAAACGTACGGGTTGCTAAAGACAGCTTTTTGACCACTTGTCTTGTTCGAACATCGGTTGCTGAGTGACATAAGAGATACTAAGAAAAGCAAGAAGTCCGTGAGGGATGAGAAGAAGTGGTGGTGGAGTGAGGAAGTCAGAACACCAGACTTGATTAGCCAAATAAAAATTGCATGGATAACGACCGTCATGTGTCTATAGAAATAATAAACGCACAATTTGATATCAGTGTGGGAACTGTACACACAATTATTCATAAGGAACTGAATGCAGAAGTTTTGCGCGAAGTTGCTCCCAAGGGTGCTCCGCTTTGTCACCGCTTATTGGACCAGAATAGGCATCCACACGCTCCCTAAGTCCAGACCTTGCTTAGTGTGATTTTAAAATTTATTTTTATTGCGGACCATTATCCTAATCTTTTCTTAATTGTTGTTTTACGGCGTTTCGGCCAACTATTACTCTGTACTTCGTCAGGTGGTAACCGCGACGGGATAGGAATTCCGAATCTCTTAACTGCATTCTCAGCAATTACTGCCATCCATAGTTGTTGTCGTCTCACCATGTTTTGGCCAAGTAAGCATCTGACCGGCTTTGTGTAGGATTGAAATCGTTATCTTCAGACAATTCAAGCGGGTTCAATTCTACACAAAGCCGGACAGAGTCTTACTTGACCACAATGTGGTGAGATGACAACACCTATGGATGGCAGTAATTAGTGAGAATTAAATTAGGAAATTCAGAGTTCCTATCCCGTCGCGGTTACCACCTGACGAAGGCCAGACGAATAGTTGGCACAACGTTGTGAAACAACAATTAACAAAAGATTAGGATAATGGTCCGTAATAAAAATAAATTAATAAATAATAATCACCCTAATAATGAATTCCAACTAAATAATATATACTGTGATTTTTAGTTATTCACTAAGCTCAAGAAAAACGTTTGCTGTTGTCATTATTAGACAATTATTAAGATGGAAATGACTGTGGTGATGATCATTGACACCCTAACAGGAAGTTAAAAAAGGGTTACTCTAGATATGGAGGAAAACTAAAATAACCTTAATCCTGAAGGGGTTATTCGACTTGTTAACAAAATATTCTATAAACTAGCAGGGGTAGACCGGTTGAGCCGGGTCTTAAAATACACTTACATATTTTTAATTCATGTATTTATCGTATTTATTATTACAGAGCCAATTCTCTATTGAATATTATATTGTACCTAATATATAGTACTGATTTCAAAATTAAAAAAACATCATTACTTAAGTGCCAATAGCTAGAATCAGAACAACATTTAGCGTTTTACTCGGTTTTCCTTTCGTTTCAGCTAACTCAACAGACAGATAAAAGAAAATTTAGAATTAAAAACCTCAAGTTATAAATGAATTTGCGCATACGTAAAACTAATAAGAATATGTATGCAAGTTAAAAAAAAACAATTTGCTTTTCAACTTGTCGATATATTTTGTACACGTTATTCATCCATCCAAATAAAGATTTTACTCGATATAAGCCATCATTACTATTTAGTGTTAATTACGGTGCTATGTGACTAATAGTAAAAGACTTTATCTGTTAAATATATTTACAATTGACTGCAGAAATTCCACTCTGGAACAAAGTATAATAGGTTTTCAACAACAGATGCCACATACAAATTCAATACATCTAGGCTAATAGCCACTATTTTATTTAGCTTACAAACACCATTTTTGTCCTACGAGCAACACCATCACAATTATAACATATTAAGTCCTATTTTTCTCTCTAAAAATTAATACTACCAGTTGTCACCGGCACGTTCTCTTTATTCTGTGATTTCACCGAACATAACTGGCTCATAGATACATAGTCATTACATACTCTTTTCACTTTTTTATTAATAAATAAGGAAACCTCCCTCGCCACGGTCCGAACATTCTGATTGGCTGATCTCTGAATATTCTCATATTTCGAAATCAAGTTCTTCGTTTTATAGTCGAACGATTTTTTTACATAGGCATCACCACTTATCAAGACCAAGAGGCCACTCGAGGATTATGGTTGAAGAGTGTACAGTTGAAATTGGACAACATAGTAATCATTAGTAATGGAAATTCGGTAAATATGTTAACTTATATGGAACGGCCCATGAAAAACTTGTAAACATTAGACTTGAAGACAACCATGTTGTAGTCAGCTGGAAAGCAAGAAAACCGAAGACAATTCCATAGACATGTAGTTCTAAGAAATAAGCTTTGTTCATGGGATGTACGTTTAGGTTTAAGCACAGATAAAGTGTGGGGGAAATTATTGATAGTGTTTTCTGCTAGAAGGGTGTTTCTTGTGAAAGTTTTGTGAGGGGGCCATAGACTAAAGCTCAGTCGAGCACTTGCCAAGAAAATAAAGATAAAGCAGAGAAAAACTCACAACATCTCTTCTGTGAGAAAGAATTTGCAGGGAAGAGAATGTAGATCAGGAAAAGAGTTGGGCCGAGGATGGACCCCTGAGGGATTCCAGCATTAATACTGTGAGCTTCTAGTTTTTGCCCATCAACCACTACTTTTATGAACCTATCAGAGAGAAATGATTTAATAATTGAGAAACATTTCCAGCTATACCTTAGCTGGAGATCTTGTGAAGTAAACCTTTATGCCATACTCTATCAAAGGCCTTTGATATGTCAAGAGCAATTGCCCTAGAAAGATAGCCTTCTTCGCGAGATTCGCTAACCCTATGGGATATAGCTGTAAGCCCATCTGCTGTAGATCTAGCAGAGCGGAAACCATATTGCGTGTCATTAAGAAGGTAATTTTTGTTGAGATGTTTGATTATTTCTGTATTTAACACATATTCCAGCAATTTACTTATGACGCACAGGAGACTTATTGGCCTGTACAGAGAGGGAGATGAGCGATCACTTGAATTCTTAAATACAGTGCATACTGATGAGATTTTCCAAGGTGATGGGAATCAATTCTCCTTAAGACAACGTTTAAACAATTTTGTAAGTATGGGCGCTAGTTCTGGTTGAAGTCTTTTGAGTGCTATAATTGGAATACCGTCAATGCCGGTTGCTTTACTGGAATCAAGGTTTTTGATTAGCTTGGCAACATCACGTACATATATTTGTACTTAGCGTGTTTTCTGATACAGGAGGAAATATTGGGGGTTGACGGCCTTGGTCACAAAGAGTAAAGTTAGCTGTAAAGTTATTGGTGAAGAGTTTGGCCTTGTTAGATGCTGGCGAGATTACCTCAGGTCCAGTTATGATAGTTGGGATAGAACACACGCTTACTAACATTAACATATGGGGTCACTTAGATACATATTATTCCATTCGGACTCAAGTTCATTTAATGCATAGGTCATTCAAGACATGTAAGATCGAAAATACAAGAGAGAGAAAATCATCAAACGAACATTAACTAATCCGTTTATTTGTTTCCTTTTACAAAGTTTAAAACAGGCTTCTTCGTCATCGCTGTCGTCGACGATGACACCTTCGTCTTCGTCAAAACGATAAAATTACAGTTATTTTACTATTATACACACTACGTGTAGATTGGTTATGTTTCAAACCGAGGTATTTCCTATATATTTCTATATTGAAGAGCTGTATATAAGCCTGCTGGATTATATAGAGGGCAAGTCCCCATGGAAGGGGGCGGAGGTCCAGAGGAAACAGTGTATCTAAAATAATCATTTAAAATACAAATTTAGTTCTCTCTCCTCTCCTCTTCTCTTCTCTGTTTCTTTCTCTCTCTCTCTATCTCTCTCTCTCTTTCTCTCCGACTAAGCTATTTTTCTCTTATGTCACGTAACATGATGAGAGGGGAACTTATCTCAAAACTTTATTTCACAAATTGTAATTATGAACTTATACTAATTATAATATCGTTTCAGTAGAGAGAAGAAAAGGCACAGTTGATACATTTTCGGCATCCCAGAAACTCTCGCTTTTTTATTATTATCCCTTGTAATCATAAATGAGCGGTGTACCTGATGAATGGAAAAGAAACTGCTGTATACGCGGCCGGCAGTTTTGTGCGAGCAATAGCTAGACAATTCTACATTCTTTTCCCGTTCTCTTTTGTTGCCATATTGCTGAAGGTTCTGGGTTGACACTATACGCCTAATTGTCAGGGCCTCAAACCTTTGAATAACTCTCAAATAGGCTATCCTATCAGTAGGTGCAAAATACCGGGTCTGCTACGTTGCCTTTTATTGAATGGTTTCTGAACCATATTTAAGCTTCTGGTTGTGCCTCTAGATTATATATTATATAAGTGGAAACTGCTACAACTTTTCCTTGTCACTGGTATACATGTATCTTGATTCTTCCTAATTTGTTTTATCCTTATGCTTTTCTTCTGCCGTGCTCTTAATAACTGCTGACCTTTTCCACAATCTCCACAACCTAACCATGAAATTATGTAAAAAACAAAGCTTGATTTGGTTGTTGGAATTCAGAACCACAAGTTCCAATGTTGACCCCCACTTTAAAGTCTCCTTCTCTAACATCAACGGTCTAAGTTCAAACATTCCAACGGCTGAAATACAATTAAGGGATACTGAATCTGACTTGTTGGTCTTGTGTGAGACTGGCCTTAATTTCATTGCTTTCTTAGTTGATTACTTCATCAAAGTTTATTTTAACTTTACATTCACACTCAACCTTCACGATAGCCATGGACTTTAAATATATGCCTACATTCAGCATGCCTTTCTCTGTGGTAGGGACATTTCCAAAGACTCCCATAATTCCTATATATGCTTTAAAGATGTTCTTGCTCGCTCCAGAGCATTTATATTTGCTATCGATAATGATGATATAGCTATCTTTGCTAGTTGTATGGTTGTATGAAAATGATAGTTGTTTGGTTGTATAGTTGCTAGTTGTTTGGTTGTATGAAAATGATAGTTGTTTGGTTGTATAGTTGCTAGTTGTTTGGTTGTATGAAAATGATAGTTGTATGGTTGTATAGTTGCTAGTTGTTTGGTTGTATGAAAATGATAGTTGTTTGGTTGTATAGTTGCTAGTTGTTTGGTTGTATGAAAATGATAGTTGTTTGGTTGTATAGTTGCTAGTTGTTTGGTTGTATGAAAATGATAGTTGTATGGTTGTATAGTTGCTAGTTGTATGGTTGTATGAAAATGATTTCAATGTTCACAATGTTAAACGGCTAATCCACTCAAACATAACTATGTCGAAGGGATATTTTTCGTGATTTCTCCCTTGCTTAAGACCTAACTTAGATTGTTAATGAATTCATTCTATTCTTCGATGCGGATGGATAATAAGCAAGTCTTCTAAATCTTTCGTGTTTAGCATGATGTCTGAAGTAAACAATAGCTACCAGGAGCAAGCTCAATCGTATCCCATCACACAGTAAAGGGGAGAGACAACTCAAAAATGGGATTCAAAATGTTGAGAAGGACACAACGGACTTACAAATCCAACAAATCGTAAACATGCCTTGATACCGACAGACTCAAGTCCCGAAAGCCCTTCTATAATTCAGAAAAAAAACTCGACCAAGCATAGAAGGAAGAACGGAGAAACAATATTCACAAAGGAGGGGACATCATTGATGACCCAACTTTGAACCGACCAGATTTTCTACAAATAGTAAGAAGCAATGGGTTGTCGCAAACCGGAGCAGAACAATACACCGCAGGACTGCAGTAAACAAACACAGGTAGAGACATATAGACTCCTCAATCTGCCGAAGTACAAAGAAGCCCCCCCCCCTCAGCATGCAGACCACTTGATTCTACACTATCCAGTTACTCGACTGGAAGGAGACTATGCGACAGCCCCTCTATCTGAAAACAATTTCTCAGACTTGTTTTAAAAATGGCGGTGTAGAGGTTAAAACCATATGGTACTACGAGATATTTTTGAATAAGCCATGAACTGTGATAATCCTCAGTTCTGTCTCTTTTAGTCGTCTCAAAAATATAGCAAAATGTAACAAAATCCAAATATCTCTCATAATCGTGCAGTGTATCGATACCCGATGGCTTACTGGAGCGGATTCCGAATGTTCATAGAAGAACTACCCCTACTCTCTATGTTTTAAAAAATATTATCCAATATAGCATCCGAGAGAGAGTCTGCTCATCAAGTCCAAAGCAGAAAAAAGAGGCTTAGCGAATAACAAACAAGGTATTAAACAGATATCTATCCGCTATTCCAACCATTATCAACGGGCCTAATGTGATTTCGTCAGCATGTGATAAAACCAAATGCTTCGTTAGGAATGCTTTGCCAAACATATCTTCCAAAAAACGTCAACAGAAACCGAACAGCGACCAATAGTACACAACATTTCACACAAAACCCATTACTTCAATTGCTTTAAACGTAATACGTTTTTAGACTAAAGTCGCTTTTTAACCTTACAGCAATCGCTGCAAAATGAATTATAGAAAACGTGCGCGAGGGAGAGACAGCCTGCTCATCAAGTCCAAAGCAGAAGGACAGAGACTTAGTTTCACTAAGTTTCGCCGAATAACAAACAAGCCTTGAACATATATTTGTCCGCTATCCCAATCATTATCAACAGGGCTGAGTTATTGATTGAGATTATAGGACTGACTTCCTCATCTTTGTTTTTATAGTACAACGTTTCGGCCGTTTTGCCCTCCGGCCTTCATCAGGTGTTTTGTATCGAACTGGGGAACCGTTTGTAAGGAGTCTCGAACCCAACCCTTTATTATTATTACGGGGGTACCGTGTTCGGACTCCAGCTAGGCTCTGGGATATAGTTGCTGATTCTCTGTTTTTAATGTTACTTTTCACTGCCTTCGTTCAGGATTGAACTCAGCACCTTAAGGTAACTGTAAAGTTTGATACAAAAAAATACAGACAATTACTAGGGCTGAGTTAATTTCGGCAGTTACAAAACCAAATGCTTCCTCAAGAATGATGTGCCAAACTCAACGTTATGCGATCAGGGTCATCTACCTCCAAAATTTTCTTTCCAGGACCGGAAATAATCTGAGCGGCATTTACATGTCTGTTCGCAATATTGCCACACCCATCAAGAACCTTGATGCCAGCAAAGCAACTGGTCTTGATAATATTCCAGTTAATGTGCACAAAAATCTACAACTAGAACTAAATCAATACTTATTCTTCTTCCTTATAAAACCTCATTATTTCGTCCAGTAGGACAGTTTAATTGGTCATTGTTTGTAATGAGCAAATGCTTTAATCTTGTTAAATAGATAAAAACTGTCAATCACCTCAGGAAAAACAGTGATAATTATTATGGTTTCTGTCCTGCTAGATTTACAATTGATATACTGACTGTACTTTCACATAGGATGAGTGGATTTATAGACGGCAGTTTTTTTCTCAACATCAAATAGCCCTTGACCAAAAACATACGATAGAGTTTTGCATAAAATTTTACTTCAAAAAATTTTCAGTTATGGCATATCCGGAAATGTTTTCTTGACCACCGCATCTTTTTGTCTCCAGGTGGATTTTACAAGTAGCCATCGAATAGCAGAAGTTTGAAACTGAAACTGTCACCGCTGGCGTCTTATAGAATCTATTTAGGGCCTAACTTGCTTCCTTATCATTATCGATAATACACAAATAACATTTTAAGTTCCTTCGTCAACATATACGCAGATGAAACTACTATCTTTAGAAACAATTCAATGGCAAACAACGATCCGTATCTCTGTAACTTTCTAACATCCGACCCTTGAGTACGGTGCGGAAATGTGTGGTTAACTTTAAAGAATAGAAGACCAAGCTTCTATATTTCCACCATAAACCCTCTGATCCTCACTTACTACCAATAGATATGAATGGCTCGTCTCAATGGAACTCCCTGCTGCGACAAGCCTCTGAGTCTGACCTTTATTCGTGAATGGAAATAGATGATTGACATAAATTCTGTTGCAAAAATCGTCGCCCCAGAAAGTATATCACTCCCGATGCAATCCTCCACCCCTATAAGAACTTGATACGTCCTAACATGGAGCATCCTATCCTGCTTTGATAAAGTTAAAAACCAGCTTCGAAATCTAGTAGGTGACGCCCTTTTGTCTTCCCCGCAACCTCTTACCAACAGACGAGACATTGCGAGCCTGTCAGATCAGTCACTATTTTGAAAGTAAGTGCTTGTGTGTGCTTCGATCTATAGTCTTCCGTTGCAAAAGTCTCACAAAAACACTCATCTCCCTACAACCAATATAAAAATTGCCCACTCTCTATTTCTTATCTAAAGGCAAATTCCATGAACAAAACTTCGTTATTAGAACCGTTCACCCGTGGAACTTGGTTCCGTATGTTTGCTTTCTAGCTGACTATAATATGGTCGTCTTCATAGTCGAATGTAAAAAAGTTTTCGTTTAGCCGCCCCCTTAAATAATCGAATTATATCCGATTTCCACCAGTAACGACGACTTCGCTGTTATCCCAATGGCCACCGTGCACTTATTAACCCCTATCAGTGAGTGGTATTCGGGCTTAAAAGTAGTGACGTCCTTGTTTAAAACAATGTTAAAGTGGAACAAAATAATTATTAAGTTAGGTTTAGTCGCTCTCTCCAAGAGTCATTCTTCTGTAAAACGAAATTTTGAAAACTTAGAAACATCACTTTGTCAATTCATGAATGAAACATTTATTTCGTCTAAAATAAAAAGACAATCACGGCGACCCATGATGACGGTAAAGACAACATTGTCAGACAATGTGATAAATCCGGCATAAACACGCTCATTTCCACATTCCTGTTGTGATAATCTAGTTAAAGTCAGACTTATGAGTAAACTGCTTGAGTCCGTGATACATGGAGAAGCTGTCAACCATCTCAGCAGCAAAAAAAAAACATATTCAGCGATATGCAATGTGCAAGAGATCAACCTCCGATGTGCTGATGGAAATATCACACAGGATTAGTGAATCTTTCGGCAAAAGCCTCGTTTCTAACAAAACTATTTTTTGTTTATATTTCTAAAGCATTTGATAGGTAGTTAATGGGGAGAAAACCGAAGATACAGTAATCACACTGGCGTGCCTCAGTGATCTATCCTGGTACCACCTTTTTCTCTGATCTTCCTCAACGGCATCCCCAAATCACATTCTTCGTTAATTCGTCGATTTCTCTGCAGACGAAATTACCACCTATGGCAACACTTCAAAGGTCGATAAAGATCAAGATCTAGCAGTTTTCCTTTCTTTCCACCTGGAGTGTGTGGCACAGTCGTGTAAGACATGGTTACTTTTAATGCTTTCATAATCAAATATCTATCTTTTATCCACTAACGCTCAGATGTTTGTTTTCTTCAGTTGAAATGAATACTTCTCGCCTCGATGAAGCATTCGGCTTCGAAAAAACTCTGAAACTGACCTTTACTTCTAACCTGTAATGGAAGATCTACATACGATCCGTTGCCAAACTCACTGGAAGGATTGTGGGATCATTCTACCACTCCAAAGAGTATCTCAACTCTGACGCAATCCGTTATATGTACAAGAGTTAAATACGACCTAAGATGGAGTACTGTTCATGTCTTTAGTGGAGCGCTTAAAAGCATACTTTTGCTGCTTGATAGGACACAAAACATTATTTGACATTTAATAAATGATGGCCTTTTTGCTTTCATAATCTTTCTTTCTCACAGAATAGAAGTTGCCAGTAAAATCTCTGCTTTATCGATACTTTTTTGGTAAATTTTCGAGTAAGCTCCAATTTATGGTATCTCTCCGTAAAACGTTCTTAACAAATCCTCGTCTTGCTCAAACAACCGCCAACAACTTCCTTCGCTTTCTCAAAACTAAACGAAAATTCCATAAGCAGAGTTTCTTTTCTAAAACCTGTCCGTCTGCGGAACATAATACCTTTGTTTGCTTCTTGGCTAAGTGTAAGAAAATTGTCTTCAAGTTTAATATAAGTGAGTTCTTGTTGTGTAACCCATATAGATAATCTAGTCCAAGTTAAACCCTGACCGATCTTGTCTCACAATTTACCTTACACATAAACATTATCCTTGTGTGGCATCCGGCCCTTCACAAATGGGGATACTCCAAGTAAAATATAACATAGTAGGGGTAACTAATTCTCCTCACAGGCAACGATGGAGTACTGTTGCCACACCTAGCCAGAGTTCCTAGAAGCATAAGCTGCTTCTAGGAACTCCTGGCCAGGTGTGGCAACAGTACTCTTGTCTGCCTTGACAGAGTTCAAAATAGACTTCATAACTTAGTGGAGCATGTCCTTTTTTTCTTCCTTGCAACCTCTTTCCCGCAGAAGAGACGTTGTGTACCTGTCTCTGTTTTTTCGTTATTTTCATGGCAAGTGCTCATGTTAACTTCAAACTATGGTTCCCCCTCGCCAGACCTTTACGAAAAACACTCGTCTAACCCAAACGACTATCAACAATTTCTTACGTTCTTTATCTGTGCCTAAACCTAAACATAGATTCCAGAAAGTTTCTTACTTAGAACTGCAGGCCTGTGGAATTCTCTTCGGTTTGCCTGCTTTCCAGCTGACTACAGTCTGATTGCCTTCAAGTTTAACGTAAACAAGTTCTTCATAAACCATCCTCCTAAGTAATCCAGTTTACAAAATTCCCGCTACATATTTTTCCTCCGCTATAATTACAATGACTAAAGTATACCTATTAACACTTATCCTCGAGTGGCGTCGGGCCTTGATAAGTGGTGATTCCTATATAAAATGTTCTAAGTCATCATCATTCAATCAAGTAAACAATAAAGATTGGCATTCCAAACGTAAAGCCTCCTATTTTGAAACGCAGAAAGTTGAAGAGCTACGAAGAAGACAGGAATACCATTAAAACGAGTGACCTTTTGTGCTCCCGAATTAAATTTTCTGCATAGCCAACACTGTTCTCAACGCATTTTTTCCAGGAATTCAATAACGCATCTCTCCTTTTGATGCACGTCTCTGGCATCAGTTACATTCTTAAAATCTCACACTGTCAATATTTGTAACAGAGGGATGAAACTTTAAGCTCATGAATGTATCAATTCTATTGTAACAACGCAATTCACATTCTAGCAGAATAAAAATAGAGGCATTACTCTTGGAACGCCATTTGTAATAATAGATGTTTTCGTTCGTACATTGTAGACTAAAATACTTTCCTGCAGACTGTTGTTGCTGGTCAGTGTCTTGATCGTGTCCTCCAGCAAAACAGATATGAAATTAAGATTAACTGTTTTAATGTGTTATTGATTTGTTGAAGAACCGGAGACAATGGATAACTGGAGAGAAACGCAATAGTAGAAAAATGGTTGGCATCATGAATATTGGGGAATATAAACTGACGCTCAGTATTCTATTAAAGCCGTGATTTATTCGCTGGATATTGTGGAAGCAATGACTAAACAGACAGAACGATAACAAAAAGTTTCATAATATATATATATATATATATATATATATATATATATATATATATATACACACATTTATATATATATATATATATATATATATATATATATATATAATTTTATATAAACAGACAAACTCTCTTCGAAACCTCGTTAATATTTATGAACAATATTTTGTAAAATATAGCTTTTTATATTATTTTGGGGAAGTATTATATATATATATATATATATATATATATATATATATATATATATATATATATATATATATATATAATTCCAGAAATAAAGTAACCAATTAAGTTTTAAGGAAGTTAATAAAGGGTGCTCAATACCGAATACCCGCAAGATACAATTTTTATTTTTTTACATAAGCATTAATATGTTGCTACACATTCATTAGGATGTTTCGGTCAGCGAGTTATAAGTAAATAGGGAACTCTTCGGTCGATAATGCGTATGCAAATGTCTGCTCCGTATTCTAACATGTTTGAAGATTAATGTTTTAGTAAATTAAATAGGAAAATGCATTTTTAACAATTGTTTTAATATAAATTAAAACACATTTTTATTTTCATACTATCGTTTTTCATACAAAATTCTAAACTATAATTTAAATTGAAAACATTTAAAACTGGTTTTAATGTACCATTTTTATCACTACACGCCCTATTAAAGTATGGAAAATATTGAAATAATCAGAAAAGAAAAGAATTATAACATTACGCAGTAAAATTGTACACTGGTTATAAATGAATGCATCCCAAAACGCCGTAAAATTTTTTACATGGGAATACCATTTATAAAGGCATGAATTCCGCTTGTGTTAACGCATGTAAAGTGATCGGTAAGACAACAGCGCAATAATCGGTAGAGGGAGGAATTGGATACACTTTGATAATCTAGGACGAAGAGTATACAATGATTTGTTTACATTAAGCTTGAAAATGACAATGCTGTAGCCAGCTGGAAAGCAGCTCTGCGGTATAGAATTCCACATTTGGGTATTTCTAGGAAAGAATATTTGTTGAAAGTTAGAGAATGTCCATGTTTCGCTGTTGAAAGCGGGTATCAAAAATTGTGGAAACAAATATATTTTTACAGTAAATCCAGAGACCTGACCTTCTTTCTAACACTACTCTATAATATAGGCTTTTCGTTTGGGCCTCCATTTGCAGCAATAAACACTGGTTTGATTAACGAACGGATCAATGACATCTCTGTATTAGAATTAGGTTGTCTTTAAATCTGAAGGTTATCTTTACAATAAGTATACTGGAGAGATAATTACAAGTCAGCCATTATAAATAACCGTAACGTACTCTATAAGTGCGTTCTCCAGCAAGAACAATCTTTGTTTGAACAGGTAAACCAATTCTACTACGTCCATACAACCTTGTGCTAGATAATCGACAATTGATGACGTAATTTTAATTGGATAGAAAACGGGTATAAATTCAGGCGTGTTTGTCTTTTCGGCCACAGATCAGCAACTGTTGTATTCACA
Organism: Euprymna scolopes; assembly: GCF_053919585.1. Lineage (NCBI taxonomy): Eukaryota > Metazoa > Mollusca > Cephalopoda > Sepiida > Sepiolidae > Euprymna > Euprymna scolopes. Next base: position 16,243,508 of record NC_136521.1, on the reverse strand, counting down.
TTCACTTCTGGTTTAGTTGAGAAGTCTCAAACAACTCCAATATGCCTAACTACACCCTCCATTACTTCAATGGCCGTGGCCGTGCTGAGTGCATGCGTATGATGTTCCATATGGCTGGCGTCAAATACATGGACAAGAGATACGAATTCTCCGACTGGGATCGTTGCAGGAATGGTAAGGAATTACATCTATCTATCTATCTATCTATCTATCTATCTATCTATCTATCTATCTATGAGTGTGTTTGTATGTCGGTGTGTCTGTCTGCCTGTTTTTATATCTATTTGGTTACTTATATGTATCTATATCAACGTCGGTATATTTATTTGTAGAACGAGCAACCTATCTAACTAAGCTGTCTATATATATATATATATATATATATATATATATATATATATTCACATATTTACATATCTATCAATCTGTCTTTCGATCAATCTATCTATTGATATTTCTGTCTAGTCAGCTAAGGGCTTTATTAGTTATCTTTCTATCTATCGATCTATTTAATTGATTATCTAACTAGCTATCTCACTGTCTTTATATCAATGTATATGCTAGTGTGTATCTATCTACCTGTCAATATATGTACGTATGTATGTATGTATGTATATGTCAGGTCATACTGGTACCATGTAACCCAGTACTATCTACCTCATGGTTGGGTCACCAGCGACTAAACTGTTTCTCTCACCAGATTTGTTTGGTGAGGAGGGGGGCAAGTCTCCCTGAAGGATTAAAAAAAGACCTTCCAAAGAGCAAATGAATCCTTTTTCGGGATCAACGGCCAACTAGAACCGTGTGTGTTTGTGTGTGTGTTGGGTGGAGAGGGCTCCCGTAAGCCATGGTGAAGGCAATCTTTTTAGAAGAAGCAAATCTCTGATTAAAAAAAAAACATAAATCGGGAGACCAGTACCCGTATAAGCTGGTCTGCAGTTTAACTTGCTGCTGGCTATCTTGCTCTTGCTTATTGCTGAATCTCAACATTTTGAACCGAGAGAGAGACGTTGCTGTCGTACAAAGCTAAGACTCTGTAACATCATCTGTTTATAGATACTCCCTCAGGCATTTGTCTATAAGAATGGTCTTGTGGCGATGGAAAAGTTGTGACGTGTGGAGGCTTTAAATACTGGAAGCCTGTAATAATTGATCTCAATGACTGTCTTCAGTGTCAAGCCTGCTTGAGCGTGTGAATTAACCTGTAGGACTACAAAAAAAAGAAGTAATTTTTGGGTTCATGGACTTTAAGTGTCTGAGGGAATGGCACTCGCCTGGCAAGACGTTGCAATCATCATCCTGTATCTATCTATCTATCTATCTATCTATCTATCTATGTTTATTTCAGTCAATTCATATTTATCAGTCTTTCTAAACTCAGCTTATTCATATTTATTTATCTATTTTTCCATAATAATGTTAGTCTCTTTTGGGTCTTGAAATGTCCTTTATATACCTATTTACAATGACTCCCCATGGGACAGAGTAAGATACCAGGGTCGTTTTATAACGTGGAGAAAAGGTACAACAATAAAAAAAAATTGTCTCAGTCGTGAAGGACTGCTCCTCTACCGAAAGAGAACAAGAAATGGAAGTGCAGCATCTGAAGTCAGGTACTACATTTTGATCTTGACCAAAAGGCCAAGTAGTAAATGTGAACCCACTGTCATATATATATATATATATATATATATATATATATATATATATATATATATATATATATATATATATATATATATATAAATGTTGCCGGATTAATTGGTATTTAGTCGTCTTTAATTAGCATCTAAATAGACTGGAGGCAATGGTTTTTGTTATGGGTAAGACGGTTAATACATATAGTCATTCGTTCAAATAAAAAATATATAGAAAATTAAACAAATAGTATGATTGTTAATTGATACAGCCGACGTTGTGTTTATGATACGATGTATATTATTAAAGTTGAATCCGTCTCTGAAACAATGGTACACCAACTTCAATTATTATTGTTTGAATGTTTGTAACTTATCATGAAGTATTTATAACAACTTCTCGTAATTCCCAGGCCTCCCCTCTAATATAAATATTAGTGAAATAATTACCTATCAATCCTGTTTCAGTGTTCTATATCTCGACCAAAATTTCTCTCTCTAGTTCTTTATCTCTCACAATGCATATACCTATATATATTTATATATATTTATATATGTATATACATATATTCTCTCTCTCTATATATATACACACACACACACACACACATATATATATATATATAGAGAGAGAGATAGTATGCATATATATACATATATATATACTCAAATATTTATATATATATATATAAAGATATAGAGATAGAGAGAGACATACACAGTAATATATATATATATATATATATATATATATATACAATGTTGACAAAAGAAAGTCCGCACTTTTAATCCTTTCAAAAACTTCAAATTTAATCTAAATTTAATGTAACTGTTTAAACAACCTTAACCTTATTTGATTTGCCTTTTATTTCTCTATAATTTTACCTGTACATATTTGACTTTTAATTGAAATACTCTCGTGTTCACGTCAATTTAAAAAAGAAATGACTTCAAATTGAGAAGGCAAAAAGAAAATCCGCAGCAACAGATTCACTTAACACCAGTTTAAAGTATTTCCCCATAATCAGTTTAAAATATCCACCAACAGGAAACAAGGCATATTTAATCGTAATTGTTGTTGTTTCAGGTTATACAACGTAACATGTAGTCCATATGCCACGACGTTCTCTTAGTGATCTGATAAATCTCTACCTTTCTAGTTTATCCAATCGAGAAATCGGCCGCAGATTGAAATGTGATGAGAAAACGGTACGAAAGACTGTACGAAAGCACCAAAACACCGGCAGTGTTCGTGATGCCCCTAAATCTGACGGTACTAGTTATTTCTAATAGGGAAGAAAATGCTATCGAGATCCGCAGCCTAAGAAACAGATTTGAAACGGCTCCCCAGATCCGACAACAATGCAATCTTGTTAAAAAGTGCTCTCTTTTTACTGTCAAGAACAGATTAAAGGAATTTAATTTGCGAGGATATGTTGCAAGACGCAAGCCAATGATTTCTGTAAAGAACAGAAAGCGTCGTCTGGACTTCGTCAGATGCAATAAAGATCATGACTCTTCATATTGGTCAAAAGTGCTTTTTAGCGACGAAAACAAGTTGAATAGGCTAGGCAGTAATAGTAGGCAGTACGTGTCGGAGGAAAGATGAATAATTTCATCCTAGGTGCTCAGTTTCAACGCTGCAAAGTAATGGAGGTTCAGTTTTGGTGTGGGGCATTATTATTACCAATGATACAGGGCCTATAGTTCGCTTGCAAGATCAAATTAATTCAACCAAATACATTAATATGTTGACTGAGAATTTTCTTCTGTACTTTTGTCGGAGTTTGGATGCTAATCTCATCTTCATGCAGAATAATGCTCCCATTCACACCGTTGGCAATGTAAAGAGGTTCTTGGAAGAGCATGGCATTCGGTGTTTTGATTAGCCTGCAACAATCTCCAGATCTCAATTCTATCGAAAACGTATTGTATTGCATCAAGCAACAGCTACGCAATGATAAAAGTTCAAATTTGGAAGAACTTAAAGAAAAGTGAGATGCCCTTTCTCCGGAGTTTTGCTGCAGTCTTATTCAAGGAATTCCCAAAAGATTGCAACCTGTAAAATTGCAGAAGGGATATGCTACTAAATATTAACTAGTCCATTGTGTTTCTGTTGTATTTGTGTTGCATTAATGTCCTAAAGTTACATTTAAATAACAATTTTCCATTGTGCGGACTTTCTTTTTGCCTCCTCAATTTGAAATTATTGTTTTTAGATAAACGTGAACAATAGAATATTTCAATTGAAAGTCAAATATGAACGCAAAATTATAGAAGAATAAAAGGCCAATCAAATGAGGTATAGTTTATTTAAACAGTTACATTAAATTTATCTTAAATTTTCAGTTTTTGAAAAATTTACAAGTGCGGACTTTCTTTTTGCCGCCCGTGTATATATAATTATATATAATAATGGCATTTAATAAACCTGAATCATATTTTGTAGTATTATAATGAAACTCCGAAAATGAACATTTAATGTTTATCTATCAGTATGCGTACTCCATAAAATCGTTCCACAACTGGTATGACACTATTGCACATGTTGAAAAGTGTGTATTATTTTTACTTACTTATTATATATATTTACTCTTAATTAATATTTACAGTTAAAGTAAAATCCATTTCATATGCTATTTGTAATTTGAAATTTGTTATAACTTTTACATTTTTATAAGTGTCCATATGTTGAATGTTTTCATATAAATCTCAGTTATTTGCATATTTACATAACTCTCGGTTAATTTTATAATCAAGTACGTCTATATTATCATTAGTATTCTTATATACGCTACTTTTCAGTGTATCTTTTAAGTTTATCTCTTACGCGTATCTTTTATAAGTATTGTTAAATTGTATCCTCATATAAGTCTCTTTTTATTTCATTCTCATATAAAATTTTAAAATTGTACCTTTATGTATGACTAGCGAGGGGTACCCGGCGTTGCCCGGGTGTTTTTAGGGGTATGTGAAAAAAACCCGAAAATGTGAAAAAAACAGGTGCCCGTGAAAAAAAAAAAAACGAAGCGTTCACGACGCGCAGTTGGAAAATAGTAAGTGTGTTAAAAAAAAACAGGTGCGTGTTTTTGATTGACGTGACGGCGATAGGTATTCAGCAGTTAGCATTTTGTGCATGACAGTTTTGAATGAGGTGAATAAATCGGTTTGTTTGTTTTTAAAAACCTGCTCCCGTTTTATTAGGAAGAGCGAAATGAAAGCTAAAGTCTGATATGACGAAGTCCACATTGAACAAACATGACTTAGCTCTCTTGAGACAACTGGCTAGAGTCGAGTTTCGCTTTTTTTATACCGAAAACCGAATGTAACGCGTGCCGATGCGGGAAATCTCGAATAATTAACGTTTGAAAGTCAATAAAATTAAATAGACAGGCGAGCTCCGTGGGTAACTCTGAGATATTACAATTTATAGATGATATAAAAAGTTTTAAGAAGTTGTGAACCGAGCAAGCGCTTCTCTGAAAACGCCTTTTGTGGACATCGAGAAAAAGCATACATACATACATACATTTTCGCTTTTATATATATAGATTATTTTTATTGTATCTTTATATATGAATATGTTAATTGTATCTTCATATGATATTTAATAGTATCTTTATTTAAGAATATTTGAATTGTATCTATATATATATATATATATAAATATTTTAATTGTATCTTTATATAAGAACATTTTAATTGAACTTTTATATAAAAATATTTTAATTGTATCTTTAAATAAGGATAATTTGATTATATCATTATAAGAGAATATTTATATTGTATCTTTATATAGCGGTATTTAATTGTATTTTTATACATTTGTATCTTAATTAAATCTTTATATGAGAATATTTTCATTCTACGTTTTTATAATAGTATTATATTATATCTTAATATGAGACTATTTAATTGTACCTTTATATATGCATATTTTAATAGTATTTTTATGTAAGAATATGCTTGTAGTATCTCTATATAAGAGTGACTTTATGTTATCTTTATATAATGGTATTTTTGGATCTTTATATAAGATTTTTTTAATATGGTCTTTATATAAGAATATTTTAATTGTTTCTTTATATAAGGATATTTTTGTCGTGTCTTAATTTAAAAATATTTTAATCGTATATTTATATAAGAATATTTGAACTTTATCCTTACATAATGACATTTTGGTAGCATCTTTATATAAGAAATATTTTAATTGTATTTTTATATAATAATATTTTAATCGTATCTTTATACAAATTCATATATATATATATATATATATATATATATATGTATTTATATATACCTTTATTTATATTATTTTTTGCGTCTACAAGTCGCTTTAGTTTGTATTTTATATAGGTCATTTTATTGAATTTTAATATAAGTTTTTATTCTTACCATTTGTACTTGTTTTTATATTAATCTTCATGTTATTTTTAACTCTATCTTTGGCATAAGTTTATATTATTTGTAATATCATATAGTTTCCTTTCTTTTTATTTTTACTATTTTATTTTCATAGAAATTATTTCTTATTTTCAGATTTCCCTTGTAACTACCTGCCTTGTCTGGAAATGGACGGCGGCATGAGGATGCCCGAAACCATGTCCATTTGCAGGTATTTGGCCAGAGAATTCGGTAAGTAAAACGTTTCTATGTATACCAAAGAACAAATCATAAAAGTATAGAATTTAAAAATGTTGAATTGAAAGTTATGTTTAATCTTAAAAGAGTTTTCGTTATGTAGAAAGTCTATATAAGTATCGGGCTTTAAAATTCTGCAGGCAAAGTGAAAAGATCTTTCTCGTGTGACACGAAAAATTATACACGGGAATGCAAAATGATTCAATGTTTTATGGAGAAATTCTGGATTCTGATTCGTTGCTAACAGAAAGTGACTCCATTTGATTGACCACTTTCTATCGCCAGTGTCTATAAGGAGAACCTTCTGATTTTTAAAAAAAAGATCATACCCTTTTATTATATCAAAATTATTGCGACATTTTTTCATGTTACGGGTCTATGACAAAACACATACCGCTTTCTGTGCCGATCGTGAAAATAAAACAAAATAATACGTATTTTTATATAGATCTCTAAAACCAACACTTTCGCATGGTATTAAAGGTGGAGGTAACATGGTAGTGTCAGAACTAACCGACTAAAAAATGTCTCGTGTATTATTAAGAGGAGACAATATCAGGAACCATTGTACTCCGGTCGCTTTCGCTTATGTGTTTCGCGAAATTATGCAAATCTATGCGGATACCAAAATTTGTTCTGCGTATATTCTATCGTGATTTGATTGTCTGTTGTTGGTAAAGTGGCCTAATTTTTGTATATGCAACTGCGTGGTTATTCTACATGAGTTATGCAATAGATAAAACGAATCGCAATGATTCTTGTCTGTTCAACTCTGTGCCATACATGTGGCAATTAAATTGCCGTAATAATTACGCAAAAATTACAGTTTGAAAATTGCTATTCATATTCCTATATCGGTTGCTGGTCGTTATTATTGCTCTAGTTTCCACGTAATCCTTCCAAACTAAGTGAATGGCTTATAATATGATAAAATAATATTCATGCCTTCCAACATCTCGACACAAGAGGGTGAAAGACAATGTGTTGTGCGCAATCTTTGTTCCAACTCCAGTTAGGTAGAAGAGAGAGAGAGAGAGACAGAGAGAGAGAGAGAGAGAGATCCAAATCCCTAAGTATATATATATATATATAATCTTTAAAGAAATTACATTAGACCTTCGACACTCAAGTGTGCTTTGAAATTGATACTATATTGTTACAAGCCTCTCGCGTTGGGCAATGTTATGTTAGAACTGTTTTGAATGCATTCCCACATACGTAGTTAGTTTCACTTATGTTTATCAAATCGACTGGAGATGCCCATAAAATTGATCGAAGACAGTCACCAGTTATTTACCATGATCTTTGCTCGAAACCACTGACCAGTGGAGAAGAGAGTGAAAGTTCAAAATCACTAACTAGTTATATCTCATCAGCCCATGTACCTACACGTCTGCATGACTCACGCTTTATCAAACATACCCTTTTCTGTTACTTTAAGTAATATTACGTCGTATCCAATTTGAGTTTATTCCTATAGTCTAGGAAATTTTCAGCTAGGACAATCAAGTTACCCGCTACTAAAACCACATTGGTTTTGTTTCCTATTATTTTCAACTAAATAATATACTAGTGGAACTACCGTTCAATATCTAACCTGGTCAACAAAGATTAATTCATGCAGGCGAAACAATCCTTAGGCACAATCGTCTAAGGCATTTAATTCTTACTCCACCACTAACAACATCGGTTGTAAGAGAAAAAAATGGGTTTTGTATTATCGTTATCTACGCATTTTCGTGAAATCTCGCTTAGTTATGTAGAAAATTTAACTATTTAAAATATATAATAATTTACTGTATCTGTAAAATATTTGAAATAGAAAAAATATCATTCATGGTAAAATGACTTCAGTGAGTTTTGGGACACCTTGTATAACAATTTACTCTATCAGTCGCCTAATCATACAAATTATATGAAATTCTGTCCCTCGCAACGATGAAAACTATCTAACTATCCTATGGATGGTGGATGATACGCGATGAGTGCTTTATTTAATACTAGCGAGGGGTACCCAACGTTGCCCGGGCGTTTGGAGGTGTGGGGGGTTAAAAAAGTAAATATGAGGATCGAACCCGAATCGTTGAGGCAAAGTTGTAAATTAAAGTGTGAAAAAAAAAACGCGCGACGTTAACCATTGCCCCACCGCGAGATGCTAATGGAAACACGTTTGGATTTATTTAATTACTTGGATTTAGCAGATGCCCGTTTTAATGAGTTAATGAGGTCAAGTTTGACTGCGGGATAGTATTCATTTACTGCTGAACGCTTCCCCCCCTCCCCAAGATGTTATAGGAAAAAGACTAACTCACATGCGGCGAGCGACAAATATTGAATATTTATCTTCCCGAAATCAAGCAGATTAAATAGACAGGCGAGCTTCGTTGTTAACTGTGAGATATTACGATTTATATGTGATATAAAAGTTTTAAAACGTTGTGAAGCGAGCGACCGCTTCTCTGAAAAAAGCCTTTTGCTGACATGCAGAAAAAGCGAACACACATACATACATACATACATTTTCACTTTTACATATATATAGATGAAGCGGGTTTACGAAAAAACAGTTGCAGTCTTGTCACAGCAAGTTTGCTCAATCAGCAAGACAAGGATGAGACAGCTGAAGGCACGGTAAGATTCAATGGGTGTTATAATTATCGACGTCCTCATATATAAAGCGCATGGTATTCTCAAATGGTCACCTATCTGGTACTGGCCAGGCTCAATGTTGCCTAAGTTCGGTAATCTAACGCGACCTGCTTTGTAGACGAGATTATTCCGCATAATAAATACATATGTAAAATCTACAGGAATTTAGTCAATGAATCAGGGGTCGTCTATTTCAATCGATGCACATATTCTTCTATGTAGGTGGACGATAGAATTAAAACTCTTTCAGTTTACGACGTGAAATAATAAAAATGAACTATATGGGAATGTGAAGGAAACAGGCAATACAGTGTGAGTCCGGTTTGTCTAGTTCTTCAAGAAAGTCCTATTGAGTTAGTTTTTAGAATTATAAAATTCTTTTTTTTTCCACAGGAATCAAGGCCCGTGGGCCACTCGACGATAAAGGTTAATAGGTATACATAAGTTAATGTTATTATAGCGTAGTAAACATAAGTAGTGGAAATTTTGTAAATTGGATTACTTAGGGGGACGGTTCATCAAGAACTTGTTTACGTTGGACTTGAAGAAAATCAGATTGTAGTCAGCTGGAAAGCAGGCAAACGGAAGAGAGTTACACAGGTGTGCAGTTATAAGAAAGAAGCTTTGTCTATGGAATCTATATTTACGTTTAGGCACAGATAAAGAGTAGGAAATTGTTGATAGTGGTGTTGGCTAGGCAGGTGTTTTTCGTGAAAGTTTGGCGAGGAGGGACCATAGACTGGAGCTCAGACGAGAATTTGATATGAAAAGAACGATAAAGCAGAGACAGGCTTGCAACGTTTTTTCTGTAGGAATAGGGCGATTAAAGCGGCTTATTAATATTTACTTAGCATAAAGCTCTTTATTTATATTGGGGAATCAGCATTAATTTTTTAAAATATTTTAGACACAGTTGCATTTTAAGTAGTAGCAGAAACAAACTTATTAAAGAATATATAACATTTTCATTTTTTGGAGTATCTCCCCAATCAGTATATTCGCGTGTGATTACAGTTGTTTCAAATCAGAACAATATTACACATATAAATTGTTTCATGGTGAAATGGAATGTTTTTGAAATTATTGTAAAAATGGAACAAAACTGTTTTGGAGAGTGATTGGAAAGAAGAACATTCCTTTGTCTATATCGTAAATAGATCGAAACAATGTACTCATAAACTTATAATATTTTGAAATATGAGATATTATTTTAAAATATTAGGGCAACGAATAAGCTATTGAAATCGGAAATTTTATTGAATTATCTCCCTTTGATCTGAAACATCAGATGTTTAAGTAAAAAAATGTCTCCGATTATTTTATAATATTGTACTGTACTTTATACATTTCATATGTAAATAACTGGTACAAAATGCGAAGTCATTCATATTGACAAAAATTTACCTTCGTATGAAAATAGGATACTAAACAGTCTGTCAGTTTCTGACTTTGTGTATTAACGGAAATTATTTGCCGATGAATAAAAGAGTTTTATATTTTTTTTATTAAGAGAAATGATACAAATTAATAACATTTGTTTATTGCTACGGGCATTGTTGGACTGAATTTGTAAAAAAAAAAGTCGAAATTATAATAATATATAACATTTTCGAAGTTATTGTTAATTGATAAAAACACCTTTTTTTAGGATTCTACCCTAAAAGCAGCATGGACATGTTCAGGTGTGACTACATCTGCGATTGCTTCTATGAAATCATGGATGATTATATGAGGTACTTCCACTGGAAGAACGGACGCTTCAGGGTAAGTCTGCTATTTCAAAACAAAACAATATTACACACATCCATATTTCAACTATTGTAGATTATGAGTTGATTATAAAAAAGGGTGCATTAAAAATTAATATTAATTTAAACTTAATACCTCTCTGTGTACACGCCGAGAAAAAGGAAAGATGAAACGAAAAATTAGACATCATAGTAAGCAAAAAAGTATTTTTGATATAGAAAATTCCTGCTGAGGTAACTATAGTATAAAGACACAAATAAAAAAGAAAGAAACTAAAACTACAATACTCGAAGACATAAGTAAAAAAATGCCATAAAGCAATTTTGTGTATATATATATATATATATATATATATATATATATATATATATATATATATATATATATATATGTATTCCAAATTTAATGATGTCGACTAGTTTACATTTTATTCCATAAATTACGTTGAAATGCACAACAAGAATAAATTTTAAGATGGTCAACCTCATGGAATTTCGAATATAGAATTTTGTTATTTGTTTATGTTATGCTCTGTAATTACATTGAGCTTTATAAATTGAGGATTGATATACATAAAATAGTGAAATATAATTGAAAAACATATTTACACAGATATATATACATATATATCAGTATCAGATAATACATATATTAAGTTTATTTATACAACATTAATGGCTACATATGTGCATACATGTTTCTGTAATCACCCATGCTAAGGGAGATTATGTCTTCAAGCCATGAATTATCTTCGAAAAACCCCAAAAGTCATGGCCTGAAGATGTAATCTCCCTTAGCACGGGTGATTACAGAAACATGTATGCACATATGTAGCCATTAATGTTTATATAAATAAACTTAATGTACCTGCTCTGTTTACTTATTGAGCACTTTTTGGTAGATACATGTTGTTTCATTGGATGCACCTCTAGGAAAGTTAAGTCTACCGCCATAATATATATATATATATATATATATATATATATATATATATTTAAATAAGGGAGTAGTCACCAACAATGTGTATTTTTTAACATTATTTTATTATTCCGTGTCTTGGTTTTTCATTGAGATTTATGTTTGGATCATTGTAATAATGTTTTTAAGTCATTGAAATCGTTTACGTACGTTTCAGACGGTCTGATGCGTCCTCGTCAGAAATTATTTTCAAATGTGTAAAAATGGCGATTTTCGTAGTTAGTTTGAAGTTTTTCCAAGGGTTGGAGGCTTGTAAGTGTTTATTATACATTGGTATGATGAATTTTTATTGCTTTTTTATTGTTTTTTATTTGGTTTGTCCAGGGAGATTTTGACCTCGCTGTAGTCAGTCGCTATCTCTTTCTGCTAATGTGTTTTTCTTTTCCTTTAGGGTGGGTTAGGGTGTGTGTATGTGTGTGTGTGTGTGCGTGTGTGTTTATGTGTGTGTGTGCGCGTGTGTGTGCGTGTGTGTGTTTGCTTTTATTGGTTTGGGAATGTGTATATTGTTTTATAGTATTTTGGGGTTATTTGCTTTCTTAGGAAGGCGGCTGTGGTCCGAGGTCGTTACTAATGTGTATATGTGGGGAGGGGGGACTGGCTCTTCTGAAGTAAGGGTAGGGGTGCTTTCATTCTATTTTGATATTTATTTTTTGGATTCTTGGATTTTAGTATTGTGATTTTTCGTTTTAGTCTTTTATATATATTCATACATACACACGCATACATAATAGGAGATGAGAAATAAAAGTTACATATATCTTTATTATAGGCGCTCGAACATTTCTAGGCCGTGGCAATTCGAAACTAAATGTATGTAACCAGAAGAGGAGAATAGTCAGTATTATACAAAGTATACAAAGTAAAATTAAAAAAACACCGACTTTATGATATTTTGTTCGGAAATGGGAAATATCTCATTCATATCAATAGAAAAAAATTATAAGTATATATTAGTAGAACAGACAAATAGAAAAATAGGAACCACAAAAAAGGGGAGTGGTGAAAAAAGTAGAGGAAGATATAAAGACTTAAAACAAAAATACAGTTTGTATTACTGTACACAAAGATTCGAAAAGTCAAAAAACAAATGCACCAAACATTGATTATATTGCTCTTTTTTCCGCTTACTTGGCAAATCTTAATCATATTTTGCAAAGCTAAAAGCAAAAAACAAATATATAACAAATAAATGTTATCAAAGGCAAGATAAGTTACTTTTCTACCTAACTGGATATGTTTTTAGTGTTTTTATTTAATATAACATGTTTATTCAGCTCGAAAAACTTACAGTGTTTACCAATGTATTGGAAAATTAAAAATAGCGCCCGACTCTCTCTTTCACAAAGTAAGTTTGGGAAAAGAAGTTAAATATAAAAATAAACTAAACAAAATACTTTTAAAAACCCACCAAATATATGTCAGCCTATGTCACGGTAACATATATTGAGCGAGTTTCTAACAATATTGTAGTACTATTTATTGATAAAGTAGAACCTCGTGATACGGCATTAAAATCTAGAAACAAAATACAATACAGTATATAATACACATGGATATAATCAAATAACATCATAAATAATATTGTAAGGTAGGGAAAATGCCGTAAGCAGAGACCGCAAAAACATCGTATTCCACATCGTAATTTGAAAAGCCGTATTCTAAAGCCACCGTATCCCGAAGTTCTACTGCAAAGTTGTTGATATGTATAGAATCGCTCGAATTAAAAAGTTTTAAAAGTTTATATATACATAGTTGCCCGGCGCTATTTGGTTGTAAAATACGCTTAAATATGGTATTTTAACTTATGCAGATTTCGTATTGATTATAATAGCACTAATCTCCTATTAATTCTTGTACTGAAGATCGCGGAAGGCACGGTAGAAAATACGTTTAAATATGAGATTTTAATTCATACGGATTTCGTATAAATTAATATTAAGTCAATTGTACCCAATATATAATAAACAGATGAATTGAATTGAAAAAAAATACTAAAGTGCAATTAACTTTAAACCAAAATCAAAACATTTCGCGCTCCATTTGCCTTTACATAAGCAGTAACTTGTTGCTACACAGTTATGAGAATGTTTCGATAGCTGCCTGAAGAGATCTCTAGTAAACTAGATACCTCTTCAGGCAATAACGCTTATGTTCAAAAGCGGAATCCTTCTGAATATGATCTTTTGAATAGAAGCACTGTTTCCTGAAGAGGTCTCTAGTTACTATATACTAGAAGAGCGAACCATTCTCATGATTGTGTAGCAACGAATGACTGTCTTATGTGAAGACAGATTGAAAATGTAACTTGCTCTATTTTTTGTATTGAGCACTCTTGTATTTACCTCGATATATTTAACTGGTTACCCTACCTTTGAAACATACAACATCAAACTATATATATATATATATATATATATATATATATATATATATATATATATATATATAAATATAAATATATATATACACATATATATATATATTTATATATATATATATATATATATGTACGTATGTAATTTTTCCATTTTTCGTGCAAAAAAGTTCCATAGTCGTCCATCTTTTTTTTCTTTTCGTCACTTTTTGCAAATACTTTCGACTGAGTTTTATCGGTCTTCTTAAAGCAGTTTTTGATTACTGTCTTGTTTCAATCTGAATACTTTTATATGCTTCAGTAAAAATTACATTTAAATTTCTTGAACTAATGAAGCGCCCCGTGTGTAAAAGAAATACGTTTTTAACGTGTAAAAATGTGGCTAAAATAAATGTACAATGGTTTTAAAAGTGTGATATACGAAATTGTATATCATTTTTTTTATCATATATATATATATATATATATATAGTATATTAACAATAACACACATACACACACACATATATAGTATATTAACAATAGCACACATACACACATATACATATATATATATGTATTATTTGGGGTAAACATTTACATATGGTCGCTACAAATAGCTATCTGTTTCAGTCAAAGAGACTTCATTAGGCGACCTGGAACCTCTAGGTTTTTCCTTTTAGCATCGAGAGGTTCCAGGTCGCCTAATGAAGTCTCTTTGACTGAAACAGATGTCTATTTGTAGCGACCGTATGTAACTGTTTACCTAAAATATTAAAAAAATATTTTGCTCTTTTTTATTGAGCACTATTTAACAACCTCGTTGTCTTCTTTCTGACATTTGAACACCTCAAACCTGAAAGGTATATATATATATATATATATATATATATATATATATATATATATAACTACTTCATTTATTCACATAAAATGAATATACGAAAGTATAGATTTATGCGTAAACTTTAAGTATTTACTTCAAAAGTGCTCAATACGTAGGTAGAGCTAGTTAATAATTTATATATATATATTTTATAAATTACTATATATATATATATATATATATATATATTAATCCTAAACGCTACACAATTTTGCAATATGTAGAAAATATGCACAAATAAAACTGATTGTAATAGTTAAATGGAAGAAAAGATGGAATATGAATAATAAAATTAATGAAAGTTCGTTTTCTTGAATATGAAATGTGCAACTTTGTTAACTTTGATGAAATCGCCTGCATGTTTATAACTAAGTTCGTTTCAAACAATTTTTAATCGAGAAAAATACGTTTTTATATCGATATGAGTGCGACAAATGTATGCGTGTATGCACGCGTAGAATGTTGTGACTAAACTCTAATATTGCAAATAACGTTGTTCTATTTCTATACTCAATTGAACGTATCTTTTATATTCACCAGTATAACTGGATGGAAGGTGGCATGATGGGCTCCAACATGGGATCCAGTGGAATGATGATGGGATCTAACATGGGATCCAGTGGTATGATGGGATCCGGCGGCATGATGGGATCTGGTGGAATGATGGGATCCGGTGGAATGATGGGATCTGGTGGAATGATGGGATCCGGTGGAATGATGGGATCTGGTGGAATGATGGGATCCGGTGGAATGATGGGATCTGGTGGAATGATGGGATCTGGTGGAATGATGGGATCCGGTGACTGCGACTATGAGGTAAGTTCTATTTTATCCCAATCGGCGTATATAATAATTCGTATACATCTTCCTGGGAAAGGAAGGGAATCTTCCGCTACACTTCACGGTAGTAACTTATGGAAAACGGCCTTCAGATCGCCGTACACTACAATTTGCTAGATTTATGTACCTCCCTTGCACCAGAAGATTGTGCATGTAGCATATAGTAAGATTTTAGATAGTAAAGGGCGCAAATGATTATATGCCTACATTTTTGAATTCACAGACTAGGCCGTTTAAGATATCGGCTTTTAAGAACTGAAATGCACCAAACATTTATGATATTGCTCTTTTTTCCGCTTACTTGGCAAATCTTAATCATATTTTGCAAAGCTAAAAGAAAAACCCAAACTGCTCTAGTAAAAACACCCAAATAAATCACAAATAAATATGCAAAGATGTATGATCTTGAAACATAAACACATTTGCTGAAATGGATTCCGCATCAAATAACCGGAAAAAAAATTGATATACCTCAAAATAAAACAAACTAATCTAAACTCAATTTAGCGATACTTAATAACTTGAAGCATCAAACTGTTACATTAAATAACACGAAAAAAGGGGTGATGTGCCATGAAACAAAACAACTAATCTAAACACAATTAATAAATATGTGAGAATAATAAACTGCTTGAAACAAAATTTTGGCATTAAAAAGGGGTGATATGGCATAAAACAAAAAGTTCAAAACCAAAGACGATGAATCAATATTTGAAGAAATAAACTAATCGAAGCATGAAAATGTGGCATTATATAATCCGAAAAAGCGGTATATACCGTACATAAAAACACCAACATAACCTTGTTCTACAGAATCTTTAAAAATCGGGGTTATTTATTTTGATAGTAATTGTCTGTATTTTTAAGATAAGGCGTTTTCATTTATTGAGATTGTCGGACTGACTTCCTCACCTTGGTTGTTATAGTCACAACGTTTCGGCCATTTTGCCCTCCGGCCTTCATCGGGTGTTTTGTATCGAACAGTTCGATACAAAACACCCGATGAAGGCGGGAGGGCAAAACGGCCGAAACATTGTAACTATACAAAACACCCGATGAAGGCCGGAAGGCAAAACGGCCGAAACGTTGTGACTATAACAACCAAGATGAGGAAGTCAGTCCGACAATCTCAATTATTTATTTTAATGTCGAACCTCCGACTGATCGTCATATCTGAAGAACATATGCGGTTTCTCTTATTATTTAGGGTGTCCAGAATCTAAAAACCATAGTCGACAGTTTCATAAACAATTAAAACACACATGTACTGACATTTTATACAAGCAACGTGCCAAAAATGTTTATGTGCGTATTGTTTTGATTCCTTCGTTAATATTACTAGTCTCCCGGTCCGAAATAAAGTCCTATAAATCAAATCTCAACTAACTTCGTATTACTGAGATCATTTTCTCTTTTTTATATAGTTTTCCTCAAGCATCGAAAAAATTCGGTTTTCCCTCATCCTAGCACCGGAAACTACCTTCATCTTTTTTCTCTAAGCATTTACATTATCTCTACAAAATGAACAAATAATTTTCTTGGCGTCATTATTTCTCTGTGTTGAATGGATTAGGCGTCGTTTTTTCATTAATTTTAAAGCTAATCTCTCCAGCTAGTGCTAGCATTGAGAGAAGGGAAAATATGTGTATGTTTGCTTGTACGTCTAACTAAAACTAAAAAATACAAAACTAATACGCACAAAGTTAATAGTTTCTAGATTAATGTATCGAATAAATATCTAAAATCTGAAAAAACGTATTCATTTTTTTTATCCTGATCTGGCGCAGCACTTGTGAACAATAATCGAGTTGACAGATATTTGATACAATAAGAAAAGGAAAATAACTCAGATTTTCAATGAAAATGTTACCTTTTTTTATTACATTTTCACCTCAAACAAGGCACATTGCCACTTTGGTGTAGGGGACTACTATCAGGGATACTATGTGGGGATATGGGCAGCAATATGTCTGTTCAAGTTACACTTGAACTTCTGCACGTCAGGGGCCGAAATGGAATTCCAAAGTCTAGCGGTTCTGGGGAAGAAACTACTAGAGTATAAATATCTGCGATGATTGAAAGGTCACTTTCGTCAAAAGCTTACACAGGCGTCATCAAAGTCAGTTCAATTCAGTGGAACTACAATGATCGAATAAAAGGATTTAAGGGTGTGCCTACCTCGACAATAGATGTTTCAGGTGTGTATGTAATAACAATTACAGGGATATCGTTATTCGTTTAAGATTAAAGCTCGAGAACTATCAAACTGTCGAATATCCGTGTGTCCCCCCACTTCTAAGCAAACGTCGATAACCGCCACCAACAATAAATCGTATTGTTATATTTTTATATATCAGTGTAGTGTCATTATTTTAAACAGTCAGAAATACAAAGTAATATGTTTGCTTTCTTCCCACAT
This sequence comes from Euprymna scolopes, assembly GCF_053919585.1. Classification (NCBI taxonomy): domain Eukaryota; kingdom Metazoa; phylum Mollusca; class Cephalopoda; order Sepiida; family Sepiolidae; genus Euprymna; species Euprymna scolopes. The sequence goes on along the minus strand of NC_136521.1, from coordinate 16,225,353 downwards.
TTATACCACATCTGACTATCTGACCTCGCCAGACAATCCATTACAAAACTATCTATGAATTTCTAACGTAAAAGATAGCAATTACATTAAACTAGTGGAAACACTTCACTATACAAAGGTAGAAAGGATCTATATTAATAAGATAAGTTGCTTTCCTATCAATGCATTAATGTAAGATATTTTTTTGCAGAAATACATGCACTGGAGATACATGAACAGCTTCAACAGGATCATGCCCTTTATGGAGAGGACTCTGTGCATGCGCAATGGTGGCAGTAAGTGGTTCATGGGAGATCAGGTACGTATCACGGGAAGTCATGCATTTTATAAAATTTTATAGTATTTGTATCCATAAAAAATAACCATTTACGCGTGTTTCATGCAACAAAGCACTTATCAGCGTGGCTGACTTTGGCAAACATCTAACCAATAAATAGTTGTGATTGATGCACTAGTTTATATATGACAACAATATCCTATGCATGAGCGTATAGTACTTTTGCAGTGACATAAAATACTGTTATGTGTGGGTATTTTTGTCCCCGTCGAAGAGTCCACTTTAGTAACATCTTCTTTGTATATGTTCGAATTCAAGTTACCTGTGAATGTTAGGCCAAGGAGTTTAAATGATGAACTCTTTATATCACGAGCATTAAGGTACTCTGATCGGTATTATTTCTCTGTATCGGGAAGGGCATGTAGTGTAATACAATCCGCTTATAATGCGTCTACAAAAATGAAAGGAAAAATAAGCTTCGAACTTTATCATCAAGAGATATATGCGATAGATGAATGTTATTTCTACATGTGTGATTCATAAACATTATCTTTAAGATATTATCACACGTATAATATGAATGTGTGCTTTTTTTTTCAAAATACAACAAGCCTATGAAATATAAAAAGCCGCGGCGCTAAGTAGAAAAATCTGAGTGTCATGATGATAACTGGCTAATTTGATTGCCAACATAAGATATCCGGTCGCTATTTTGTGAGTATTTGTCAGTCTTATTCTTATTAAGTAAACGAAAATTCCATGGACAAAATGTATTTCCTAGAAATGTCAATCTATACAACACAATATCATGAGGTGCTAATTAATTTTGACTTAAAATATTCTTGATACTGCAATATTTTAATTTATCAATTTATTATATTTTTTCTTGTCCTTTTTCTTCCAGCTTTTCTTTTTTCCTTTACTTTTCCATGTTTAAGCTTAACCATATCACTTTTCATGCTCGAATTGTTTTATTGTAATCCATGATTTTCCAGGCTTCAAGTAAATGCACTTGTTCTTTGTTTAATTTCGGTCTTATTTTTTCCCCCATAAAAATAGAATACACATATGTAATAACAATGTACGGCACTCGTCTTCTTTCAATAAAACCCCTCGATTCTCTCCCTTTAATTCTTTTATTCTCACTGTTTCACGTGTTACTTCTTTTCTCGCTAACGAAACAAGTCATAAATAACATCACTCACCTCCTTACGTGTTTTTTTTTACGATTTTAAGCACCAGTAAATTTATCATAACTTCTGTTTTACTAAGCAAAAATTGACATTTTTAACACAATATAGCTGTGTTTCGACAAAATTTCAAGCAATTATTAGTTAAACTAATAATTGCTTGAAATTTTGTCGAAAAATGGGTGAGCAGTAAAAATTTAAAGCAGTTCGAAAAGACTAAATCTGTCACATAACCATATATTCAAACACTACCGTGTTTTAATTATATATATATATATATATATATATATATATATATATATATATATATATAATTTCATTGTAAGAAAATCGAATACAAAAATACTTCTTTCACCGTATTTGGTTTCTAAATGTTTTTTTTTTTAGGTTTTCATGAATCAATGTATTTTATTTCAATCTACAACACGTGACTAACGTTTTTCTAAACAAATTCAGACATAAAAAAAACAGTTTCCAGTTATAACACTGAGAGAAGTCAATATGTTGAGAGTCCTCGACTAAGTACAAACGAAAAGAAAATGTCTGTATATATAATTTTTAAAAAAGCCTTTACACAGACGAATTATATGCAAGAATTTATAATGTTTTCACTTTTTAAAAATTAATCTTGTTATGTTTGGGAATATTTGAGATGACGATTGTTTATTTGTATTATTTGAATTTTCAGGATACTGTTTTCATCTTGAGTGTCATTTTCACAACGTTTCGGTCGATGTAACATCCGATCTTCTTCAGGTGCAACTTCGCGAAGTCGGGAGTCTTTTGTGTTTCAAACTCGAACATATTTAGTCAAACTTGTGGCGTAGATGTTAAAGTGCTTAGTTAAATCCACTTGTAAGTTACACTCTTCTAGAGGTTTAAATTTCAATCCTCAATACAGGCGACACTCAAAAACTCAACTGCGAATTACTCAGGATTCCTTCTAACAGAGCCCGAATCGGTGCATATGAGAAAATCAACAACCGAAGAATAGCCAAAATATTAGCAGCAGCAGCAGTCGTTAAGAACTTATGCAAATTAGCGAGTGTGCGCAAGCTTGCGTTTTCAGAAAAAGATAGAAAAATATACCACATAGTCGGAAAAGGAGCCGGTTACTTGCCAAGGAAAATAGACCTGTAAATGCGAAGGCGAGAAGGTACGGTGGCGAGGAAAACAATTTTTAAAAGCACATGTGTGTGCGAATAGACTTGGAAAGATGCTGAAATGTTTTGTTTATTTTTTAAGAAAAACGAATAAATACATTCCTTTTGTACTTTTAAAAAATCCTTGTCCGATTTTTGTTTCTTACCTGTTATATTTTTGTGTTTCCCTTTGCGACGATACCAGACAACGTGTGGGTCTGAGATGTTTGAAATGTAACGACACAGCGTTACCGTATCAATTTCTAGCCATGTATGGCTGAGGAAACAAGAGTATGCTATCCCCGGGGATTAAAAAAGATGGGTACTGTTCTAAATTCCCGAGTTCGACAAAAAGATTCCCGAGTTACATAGAAATATTCATGAGTTTGACAAGATACACCTAAAGAAGGTCGAACCGCACGTTGTAAAAATAAAACCCCTAATGAGAAAATTAGAGTGAAGAATTAAAATAATACATACATTTGTCATCATAATTTGTTTCAATATGAGTTCTTATACTTACGTTTCTAATTTTGAAATACTGAATTTATTAACTAAATATTTGATTAAAGTCGAATAATTCTCTGATCCTTCGTAAATATTTTTTTAAATCTCATAATTTCGATATTTCAACTTGCACACTGTTAATTCAAGTTTGATGTACCTAACGATGATTTTTGTGTTTCTCTTTCCAGATGATGTGGTGCGACATGATGTTCTACTGTTGCATGGAGAACATGTACAATTCTTACCCCAACATGTTTAGTAGCTATCCCAAAATGATGGCTCTCTACAATCGCTTCGCATCTTATCCCAAGATTGCAAGTTACATGAAGAGCCGTTGTATGACCAACTGGTAAAAGAAGGTATCGTTTTCCTGCGCAAATTTCTTCGTTTTCTCATTTGGAATCGTTCACAGAAAATTAACCAAAAAAGGAGAATCTACAGTTTTAAGCGAGAAGCAAAAATCGGGAGAAAGAAATTGAAAATAAATTATTTTATATAAAAATCTTAAATAAATGAAATTTATCATTCAAATCTCATCGTCAGTGTTTTTTCTTTATTTTTTTCATTATTTTGTTTTATGACTAGCTGAAATATTTGGTGAGAGTTGTCAAATGTCTTTGTTACAATAAGAAGGACTGTTTACGAGAAGTCTGTATATGCCATCTGGTTTGGTTTGTTTGTTTTGTTTTACGACATATTGTTGTGTATCTTATCTAACTTTGTATTATCTAACTGTTTATTTAACGGACTATTGTCCACAGATCTCTTAATATCTATTTACGTAACGGCCTGTAACTTGTCTAGTGATTGTGGGTGCGTGTATGTGTGTCAACATATAATACGCGTACACATGACGACATACCTGTCCGCTGCTGTCTTTTGGCCGCTGCCTGAGGGGTCCGCCAACGTTTTGTGGAAGCTGGGTTCTGCTATAGCAAGCACGCATGCAAGACAGACACAATACGATGCATGTTTTTATATATCAGTTTATTTCACACCCAGAAATTTCGTCGGCCGTACCATAGAGGGAAATCGACGATCTCGGACTTGTGGCGTTTCTCTGCATCAATTTGGAGACCGTCGCTCTGGTGGTGTACCTGTTTATCCCATCTTGCTTGATCAGCTTCTCAGACTCAACTCCACTAAACTAACTCAAACCGGAACGACTGAAAAGTCACATCCGGTCCCCGCCTGCATAGTTCCACTGCAACTTACCGGCCACCCAGTTTGATACATGGCGCTTTGACTGTTTGATACATGACGCTTTGACTGTTTTTGCACCCGCATGTTCGCTCACTTTACTTTCCCACGATTCAATCTTCAGATAGATAATTAGATAGATAGATAGATAGATAACAAAATAAATAGATAGATAGATAGATAACAAAATAAATAAATAGATAGATAGATAGATAACAAAATAAATCCTTTCTACTTTGCTTTGCCCGACTATTACCTAAAAATATCAACACTTTATGGGTCATTTAATGCCGGATTAAGTTATTATCAAAAAAAGATTAATCTAGTGGCTCATATCTTCAAATATTTATTTGTGATGTTTAGTTTGGTTATATTGTTTTACAGTGTATGAACCTGATGTGGACCCAGGATAGGGACTACGGAAAGAAAACACGGAATACGGAGTAGGTGTATGTAAGATATATAAACAAAATGTTTAAAAAATAGGATAAAAGGGAAGCGGAGCTTACTATCTGGTGGTGTCTATTATGGGTTGTCGTATATGCTACGGACTACTAATACTGCTGTTGATTATACGGTATTATATTGAGAGTGTTATCGCATATCGTAATATAGTACTAGAAAATGTCTGTGATGCAACTAAGTTTCGGTCTTACGACACCTTCTTATAAAAAGTTTTAAAAAAAAGAAGACTAAAAATGTTAATACTTCTTCGGTTTTAGGTTTACGTCGAGTGGTTGCGTAATTTTCGTTTTTCTTCCCGTGCGTCGCACTTCCGTAGATACTTGGGACGTGTTGAAATTGAATTGATCGAATATTACGTAACTCAGCTCTTCGCAGGTATTTTGTGGCGATGTTTCTTATTCATTAAAACGGTAGAACCTGAGCTGGTTAATATGGTGTGTTTTTCGATCCCGGGATGATATAGATCAGTTCAACAACTCTTTGTTTGGTTGGTGCTTACTCCCCAAAATATAATGCTCTTTTTATAAACCTTGAAAAGGCATTTACCGCCAGGACAGAAATATTTCTGATGACAGTTTTCTTTAACTTCGAGTCAGTGGAATGAGTTTATCGAATACGGAATTGCAAACATTATTACTGCAAGCGAGTGTCTCAAGGCGTGTTCAGATTACGAGTTATCCTAAACATCTTCAGAAACAGCCGCAATACTTTTCCGTCGGTGTATCTAAAGTTGTCTTTAGAGTGTCTATGAAACTCTCGGCCTGACCATTCGACTTAGGATGATACTGAAGGGTTGTAATATGCTCCTTGTTTATACGGCTTGCAAAAGTCTCTGAATTCACTTGATGTGAATCGAGTACCATTATCTGTCACAACACAATCTATCACGGCAAAAAGCGCGATTAGCTCCTGCAAAAATACAATCGTGGTCTTTTACATGTTGAGCTTTAGACCATTAATGTGGCTGTCCGCAACAATGAGGTGGTACATATTGTCTAATGGCCCTGCAAAATCCACATGAATTCTTTGCATTGGTGGTTAGTGTTTGGCCATGGTTTGCACTCTATAGTTGAAAATTTTGCTAGACGCATGCATCGGTTACAATATTCTATCATGTCTGCTATTTCTCTGTCTATGTTTGGCCAATATACATAGCAGCGCATAAGACATTTGTACGGTTCAAGCCCGGATTTCCCGTTTGAAAAGCCATGAATGTTTTTCCTTGTAGGTTGTTTAGAATCACTAGATGGTTATTGTAGGACATCATCACAGAGGAAGAAAACTTCAGGCACATTCGAACTCTTATTGAGATTTTTGTTTTTAATGGATTGTATACATTCATCTACTTGAGACTCATTTTTTATATCAACCAAAATCATCGAGAGCTCTTTGTATTCGCGATTATGTTTTAGATTCCGCAATTCGTCGTTAGTGTAACAAAGATTGCGTCTTGGAAAATGTCCGTATGTCGTAGTGGTGATGAGCTGTTAGCATGGCAGCTATTTTAAAGGTGTTGGAAACTCGATCTCGAAGTTGTGGTTTAAGAGTATCGGTTCCAATCATGCAATGTATTTACAGTATAGATTGGCAGGCATTTCTTGGACCGAAAAGTTGTTATTAGGGGTTTATCGTCTGTTTGCAGCATGAACTGTCTTCCATGTAGAATTTTAATAGCGAATATTATCCGTAGAGTCTGTCTCTGTTTAAGAATATTGCTTCTTAGATGGTAGTAGGGATCCAGAGTAGTGTACCACAGCTTTGCACGAACCGTCTGGCAGTTTATGGAGAATGCAAGCACCGAGGCCTTATTAGCTTGCATCTCTTGCGACTATGATGTCGAGAATAAGGTCGTAGTGGCTGAGCGAGAGATCCAAAGTAATAGTTCTCTTGATATTTTGGAATGTATCTTGTCCTTGGTTAATCCTTTTTAAAGAGTTCATTGAGATGGCCTCCCAAATTCTGCATGTTCTTAATGAACCCTTAGTAAAAGTTAACAAGGCCGATGAAGTTTTGTAAGTGTGGACGTTATCAAGGGCCGGCATGTTTCTGATTGCGTTGGCTATTTTTTTTTCTAGATTCGATCGACGTGACCTTCCTATTTTTCTCTAGTAAGACCAATACGTTTGTTACATGGTTCCGATTCTCTGTAGTAGTTTTACTGGTCACCAGAATATGATCCACATAGGCGTTTGCGTAGTCAAGGTCGCCCAGCATGGTATCCATGACTTGCTGGAAAATTGCAGCCGAAACCTTAACTCCTAAAGCTATTCCATTGCATTTGTACAACCCTGTATGTGTGTTTATGCAGAGCAGTTTGGAAGTTTCTTTTCTGAAGGTATGTGTCTGAGATGTCAATTTTGGAGAAGATTTTTTCGCGATTTAGTTTGTTGAAAATTTCTTCAAGGTTTGGGAGAAGATAATGAAGATCTTGCATCGTTTAACACATTCGTATGTTGTTGTATTTCTGTTTTACCTGGATGCAGGTGCTGCCTATTAGCAAACATCTGTTTTTGACAGAATACCTGCTTGTTCAAGTTTACCTATTTCTTTCTTTATCTTTTCTAGATCAGCTAAAGAGATATTTATATGCACCATCCTTCACTTTAAGCTTAGTTTTCAATTTCGAACATTTTCCAAGATCACCAGAAAAAAACTGAAGAAATATATGTTTGAGTTCCTTTTTTGAAATTCACTGAATCAGACACTGGATTTTTTTTTTATTTTGCGACAAACGGTACTCATTGGACAATCTCAGAAATTGATTTTTTTCTATCCAATCCGTTCCGCACAAGTTACCTGAAGGATTTAGTACGTAGGCTTTCAGGCTTTGGCAACTCTGTTTAGTGTTACTGTAAGGGTTACCTCGTCTAAGATGTTAATATTCTCCACAGTTTAGGATTTCTCAGCTTCATCCATCCTTAAGAAGGCCAGCTTGTTCAATTGTCGCCAAATGCGCCAATTGATGATTGAAAGATCAAAACGAGATTTAAGCCGAAACTTTATGGAGTTGAAATATGAATCACATATTTTCTTAAATTTCCATCGATTATGTTATATCACTGAGTTTGCCTAATTTTACTTTTTAATTTCCTAGTTTTGTTGGCGTACCAGCACTTAGTTAAGTTATAACCATTTTTTTATTGCAGGACAGAACTGTCATTTACCCCAATAATAACATGACACGAGAAGTAGCTTTTATCTATTCGTGTTTTGCTTATCGCGGGGTTTAGAACATGAGGCGAATAGACGGTTGAATTGTTTCTGAGTTTCTTTCTAATCTGAGCCATATCTAATCGAACAATAATGATATAGAAATTGATATATAATAATAGCAATAATAATAATAATAATGATAATAATAATAATAATAATAATAATAATTATTATTATTATTATTATTATTATTATTATTACAATAAATGTTGATAAAATCAATTAAAAATAGAATCGGTCTCATCGCCTAGACCAGTGATAGCATAAGAGATGCCCGCAAGAAGAGAGATAAGCAAGGTTACGACGAACACACATACACACACGATATCAAAACTAAAAAATGAACAAAATTATACACACTTTAAAACGTTGAATGAACTTACTAAATTAATAATATTTAAATCTTGATATAACAGAAACGATGAATAAATAATTAAATTGCAACCAACTTAACATAGAAACAAGCATGTATGGCTACCAAAAAGAGGCTAGGGGCAACTAGAAGCAGGAAAAGAGGACTGAAACGGCATAACGTAGCCTACGACACACACACACACACACACACACACACACACACACGCGCGCGCGCGCGCAAGCACACACATACAGATTTCCTTATACTTTGCGTTTTGCGCTGTTTTTTGGGGAAAGGGTATTTCGTTTTTTTATTTTTTGGCGCAGCTCGATTTTTGAAATCTGATCTCCAAATAATCGTCGCATCTTAGAGCGTAAATAAAATCTAATCTATAGTCGTAGTTCAAAAAATCGTATCTTGTACATTCGTATCTCAAGGCATTACTATACAAATAACAAAGAAGATGAGGATAAGTTAATTTTATTTTTATTTCAGACAATGCTCTTATTTATTTCGTTTATTTATTATCTGAAAAAAAATGAATTCCAATTAAGGAATAATATATATATATATTTACCAATCGGTACGGACCCGACTATGGAAGATCAGATAATAAATAGCGTGCCAGAGGTAATTGGTCAAAAATGTGGTGAGACGACAACAACTACGGATGGCAGTGATGGCTGAGAATGCAGTTAGGAGATTCGAAGTTCCTATCCGTCGCAGTTACCACCTGATGAAGGCCAGAGAAAGTTGGCCGAAACGTTGTGAACCAATAAAAAGATCCAAAAACAACAACTAATAAAGATGAGACTAATAGTCCGAAATAAAAATAAAATTAACATATAATGCTCATCTCAAAAAATGAATTCCAATTAAGGAATAATGTATATATATATAAGATGAGGATAACATTTGGATTTCCTAACAAAGGTTATCACATGTATAAGTTCACCTTTAGGGAAATTAAGATAAGCTATCAAATTATCATGACTCTGCGCAAGATTACAAACGCATCCCCCCAAAAAAAAACAATGACCCGGTCTACAATGCACATGTCGCCAAATCAGAAGCACGAACGGGAGGCTATGAATTTTAACTCTATCCCCCTTACTCACCTGACCTTACACTCTCTGACTTCCACCTCTTTATAGCCATAAAGTTTTTCTTAAAGGAATGCATTTCCCACGTGATGCAGCCTTGATTTTCAAAGTCATGTACTGGTTTGATAACCAACCCGGTGTCTTCTACAAAAGCGGTCTCTAAAGCAGCATTAGACGATGGGAGAAATGTTTAACTCTGGACGGATCTAACGTTTTGTTGTTCCATAGCTATTAAGAATGGGTCTGCGACATAGCATATTGAACTCTATGTATTAAAAGGAACACTTTTTAATCGTGTAAAGTCGCAATTACCATAGCAACGCCAGTAAATTTCCACCTGATAGATAAGAATAAGAAAGTGAAAGGTGGAACGATAAATTTGTCGCCTAAAAAAACAACACTACAATTTTTTTTAAAAAACCTTTATTGAAAAAATCAAATCAAGTAACTTGATTATGTAGTAGAGCTTACATCTATTCAATGTAGCCGTCTTCAGCCTCAATCATCGTCTCGATATAGGTCCGGAACTGGGAGCATACCTTTTACACACGCGGCGGCGGGAGCTCGGCGAATACTTGGAGGATAATAACAATCAGGTTGACTTTGGTGTTGTGTGAGGTAATTTTGTTTATGTTCTCGACCTATTACCAAACGAAATAGTCCAGCACGTTCAGATCGAAGGAGGAGGCGAGCAGTGAGACAAGAGTAGAACGACTGGCCAACTTGTATATGATCTACAACAACAACAAAAAAAGAAAACCGATTTTCATACAAACGGAAAAGGAATAATGTCGTCTTTTCTAGAATGATAATTTTATCGTTCCACCTTGTATGTTTTCTTGACAAGAACCGATTAGACAATGGCATTGTAAAACGATTTGTACAAAATGACTACTTACATTAAATAACACAATGATAGAGAGGTGAGTCAGTAGATAATTCATGGCTAGACACAATACCTACGGCTATTGTAATGAGAACAAACGAGAAATATTGCAGTAGCTGAGCAGACGCTTTAGGGTAAGTTAGTGATTTCTTTCCAGTCTGTTTTGTATTTCTTAACTATTTATTTACTTCTTAATGTCGAATGTAGCGACGTTTGTAAATTTGCCGAGACACCATTCATTATTATTTAGTAAAATGTTCGACTGACTTATCTTCCCTTGATTTATGGAATGTCTGCTCTTATCAATGGCAGGTTAGAATAAATGATAAAACTGATTTGAATCTTAATTACAATTCTACTAATTTTTTTTGCTGATATGTAAGCCAATTTATTTAGAACTACAATTTTTACTTGTGCCAAATATTATATAATCAGCCTATTTTTAAATAACTGGTTTAATGCTTGTTTGTCAAAATGTTTGATAAGTTTACATACACTCCATATTGTTTCTTTATGTTATCGTTCCCCAAAGAATTTTAATTTACATAAAAATAAGGTATAAGCCGAGCCCGGAATGTCTCCCTCCACGAGTGAAGAATTTACTTGCACCATGACTAATATTTTTGCAAAATTTCAAAGAAATCTAAGGCGTGGTTATTAAGAAATGTGCGAACAAATGAATGGACGAATGATTTGGGAACAATTTTACCCCTATAATCCCCTACCTAGGAGGGCAATCAAAGCTATCCCGGAAATCCTTTTCTAGCAAACATTTACTTTCACCATGACTACTGTTTGTACAAATTTCAAAAACAAAAATGCAAGGCGTGGTTAGTAAAAATATATGCGAACAAATGAAGAGATGAATGAATTGGGAGCAATTTTACCTCTATAATCCCCTCGTAAAGGGGAAACCAGAGCAATCTCGAAAAATCCGTTCTAGCAAAAGTTTACTTTACCATAACTAATGTTTGTGAAACATTTTTAAAAAAAATTCAAGGGGTGGTCATTATTAAAAGTGCGAACAAACGAAGGGGCAAACGATTTTGGGGCAATTTTTACCCTGCAATGCCCTAAAGTGGTAACCAGAGTTATCTAGGAAAATTCCTTATGTCAAAATTGTATTTACCATGACTAATGTTTGTATAAAATTTTTTAAAATCCAGGGCATGTTATTAAGAAAATGTGAACAAACGAACGAACAAACGCGAGTTAATAAGGTTCAACTCCTCCTTTAAATTCAAATAAAAAGTCAAATTGGATAAGAATATCTCGCTTGAACTTATAGTAAATTTAGGCACCTTTTTGTCGCACATGTATTTCAAGATTATCGAAATAAATGATAATGAGATCTACCACACATGAACAAAACGAGATACTTGTAGATAAGAAATTTTGCTAGTCGAAAGAGATAGATATCTGGCATTGCGCAATGATATAAACAGAGTTTTATCGATTTTCTGGGACATGAATTTGTTGACATTCGATTTCAGGCCAATCAAGCTGTAATCGGCAAATCAGCAGTCTTCCAGTGATGTGTTCTATAAGTGGAAAACAATTGCAAAAAAAAGCTCTGCCAATTATAATTCTAAATGACGCTATGAACAACGAGTGAAGATATCCTTTTCCATTATTATAGAATAAGTGATTACTAGAGCTATGCCAACAACATATTCTTTTCCTTGTTTTGATTGTCAGGTAGATAGCCTTTGATATTTTATACGTTTTTATGTTGATTGATGTGGTTCTCTATTGATTAAGTGGGCTTAACTGAGTCGGATATATACTCAAGAGTAAAAATAATGGAAGCAATATTCTGTTGTCCTAGCCTTAGTTATTACTGTGAGTGACGTATAAAAAGCAAAAGACAAAAGGTAAATATAGTAAATATAGTAAATATTTTAAATAGAGTAAATATTTAGATCTTTAAAAATTGGGCACACGTAAAAATCGCATTCCTAATAAAATATTTTCAATATACTTACGTATCATATAAAAAGTAAATATTCCAACCACACACACACACACACAACACACACACACACACACGCATATATATACTTATATATATGCGTGTGAGTATATATATATATATATATATATATATATATATATATATATATATATATATATATACTAGCATTTCAGCCTGGCGTTGCCCAAGTGTTTGGGGGTGTATGTTGAGCAAAAAAAAAAAAAAAAAAAAGCGGTCATTTTTTAAACTTTGACCCCCATTATGACCCCTTGACATTTATTGTTTTGGGTTCAAATTAAGTTATTAAGTTAGATCCATGTCCAAGGCCTCTAACTCTAAAATTTCAAGTGTTAGACCCAAAATTGTCGGAGGTGTTTGGTAGAGTTCTCAAAGATCAAATCGTTGAACTTTGACCCCTTAACAGCCAAATTTCTGGCTGAAAACAGATTACAAAGATGTTCACAAATCTCAGAATCCTGTATATCTAATTTCGAGTCTGTAGATTTAAAATTGACAGAGTTATTGCGTAGGGAAATATACACAGACACACACAGACACGTTCATATATATATATATATATATATATATATATATATATATATATATATATATATATATATATATATATATATACTATTATACAAAATGAACTGTGTGTGTGAGTAAGTTTTTATAATCTCCGAAACAGCCGGGTCGATTTTTATGAAATTTCACATGAATGTACTTTATGTGGCTGACAGTGTTCATAGATACGTTTTTGGTAGCGGAATATCTTCGATGAGTATCGGTAATCGAAATAATGCTAAACATACATCATACATCAAGTGACTTCATACCTTGTCTGGAGCAATTTGCATTAAAAAAATAGTGTCAAGTAAACGGTGAAACAACACTGTCATGATCGGTAATGATGGTGAAGATTTGAAGAAATTTGATTATATTACGGTTCAACAAAAATGCGTATACATTAAACTTGAGAACGACTGTGGTGTAGTCAGTGGGAAGCAGCTCCGTGACATTGTGTTCTACAGAGAGTCAGATCCAGGAAAGAAACTTATCTCATGGAAATTCCGTCTTTGTTGTTTTTTTATTTTACTTTTTATTCACAGTAAACACGGTGTATTGCCACTTGTTCCTAAGGGCTTTACTATTTGGGATCATGCCTACAGGAAAATTATATCAGAAGATCATTGTTTACATTACATTTAAATACATGCAGGCCTTAGATGTGTTGCAATAGATGGTCATGTCATCAGCATAGATATCAACGAATGATTTAAGTATGTGTTTTGGGAGATCATTGATGTAGATTAGGAAGAGGTTTGGGCCAAGGATTGACCCCTGAGGGACTCTAGCATTAATACTGTTGCCCTTGAATTTTTTCCATCAACCACTACTCTTATGAGCCTATCAGCGAAAAATTATTTAATGATTTAGAAAACATTTCCAAATTATTAACGTCGTCTTTGTACTTTTGTCCAGTTGCTTATTTCCATTTATTTCGTTCGATTTTTATTAAAAAAACAAACTATTATACAAAATCTGATAATGTTATATAATATTTGTGCATTTTACATTCAGTAATTTTTTCAATTATATATCTACCTCTATATGAAACATACTTTTTCTGTGTGTTTATGTCTGTTCGTGGGGCTGTGAGTGCGTGATTTGGCTTTTTATGGACTCCAAAACGACTGATCCTGATTTCTAAAAGAATCACACAAATGTACTGTATGTGGCTGGGAGTGTTTATAGATGTTGCATCGGAATGCCTCCGATAAGTATTGAACATTGATAAACTAAATAATCTGATTAAAGAGGAATAGTCCAATTTTGATCAAAGCTAACAACTTTATTCATACTAACATAACAAGTGCACTTGAGCAGTTTTATTACCGCACAAACAGAAGGACCAGGTGTATATATTAAACAGCAGGTTCTTTGATAATACAGGTGCGCATTAGAAATAAATCTTTCTGTTTCGTGCATAGATGAACTATAATATTAACCACGGAGTTTAACACTGAGTTTTAGCACTGAGTTGTACCACTGAGTTTTACCACTGAGTTTTACCACTGAACTATGCGTTCCTGTGAAATTTCATGCACGATTTTATCTCCTTTAAATAGATCTGTTGTTATTATTTGTAGCAACATTAACAGTTAAAACGTTGTTTTTATTATTCAACCTTTCTCATCATTTAGGTAAGCCAGTGTTGCGAGCAGGCCGTTACGCGTCGGTAGCTTCTTGGAGAGCATCTTGATGTGGATTTTGTATGACAGTGTCCTGTCAAGTATCAGACCGAGATAATTTGGGTATAAGTCATTTGCTTGGGTTGTAAGGTACATGTTATCTGCATTAAAGAACCCACGGACGATACGGAATATTGTAATATCATTCATGTTGAAGAGTGTGGGGGCAGAACTTAACATTGTGGGATACCATTCACTGCGTAACCCATCTTTCCCCCCTTCGATCTCTTCATAGAATTGCCAACTTTTTAAAGACGGACTATTTTTTTTTTTACATTTTTAACCGTTTTGCTTAATTTTACTAAAGTGCTCGATAGTTAACCGTATCGTAGGCTGCCGTAATGTCTAGAAAAATCGTACCAGTTTTTAGCTCAACCTCCATGCAACCGAGTTCTGTTAAATACTTATACCATGCATGATCTATCAACACGAAAACCAAACTGGTCATGAGTTAAATGGAGTAATTCGTATGAGGATGAGTTAGTTGTTCATAAAGCTTGGTCAGGAGTGAGATGGGGTAATTTATGCGAGAATAATTCGTTTGAGGATGTGTAATTAATATAGCTTGAGTAGGATAGCGAGCAGGGTTATAGATTAATAGCTAGTAGCTAGGATCGGGTCTTTCCTTAAGAAGGGCAGTCACTCTGGCCTTTCTTCAGATCTCAGGGATTTGATGCTCGTAGATGTAGATAATATAGAGCGTCAGGACCCACTTACGTTACCTTTTCCAAAGTGCGTTATCATCTTATTACTTATGCAATCTTAACGTGATGCCCTGTCAGATTTAAGATGTTTAATGGCATTTTTTAGTTCCGCTGTCATAAACGGTAGGAAGATGTCATTTTATTGTTCTATGGCGGCTTTTCTTTCACTCTTTAACTGCTTAACGCATCAACGTTATTTTTATAATGGGTTACCGTTCAATAGCAATTGATTAGATTGTTAGTTCGAAGTTACTCCGATTATTCTTTGCTGTGATTGGTTAACAATGTTAAGAGCAATTACTGTCTGTAAGTGATAAGTTGTAACTTCCAGATGAAAATGACACCTGAGGCTTTAATTGAGACATTTTCTAGGATCAAAATGTACTCGATTTTGAATAAAGTTTGATGAATCACATTTCTGTTTGAATAAATTATATTACCTTTGCAATGGTATTATTCTAACCGCTGTCTGTCTCTCTTTATCTATCTATCTCTCTCTCTTTCTCTGTATATATATATATGTATATATATATATATATATATATATATATGTACACACTTATACCCCAATAGAACTCTTTATTTTCGTCACAATACTATTTAGATTGCTATCGATTTACTCCTGAAGAGATGATAGCCGAAAGAGCTCTCGAGAAACTTCCGCCTACTATTTTATTTAAAACCATATACAAATTCTGTACCTCTAAACATTTATTTACACACACACACACACACACACACACATATATATATATATATATATATATATATGTATGTATATACAGAGAAAGAGAGAGAAAGAGAGACGGACAGCTGTTAGAATAATACCATTGCAAAGGTAATATAATTTATTCAAACAGAAATGTGATTCATCAAACATTATATATATATATATATATATATATATATATATATATATATACATATATACATATATATATATAAGGATAATTGAAATATGAGTGTTTTATTTTTGTTTACTTGCCTCCTCACGAAGACAAAATTTGATACAAGTTCGGTTTCTATGTAAGGGGGGACCAGCTCCTCAAATAGAGGCAGTTTAGTTAGTAACAAAAATAAAAATGCATCAGTTATGAAATATTTCTCCTCTATTAACCGAGACCAAAAACTGAACTGCTGAATCAGAAGAGATACTACAACAAAGGCCAGGAGAGTATTAATATTCTAGATAGAGTATTATTAATTAATTTCCAATTATTTTGTATGTTAATACTAGCAGTTCAGCCCGACTTTGCTCGAGCGCTATGTACTGTTCATAACTTTATGTGCATATATATATATATATATATATATATACATATATATATATAAAGTTTGCCTCATGTCCAGGTAACCTACATCTAAAATTTCGAGTGTTTAGACCCAGAATTGGCTAAATAGTTTGCTAGAGACTGCAAAGATCAAATCCTTTTCTATTTTGACTGTTTGGCAACCAACTTCTCGTCCAAAAACCGATTAAAAAGCTTTCCTGTGTCTGAATACACCTATGTTTACCCAGAAATTGGCTTAGTTATTTGGTAGAGACTGCAGATGTTAAACTTATTTTAATATTTTACCCCAATATTAACCCCTTAACATTTATTGTTTTGAGCAAAAATAAAGTTTAAAAGTTTGATCCAGTTCCAAGAAACCTACATCTAAAATTTCAAGTGTATAGACACAAAATTGACGGAGGAGTTTGGTAGAGTTTTCAAAGATCAAATCGTTGGGAGCCAAATTTCTGGCAGAAATCCGATTAAAAAGTTTTAACCAAATCTTAATATCCCAAATGTCAAATTTCCAGTCTCTAGACTTGAAATTGTCGAAGTAGTTTGATAGGATAATGTACACACAGAAAAACCCACAGACAATTTCACTTTTATAGATATACTAGCAGTTAAGCTCGGCTTAGCCCGGGCCAGATGTACTGTTTATAACTTTATGTGCATATTCACATATATATTAAAACGTTTGACTCAGGCTTAGGAAACCTAACTCGTAAATTTCAAGTGTTTAGATCCAAAATTAACGGAGGAGTTTGGTAAGTCAGCTCGTTCAACTTTGACCTATTGGCAGCCACATTTTCGCCACAAAACTGATTAAAAAGCTTGCTGCATGTCTGGATATCCTTTATGTAAAATTTCAAATGTTTAGACCCAAAATTTGCTGAATAGTTTGCTAGAGACCTCAAAGATAAAATCTTGGGAACTTTGACCTCTTGACAACCAAATTTTCGGCACAAAAATCAATTAAAAAAAAGCTTCTACTTTGTCTGATTACATTTTATGTAAAATTTCAGATGTTTAGACCAAAAATTTGCGGAGTAATTTAGTAGAAACCGCAGATGTAAAATATTTTTAAACTTTGACCCCAGTTTTGACTCCTTAATATGTTATTGTTTTCGGTTCAAATCAAAGTAAAAAGTTTGATTTATGTCTACATAACCTACATCTAAAATTTCAAGCGTTTAGACTTAAAACTGATGGAGGCGTTTGGTAGAGTTTTTAAAATGCAAATCTGGCCGAAAACTGATTAAAAATATTTTCCCAAATCTTATGTCAAATCCCGAGTCTGTAGACTGAAAATTGACAAAATAATTTATTAGGGAAATGTGCACACACAAACACACAGAGGCAATCTCACTTTTATAGATATATAGATAGATTTTATGTGTATTAAAATCGTTTCATTCACATTCTTTTCCTTAATGTTAATGAAACACGGTTTAAGGCAGATTTTGGTACAAAGCATTTTAATTAAAATACAAATTAATTAAGGAAAATATGATAAATAACTTTCCTATGTTTGAACGATATACACGTTGTAGATAAAGTATCTTCTTTGTTCTTATTGTTTGGATTCTTCGGACTATTGTATTTATCTTATCGTGTTATTTTGCTAAAAAAACTCATGTTGTTGTGGATAAAGTATTTGGTAAAATGGAGGTGCAAGATTCAATCCTAAATAATGGCGACACTCAAAATGCAACTACGAATTACTTACTAATCACAAGAGCATTCCATCATATGTTGATTAAATGGAACAGTCTGGCGGAAATACCAGACAAATTTTGAGTTCAACAGAAAGATTTTCGAGTTCAACAACACATTCCGGAAGAAGCTTTACCTAAACATTGTTAATATAACATTCAAGTTGATAACAGTAATGCAAATAATACAACCAATGAATCCTCGTTTCAATATAGAAGAATTTCTTTTTCTTTTCGCAGAAACAGAAACATTGCGTCAGACATGGAAAACAATGGACAAATATCAAATGATGAGGTAAGTTTTACTTACGTCTGTCATGCATGTAAGATTCTCGGTTGACTTTTTTGTTCCACGTTCTTAAGTTATTTGGAGATAGGCTAGGCTCACCATCGTTTGACCAACTGCTACAAAACGACCATGGTATGACTTATAACTGATTTTATCTCGGTCAAATATTAAAGTAAATTTCTTAAAAAAAGTAAAAATAAATATTTCAGCCGAATATTTAAGCTACATTTAATAAAAATATTTTTTTTTATATTCCGTCATATATTAAGGGTTAATTTACAAAAGAAAAACGTAAAAAATAATATTTCGGTCAAATATTTGGTAAAATTTACTCAAAAATAAAATAATATGTCGGTCAAATAAGCTTCTTCCGGAATTTAAATTTATTAAAAAAATAAAAATTATATTATGGTGTAAATTGTATTACTGGTTTGCGTTAATTTGAAAATATAAAAAAATAAATATTTACGTTGACAAATATACAGGATAAAATACAAGATATAAAATTTAGAATCCTTAGAATCTAAATGGTAACATCCGAAATCCAATGTAAAATGTTTCCTAATAATAAAATGATGGACCAAAAATATACAACGATTTTCTATGGATAAAATTCTTACCATACCTAGCGCTTCCTATTAAGTAAACTATTTGAAAAAGAAACATTTTAATAGCGGTAATAATATCTTTGTAAATATTTTTTTGTGTTGTTAATTAGAGCTTTTTTTTTAAACAACGTTAAAGAATATTTGATTAAACAATTAAAATAGTGTTTTTTTTTCTGGGGCTTTCGGTGTAAGACACTATCGGGATTAATCCTATTAGAGAGATAAATAAAACAAAACAATCCTTATGAAAATATAATTTACACCGAAAATCACAGAAAGAATGATTTTCTTTCATTAAAGAATAGATTTTATAAGATTACTTGGTTGTCTAAAATTTCCAAATTAACATGACATAATAAACCCTGTGTATCGCTTTATTACAGGTTAATATTGTTTTCATTTTTAATTGCTATGAAACGAAAGAAGTAAAATTTGGTATAACACTGGAAGAGCATAAAATAGTGCCTTATTTCCCTGATTTTTGTGGAATTTGAACAAATATTTTGAATGTTATTGTAATTTTCAGTGTATATCACTTAATTGCAAGTGTCTTAAATGTATATTTCCAGTAATAAAAAAAATATTCATATTTCTATTGCTATGTGAAATTAGTAACATATTATGTAACAATATTAACCAAAATAACATATTATGTAACAATATTAACCAAAATAACATATTATGTAACAATATTAACCAAAATAACATATTATGTAACAATATTAACCAAAATAACATATTATGTAACAATATTAAGCAAAAATAACATATTATGTAACAATATTAAGCAAAAAGTAACATATTATGTAACAATATTAACCAAAATAACATATTATCTAACAATATTAATCAAAAATAACATATTATGTAACAATATTAACCAAAAATAACATATTATGTAACAATATTAACCCAAATAACATATTATGTAACAATATTAACCAAAAATAACATATTATGTAACAATATTAACCAAAATAACATATTATGTACCAATATTAACCAAAAATAACATATTATGTAACAATAGTAACCAAAATAACATATTATGTAACAATATTAACCAAAAATAACATATTATGTAACAATATTAACCAAAATAACATATTATGTAACAATATTAACCAAAAATAACGTATTATGTAACAATATTAACCAAAATAACACATCATGTAACAATATTAACCAAAAAAAACATATTATGTAACAATAGTAACCAAAAATAACATATTATGTAACAATATTAACCAAAATAACATATTATGTAACAATATTAACCAAAAATAACATATTATGTAACAATATTAACCAAAATAACATATTATGTAACAATATTAACCAAAAATAACATATTATGTAACAATATTAACCAAAAATAACATATTATGTAATAATATTAACCAAAATAACATATTATGTAACAATAATAACCAAAATAACATATTATGTAACACTATTAACCAAAAATAACATATTATGTAACAATATTAACCAAAATAACATATTATGTAACAATATTAACCAAAAATAACATATTATGTAACAATATTAACCAAAATAACATATTATGTAACAATATTAACCAAAAATAACATAATATGTAACAATATTAACCAAAATAACATATTATGTAACAATATTAACCAAAAATAACATAATATGTAACAATATTAACCAAAATAACATATTATGTAACAATATTAACCAAAGCTAACATATTATGTAACAATATTAACCAAAACTAACATATTATGTAACAATATTAACCAAAACTAACATATTATGTAACAATATTAACCAAAAATAACATATTATGTAACAATATTAACCAAAATAACATATTATGTACCAATATTAACCAAAGATAACATATTATGTAACAATATTAACCAAAATAACATATTATGTAACACTATTAGCCAAAACTAACATATTATGTAACAATATTAACCAAAAATAACATATTATGTAACAATATTAACCAAAATAACATATTATGTAACAATATTAACCAAAATAACATAGTATGTAACAATAATAACCAAAAATAACATATTATGTAACAATATTAACAAAAAATAACATATTATGTAACAATATTAACCAACATAACATATTATGTAACAATATTAACCAAAAATAACATATTGTGTAACAATATTAACCAAAAATAACATATTATGTAACAATATTAACCAAAAAATAACATATTATGTAACAATATTAACAAAAAAATAACATATTATGTAACAATATTAACCAAAAATAACATATTATGTAACAATATTAACCAAACTAACATATTATGTAACAATATTAACCAAAATAACATATTATGTAACAATATTAAGCAAAAATAACATATTATGTAACAATATTAAGCAAAAAGTAACATATTATGTAACAATATTAACCAAAATAACATATTATGTAACAATATTAATCAAAAATAACATATTATGTAACAATATTAACCAAAAATAACATATTATGTAACAATATTAACCCAAATAACATATTATGTAACAATATTAACCAAAAATAACATATTATGTAACAACATTAACCAAAATAACATATTATGTACCAATATTAACCAAAAATAACATATTATGTAACAATAGTAACCAAAATAACATATTATGTAACAATATTAACCAAAAATAACATATTATGTAACAATATTAACCAAAATAACATATTATGTAACAATATTAACCAAAAATAACATATTATGTAACAATATTAACCAAAATAACACATTATGTAACAATATTAACCAAAAATAACATATTATGTAACAATAGTAACCAAAAGTAACATATTATGTAACAATATTAACCAAAATAACATAATATGTAACAATATTAACCAAAAATAACATATTATGTAACAATATTAACCAAAATAACATATTATGTAACAATATTAACCAAAAATAACATATTATGTAACAATATTAACCAAAATAACATATTATGTAATAATATTAACCAAAATAACATATTATGTAACAATATTAACCAAAATAACATATTATGTAACACTATTAACCAAAAATAACATATTATGTAACAATATTAACCAAAATAACATATTGTGTAACAATATTAACCAAAAATAACATATTATGTAACAATATTAACCAAAATAACATATTATGTAACAATATTAACCAAAAATAACATAATATGTAACAATATTAACCAAAATAACATATTATGTAACAATATTAACCAAAAATAACATAATATGTAACAATATTAACCAAAATAACATATTATGTAACAATATTAACCAAAACTAACATATTATGTAACAATATTAACCAAAACTAACATATTATGTAACAATATTAACCAAAACTAACATATTATGTAACAATATTACCCAAAAAAACCATATTATGTAACAATATTAACCAAAATAACATATTATGTACCAATATTAACCAAAAATAACATATTATGTAACAATATTAACCAAAATAACATATTATGTAACACTATTAGCCAAAACTAACATATTTTGTAACAATATTAACCAAAAATAACATATTATGTAACAATATTAACCAAAATAACATATTATGTAACAATATTAACCAAAATAACATAGTATGTAACAATAATAACCAAAAATAACATATTATGTAACAATATTAACAAAAAATAACATATTATGTAACAATATTAACCAACATAACATATTATGTAACAATATTAACCAAAAATAACATATTGTGTAACAATATTAACCAAAAATAACATATTATGTAACAATATTAACCAAAAAATAACATATTATGTAACAATATTAACCAAAAAATAACATATTATGTAACAATATGAACCAAAAATAACATATTATGTAACAATATTACCCAAACTAACATATTATGTAACAATATTAACCAAAATAACATATTATGTAACAATATTAACCAAAAATAACATATTATGTAACAATATTAACCAAAATAACATATTATGTAACAATATTAACCAAAATAACATATTATGTAACAATATTAACCAAAACTAACATATTGTGTAACAATATTAACCAAAATAACATATTATGTAACAATATTAACCAAAAATAACATATTATGTAACAATAGTAACCAAAATAACATATTATGTAACAATATTAACCAAAAATAACATATTATGTAACAATATTACCCAAAATAACATATTATGTAACAATATTAACCAAAAATAACATATTATGTAACAATATTACCCAAAATAACATATTATGTAACAATATTAACTAAAATAACATATTATGTAACAATATTAACCAAAATAACATATTATGTAACAATATTAACCAACATAACATATTATGTAACAATATTAACCAAAAACAACATATTATGTAACAATATTACCCAAAAAATAACATATTATGTAACAATATTAACCAAAATAACATATTATGTAACAATATTAACCAAAATAACATATTATGTAACAATATTAACCAACATAACATATTATGTAACAATATTAACCAAAAATAACATATTGTGTAACAATATCAACAAAAAATAACATATTATGTAACAATATGAACCAAAAATAACATATTATGTAACAATATTAACCAAAAATAACATATTATGTAACAATATTAACCAAAATAACATATTATGTAACAATATTAACCAAAATAACATATTATGTAACAATATTAACCAAAATAACATATTATGTAACAATATTAACCAAAACTAACATATTATGTAACAATATTAACCAAAATAACATATTATGTAACAATATTAACCAAAAATAACATAATATGTAACAATATTAACCAAAATAACATATTATGTAACAATATTAACCAAAATAACATAATATGTAACAATATTAACCAAAATAACGTATTATGTAACAATATTAACCAAAATAACATATTATGTAACAATATTAACCAAAATAACATATTATGTAACAATATTAACCAAAATAACATATTATGTAACAATATTAACCAAAACTAACATATTATGTAACAATATTAACCAAAATAACATATTATGTAACTATATTAACCAAAATAACATATTATGTAACAATATTAACCAAAATAACATATTATGCAACAATATGAACCAAAATAACATATTATGTAACAATATTAACCAAAGATAACATATTATGTAACAATATTAACCACAAATAACATATTATGTAACAATATTAACCAAAATAACATATTATGTAACAATATTAACCAAAAATGACATATTATGTAACAATATTAACCAAAAATAACATAATATGTAACAATATTAACCAAAAATAACATAATATGTAACAATATTAACCAAAAATAACATATTATGTAACAATATTAACCAAAATAACATAATATGTAACAATATTAACCAAAACTAACATATTATGTAACAATATTAACCACAAATAACATATTATGTAACAATATTAACCAAAATAACATATTATGTAACAATATTAACCAAAAATAACATTATGTAACAATATTAACCAAAAATAACATATTATGTAACACTATTAACCAAAATAACATATTATGTAACAATATTAACCAAAATAACATATTATGTAACAATATTAACCAAAAATAACATATTATGTAACAATATTAACCAAAAATAACATATTATGTAACAATATTAACCAAAATAACATATTATGTAACAATATTAACCAAAATAACATATTATGTAACAATATTAACCAAAATAACATAGTATGTAACAATAATAACCAAAAATAACATATTATGTAACAATATTAACAAAAAATAACATATTATGTAACAATATTAACCAACATAACATATTATGTAACAATATTGACCAAAAATAACATATTGTGTAACAATATTAACCAAAAATAACATATTATGTAACAATATTAACAAAAAATAACATATTATGTAACAATATTAACCAAAAAATAACATATTATGTAACAATAGTAGCCAAAAATAACATATTATGTAACAATATTAACCAAACTAACATATTATGTAACAATATTAACCAAAAAATAACATATTATGTAACAATATTAACCAAAAAAATAACATATTATGTAACAATATTAACCAAAATAACATATTATGTAACAATATTAACCAAAATAACATATTATGTAACAATATTAACCAAAATAACATATTATGTAACAATATTAACCAAAATAACATAGTATGTAACAATAATAACCAAAAATAACATATTATGTAACAATATTAACAAAAAATAACATATTATGTAACAATAGTAACCAAAATAACATATTATGTAACAATATTAACCAAAAATAACATATTATGTAACAATATTACCCAAAATAACATATTATGTAACAATATTAACCAAAATAACATATTATGTAACAATATTAACCAAAATAACATATTATGTACAACTATTAACTAAAATAACATATTATGTAACAATATTAACCAAAATAACATATTATGTAACAATATTAACCAACATAACATATTATGTAACAATATTAACCAAAAACAACATATTATGTAACAATATTACCCAAAAAATAACATATTATGTAACAATATTAACCAAAATAACATATTATGTAACAATATTAACCAAAATAACATATTATGTAACAATATTAACCAACATAACATATTATGTAACAATATTAACCAAAAATAACATATTGTGTAACAATATCAACAAAAAATAACATATTATGTAACAATATGAACCAAAAATAACATATTATGTAACAATATGAACCAAAAATAACATATTATGTAACAATATTACCCAAAATAACATATTATGTAACAATATTAACCAAAATAACATATTATGTAACAATATTAACCAAAAATAACATATTATGTAACAATATTAACCAAAATAACATATTATGTAACAATATTAACCAAAATAACATATTATGTAACAATATTAACCAAAATAACATATTATGTAACAATAGTAACCAAAATAACATATTATGTAACAATATTAACCAAAATAACATATTATGTAACAATATTAACCAAAACTAACATATTATGTAACAATATTAACCAAAATAACATATTATGTAACAATATTAACCAAAACTAACATATTATGTAACAATATTAACCAAAATAACATATTATGTAACAATATTAACCAAAAATAACATAATATGTAACAATATTAACCAAAATAACATATTATGTAACAATATTAACCAAAATAACATATTATGTAACAATATTAACCAAAATAACATAATATGTAACAATATTAACCAAAATAACATATTATGTAACAATATTAACCAAAATAACATATTATGTAACAATATTAACCAAAATAACATATTATGTAACAATATTAACCAAAATAACATATTATGTAACAATATTAACCAAAACTAACATATTATGTAACAATATTAACCAAAATAACATATTATGTAACTATATTAACCAAAATAACATATTATGTAACAATATTAACCAAAATAACATATTATGCAACAATATTAACCAAAATAACATATTATGTAACAATATTAACCAAAAATAACATATTATGTAACAATATTAACCAAAAATAACATATTATGTAACAATATTAACCAAAAATAACATATTATGCAACAATAATAACCAAAATAACATATTATGTAACAATATTAACCAAAGATAACATATTATGTAACAATATTAACCAAAAATAACATATTATGTAACAATATTAACCAAAAATAACATAATATGTAACAATATTAACCAAAAATAACATATTATGTAACAATATTAACCAAAAATAACATAATATGTAACAATATTAACCAAAAATAACATAATATGTAACAATATTAACCAAAAATAACATATTATGTAACAATATTAACCAAAATAACATAATATGTAACAATATTAACCAAAACTAACATATTATGTAACAATATTAACCACAAATAACATATTATGTAACAATATTAACCAAAATAACATATTATGTAACAATATTAACCAAAAATAACATTATGTAACAATATTAACCAAAAATAACATATTATGTAACACTATTAACCAAAATAACATATTATGTAACAATATTAACCAAAATAACATATTATGTAACAATATTAACCAAAAATAACATATTATGTAACAATATTAACCAAAAATAACATATTATGTAACAATATTAACCAAAATAACATATTATGTAACAATATTAACCAAAATAACATATTATGTAACAATATTAACAAAAAATAACATATTATGTAACAATATTAACCAACATAACATATTATGTAACAATATTGACCAAAAATAACATATTGTGTAACAATATTAACCAAAAATAACATATTATGTAACAATATTAACAAAAAATAACATATTATGTAACAATATTAACCAAAAAATAACATATTATGTAACAATATTAACCAAAAATAACATATTATGTAACAATATTAACCAAACTAACATATTATGTAACAATATTAACCAAAAAATAACATATTATGTAACAATATTAACCAAAAAAATAACATATTATGTAACAATATTAACCAAAATAACATATTATGTAACAATATTAACCAAAATAACATATTATGTAACAATATTAACCAAAATAACATATTATGTAACAATATTAACCAAAATAACATAGTATGTAACAATAATAACCAAAAATAACATATTATGTAACAATATTAACAAAAAATAACATATTATGTAACAATAGTAACCAAAATAACATATTATGTAACAATATTAACCAAAAATAACATATTATGTAACAATATTACCCAAAATAACATATTATGTAACAATATTAACCAAAATAACATATTATGTAAAACTATTAACTAAAATAACATATTATGTAACAATATTAACCAAAATAACATATTATGTAACAATATTAACCAACATAACATATTATGTAACAATATTACCCAAAAATAACATATTATGTAACAATATTAACCAACATATCATATTATGTAACAATATTAACCAAAATAACATATTATGTAACAATATTAACCAAAATAACATATTATGTAACAATATTAACCAAAATAACATATTATGTAACAATATTAACCAAAATAACATATTATGTAACAATATTAACCAAAATAACATATTATGTAACAATATTAACCAAAATAACATATTATGTAACAATATTAACCAAAACTAACATATTATGTAACAATATTAACCAAAATAACATATTATGTAACAATATTAACCAAAATAACATATTATGTAACAATATTATCCAAAACTAACATATTATGTAACAATATTAACCAAAACTAACATATTATGTAACAATATTAACCAAAATAACATATTATGTAACAATATTAACCAAAATAAAATATTATGTAACAATATTAACCAAAAATAACATATTATGTAACAATATTAACCAAAATAACATATTATGTAACAATATTAACCAAAATAACATATTATGTAACAATATTAACCAAAAATAACATATTATGTAACTATATTAACCAAAATAACATATTATGTAACAATATTAACCAAAATAACATATTATGTAACAATATTAACCAAAATAACATATTATGTAACAATATTAACCAAAAATAACATATTATGTAACAATATTAACCAAAATAACATATTATGTAACAATATTAACCAAAAATAACATATTATGCAACACTATTAACCAAAATAACATATTATGTAACAATATTAACCAAAAATAACATATTATGTAACAATAATAACCAAAAATAACATATTATGTAACAATATTAACCAAAAATAACATATTATGTAACAATATTAACCAAAAATAACATATTATGCAACAATATTAACCAAAATAACATATTATGTAACAATATTAACCAAAAATAACATAATATGTAACAATATTAACCAAAAATAACATAATATGTAACAATATTAACCAAAAATAACATATTATGTAACAATATTAACCAAAAATAACATAATATGTAACAATATTAACCAAAAATAACATAATATGTAACAATATTAACCAAAAATAACATAATATGTAACAATATTAACCAAAAATAACATATTATGTAACAATATTAACCAAAATAACATAATATGTAACAATATTAACCAAAACTAACATATTATGTAAAAAATATTAACCAAAAATAACATATTATGTAACAATATTAACCAAAATAACATATTATGTAACAATATTAACCAAAAATAACATATTATGTAACAATATTAACCAAAAATAACATATTATGTAACACTATTAACCAAGATAACATATTATGTAACAATATTAACCAAAATAACATATTATGTAACAATATTAACCAAAAATAACATATTGTGTAACAATATTAACCAAAAATAACATATTATGTAACAATATTAACCAAAATAACATATTATGTAACAATATTAACCAAAATAACATATTATGTAACAATATTAACCAAAAATAACATATTATGTAACAATATTAACCAAAATAACACATTATGTAACAATATTAACCAAAAATAACATATTATGCAACACTATTAACCAAAATAACATATTATGTAACAATATTAACCAAAAATAACATATTATGTAACAATAATAACCAAAAATAACATATTATGTAACAATATTAACCAAAAATAACAT
Organism: Euprymna scolopes; assembly: GCF_053919585.1. Lineage (NCBI taxonomy): Eukaryota > Metazoa > Mollusca > Cephalopoda > Sepiida > Sepiolidae > Euprymna > Euprymna scolopes. The sequence goes on along the minus strand of NC_136521.1, from coordinate 16,195,500 downwards.
ATTATGTAACAATATTAACCAAAAATAACATATTATGCAACAATATTAACCAAAAATAACATATTATGTAACAATATTAACCAAAAATAACATAATATGTAACAATATTAACCAAAAATAACATAATATGTAACAATATTAACCAAAAATAACATAATATGTAACAATATTAACCAAAAATAACATATTATGTAACAATATTAACCAAAATAACATAATATGTAACAATATTAACCAAAAATAACATATTATGTAACAATATTAACCAAAAATAACATATTATGTAACAATATTAACCAAAATAACATATTATGTAACAATATTAACCAAAAATAACATATTATGTAACAATATTAACCAAAAATAACATATTATGTAACAATATTAACCAAAAATAAGAAGGAATTTCACATAATTTTGTTTAAGGAAATATTTATTTATCAGCATGACTCCCATGCTTCAAAATCACTTTCAATAGTTTCTTCTCCACTGATGATGTCAATCAGCGGATCTGAGATTATGTGATTCTATAGGAAACTTCCAAAATCTTCCTCAAAAGTTCATTTTTCAGACGAAAATTGAACGCTTCCTTCATAAACTTTCATCTTTATTATTGACTAGAGCTGCTCAATTGGGTTTATATCTGGAAAACAACGCTGTCATATAATCAACTTTTCTCCACTAAATCCTAATGACTTAAGGTAAAATGTCGCAGCCGAGGCCAGGTGAGATGACTATTGTCGTGGATAAAATTCAATCTGTGTGGACGCGCCATGGTGACAAATGCCATTAAAAAAATAAAATATGACTTGCTTATCAGTTTGACACATTCTGCCACTCAAAATGTTCCAATTAATTCATTGCATATTATTCCAGTTGCCAAAATAACACCGCAACCTCCTTATTGACGACGGAAATTGATGAGGGTTAGGAGAGCCAACAGGACTCCAAACTCTGGCCTCATCTGTGAAAAGAACATTTTCAAAGCTGATTGTTATATATATCTGAGCCCAAGCCAAACGTTTTTATTAGTGTGTTATATCTTATGAGCTCTGCATAAATAGTGATTAAGTAAGCTAGTTTGGATTTTTACAAGAGTCATACTTAGTACATGATAACTAAATATAAAAAGGGGAAATATAGTCAGGGTTGAGTCAACTTTCTCTGATATGCCGAAGGTACGTTTTTCGAGCTGGGGGAAAAAATTAAGCAGTCTGTACGTCAACACTGGGACATCCAATGTTGATGTCAATTCTGAGATATATAATAATGCGAGCCGCCTGTTATATGCCGCGCGAGAAAGTAAACCAATACTGTAGAAAGGTTCAAAATGCTACCTCAGTGTCTCTGTCCTTGTGTATCAAACATTAAGTTAAGAAAGGATACCTCGATTTGTAGGCAAGAAAAAATAGTCTCTATCTCCTAAGCACATTCTGTCTGAAATAACACATTGATAAAAACTCTCAACGAACTTCTCTTTGTGTTATTTTCACTTTTTACAAAGATGGTAGCACTTGTCCAGGCTCGAAAGCCACTAGAAGATGAGGGTTAAAAAGTGTATGGTGGTCATCGGGACAAAAGAGTAGTAATTGATATTGGTGGAAATTGATTGTTTAAGAGGACGACTTAACAAGACTTTGTTTACATTGGACTTGTATACGACTATATATTAGACATTTGGAAAACTGACCAGCAGAACAGAATTCCATAGACTATCCCTTCTAGGAAAAAGGTTTGTTCATGGAATCTATGTTTAGTTGTAGGCACACATATCGGGTGGAAGAAATTTTTTTTAGTGGTTTTGGATAGACGGGTGATTTTTGTAAAATTATAGCAAGGGGGAATAGATTGAAGCTCTGTGAGCACTAGCCATGAAAATAACGATAGAGAAGAAACAATCTCGTATCCTCTCTTCTTTGGTAAAAAGGGTTTCGAAGCCGGTTTTAAATTCTGCCAAGTCAGGATAAGATACTCCGAGCAGCTCTTGCGAAGATGTGACAACAGTACTCTATTCTAAGCCATACAGGATTGTATCGGCAGTGAGAGATATCTTGAAGCGGTAGAATAATTCAACCATTTTTTGCAGCTATCTTGGCAACAGATTTGATGTATGTGTTCCATTTCAGATCAGAAGCGAATATTAGTATCATAAGATTGTCAGTCGGGAGACATTAATTTTGATTGGGGCCTCATAGAAGTAAAACCATTGATGATGAAAAGTAAAAAAAAAAGCTAGTCACCTTTTCCCCCATTGCACCTAGTCACCCAAAAATAACCTAGTCACCTTTTCCCCCATTGCACAATGTGCTCAATGTCATAGAGAAAGAGGAGGGGAATCAAAGAGATCGTGGTAATTGAAGGCTTTTAAAGTGTTGCCATAGATGGTAGTATCGTATGCATAAATATCTACGAATGATCTACTAATGTAGTTTGGGAGGGAATTGATGAAAACCAGGAAGAGAGTTGAGCAAAAGATGAATCCCCGATGGACGCCAACATTGATACTATGAACTCCTGATTTCTGCTCACTTCGGATAAACCTATCAGAGAAAAACATTTAATCACAGGGAGCACATTTCTTGCAATTTCATAGCTTGAAATCCTGTGATTTTATGCCTTAAAACAAGTTTATTTTATAACAAAGATTAGACGAAACTATAACAAAAAAAAAACAACTATGAAAAAAGTAAGAAAAAAGATCACCTATAAACGCCGCACGTGTATAAACATAGAAATGTTTTTGTTTTATTCGTAAATGTTTCAACTGTTGGATCTTATTTGATCCATGATCAGCTTTCAAACATTAATTATTTAAATTTTGAACGACGACTCGTAATATTTTATTCTGTAGACATCTTTAAGCGTTAATAAAATTCTCCATTGTAGAATTACCTTCAACGCAGATATATGAACACTTTCAGCAGAATCATGCCTTTCTTGGAGAGGACGCTGGCCATGAACAACAATGGAAACAATTTCTTCACGGGACAGCAGGTTTGTTACTACACGCATGCATATACAATTTGATGAACATATTTATGCACACATCTATATATAATTTAACCAACGCACATGCAAATATAATTTTACTAACATATATGTGCACACATGCATATATAATTTAACCAGCATATTTATGCACATATGCATATATAATTTAACCAACGCACATGCAAATATAATTTTACTAACATATATGTGCACACATGCATATATAATTTAACCAACGCACATGCATATATAATTTTACTAACATATATGTGCACACATGCATATATAATTTAACCAACGAAATAAAATTAAAACAACAACAAAAATATACGAAAGTCGTTGAAAAAGTAAGGCGTCTTATTTTTTAACCGCGTTTAATTAAAACGTTGAAAGGCTACGAAGACGGGAGTAGTATTATTAAAACAGGGTTGATTTTATGTTCCATAATTTATTTTTTATACATAGTTACAACCATTCTCAATGCACTTTTGCCAATCTTTTTTTAGGCTTCTGCCCAGAGTGCGCTTTGTCACTCAGCTATCTGTCGCTACTCTGAACTCGACGAATCCATATCCTGGCTGTGCTGCCATCAACTTCGAAAACGTATAACAATGGCCAGTGAATAATGATTAATTTTTTCTGCATGGACTATTCAATGACGCATCTCTGCTTCTGACGCACGTGCAAAAAAGAGGTTGCTTTCTTAGAGTCTAACACTGTAAATATCTGCAATAGAGAGGGGAAACTTTCATATTATGAATGCATACATTCAGAAATCATAACAATGCTGTTTATGATTTCTTCTGATCCATTCGGCGGCACAAAAATGAAGGAATTACTTTTGGCACGTCCTTCGTATGAACGCTTTCAAAAGAATTATGATTTGAGAGAACTCTGAGCAGTAACAACAATGAAAACACTGTGTTCACTGGCAAGCAGATTCATTATTATACACGATGCCTCCATTAAGTCTCGAAAGAGAAAGGATAGGGGCAGCTGTGCATGTAAGTGTGAGGCGAGAGTTGCGCAATCACCAACCATACCTCTCCTGAATCGGCATTTCTTTAGTCCAGTCACAAGGAAAAGTCCAGGACGACTGGAACAATGCCGAGATAAGCGGAGAGTACATGCAACATCTGTATAGTCCCCAAATGGTCACCCATTTTGTACTGACTAGGTTCAACGTTGCTTAACTTCCGTGATCCAGCAGTAACTGGAGTGTCAACGTAATTATGCCGTAAGCACTTTCATATATTATAGTGAAAATATAATTGAACAAGAACAAGGATATAAAACAAAAAACGCCGATTTCAATATTGTCAGATATAGATGTACTTAGTGTTCTTTTGCAGAATTCTACCGAACACTTATACAAAATCTGTAAACAATAATTGATATATGGAAGATGTTAATCATCTGATGACGTGTCCACAGCGTTACACTAAGTGCGATGATCGTCAAAAGCCAGTAATTTATTTCAATACAACCAGGGACGTCCGGCGTTGCCCGGTCGTAAAATACGCTTTACTATTATATTTTTATTTACACAGATTTCGTATTTATTAGAGAATAAATTATTTTATATTATATTATACCCGATATGTATTCATGATTTCAAAAGTATAGAAAATATGATTTGAGTGCCATCAGCAAGAATCGAAACAGAAACGAAAGCATAACAAAGCATAGTTTCATAATTGAAACTATTTCTACAGGCTAAGTAATGACTGAAGTTTATTTGTACTTAAATGGTTGGACTGTGGTAAAAGGTTTGACTTTTATTAAAGATATTTCATATTATAGTGTGCCCGTATATATAGTCATGATTTCAAATATATATATATATATATATATATATATATATATATATATATATATATATATATTATGGCTATGTAAAGACTAAATTTAAACTTGTTCGAAAACATTCTTTATTTTAGATTGTGAAATTAAAAAATAAAAATGAATGCGTCAGATGACCGTTTTCGAAGCTCACTCAACAGAGCTAAAATCGAGCTAAATTAAATTTTAAAAAGAAAAGGGGGGGGGAACAATGAATCTGAGATGAAAAAGTAGGGGGGGGAATATATGCATAAAAAAGGGGGATGAATTAATTATTAAATAGAAACTAGATTAAGCCCTAAGAGATTCTCTTTTTGTTCGCAAAGAGGTCTCAGAGTCTTAATATATATAGTTTCTAGAATTTTGAGATGGTAAAGAGAGTGCGACTTGCTAAGGATGGAAAAAAAGTCCGCACTAAAATTCTAAGCGCAAATACGATTGTTTATAAGGTGCTCTTCTATAGATGAGCCATGGGTATTGTTCAAAACGTCCGAAGGTAGGTAGTTTCCATTTCGAATTTTGAATGGAACATGTTGTTTTACCCTATTACCTAATCTTTGAGACGTTCGCCCGACGTAGCGCACACCGCAGCTACATTTAAATAAATAAATAAGAGAATTGTTATGGTGGGGGGGAGAACGTCTTTACAAATTGAAGACAAAATGGGTTTACAAGAAAAAACAACACGGGTATTTGATGCAAAGTAACATTGTTGTACGACAGTAGAAATTTGCTTGGTAAATCTTTCACTAATATTACCTAGCTAAGGTAGACGTAGGTAGATAGGGCATTTGTCGACAGATGCCTGTTTAATTTTATTTAAATTAGAAAGTTTATTTCTAATTGTAGATTCCACGATTTGCAATGGAAATCCATTATTGCAAAGAGTCTTGGTAATAAATTTGACTTCATCATTTAATTTGTTCTCTGAGCATATCATACAAGCTCTATGGATAAAGGTGTTGATAAGATTATATTTTTGTTTGGTGGGGCAAAAATAGTCCCAACGTGTGTAAAGACCAGTGAACGTAGGTTTACGGTAGATGGAAGTCTAGAAAACGGAAGGTGTTTTACACACCAGTACATCTAGAACAGGAAGGGAAGAATTACTTTCCTTTTCTATAGTAAATTTTAGAACTGGGTGAATATTATTAAGGGATGCAAAAAAGGTATCTGCTTCCGTTTCATTGTTGAACAGACAAAAAGTGTCGTCAACATAACGAAAATTAATATCTGGTTTTTGAAAGCCAGATAAAAGACTCTTTTCGTGGAAACCTACGAAAATATTTGCCAGAGCTGATCCCAGGGGAGAACCCATCGAAACACCATCTATCTGCCTGTACATAATGTTATTAAAACTGAATTCGACCGACGTGGTGGCGAATTCCATAAGTTCCACAAAAATATTCTCAGGAATAGGGGGAGTTGGGAGCTGACTGCGATAAAGGACATCGGCACATATATAAATAGTCTCTGAGAGTGGAACGCAGGTAAATAGGCTTTCCATATCAAAAGAACACATAAATTTGTCAGTCTGAGTATAATTCTGCATAAATTTAGCAAAAGAAAAAGAATATTTAATGCAGAAAGAACTATACTCTTCCAAAACTGGTTCTAAAATATTAGTAAGCCATTTGGCTACTTCATTTTGGGCGGAACCTATCATGGATAATATCGGTCTTAAAGGTACCCCACTCTTATGGGTTTTATAAATCATAGTGACAGGGACGTAATGAACCAGTCGGTCTGACTAAATCAGAAATGGAGGAAGAAAGAGTTCCACTCTTCACCCATTTAACAAGACGTCTTTGGAATCTAGATTCAATAGATACAGTAGAGTCGTGTGTCTCTACCTGACCTAGCTGTTCAAATTTAGAGGTGTCATCGAGAATTGTACACATTTTATTGATATAATCCTGGTGGTCAAGTATAACAACACCAGAACCTTTGTCTGGTTTAGTGATAGTAAGAGATGTATTCTGGCATACTGTTTTGATAACACGGAAATGCTCATTACGCCATTTGGATTCACTAAACGAGACTGGTGTACCTGCATATGAATGAGCAATATCATTCAATTTCGTCTTAACTAACCTTACTGTCGGAAACAGGGGAAGGTCTTGCAAATTGAGCAAAAAAGACTTTGAATTCAGAATAAATCTCTTCATGTTTGGGGTTAGAAGAGGAAATGCAGAAGTTCAACCCATGTGAAAGTATATTCAATTCGAGTTGGGACAACTGCGAGGAAGAGATATTAAGGACGTTTCTAGAAACATCCGGGCTAGTCGAGCAACCAAATTTTTTAAATATTAAATGTTGCAATTTATTCTGGTGTTTTGACTTCAACCTGGAAAGGCTGCGTTCGTGTATTCTTGCAACATAACGAATAAATCGTATTTTATCAAACAAGGATAAACTGCCTACATAATTTCTCCATAATTCAGAGTACTTCCTTCTCAAGTACGCCAGATCGCAAGAAAGTTAAGACAAAAAATTGGAGATAAATGCATATTTAATCTTTTGTCCAGGGTGTAAATTAGCTCTTTTTATTTTAAACAAAATAAAAGAGGGACAGACTTTATTGCTCTGGCACATATATAAAAAGGATTTCTTAGTCTGCATAGTTCTTATTTTACTCCTAATTTTCAACAATGAATTTAATCCATTGATTAATTCAAGTAGGTACCTCGTCTTAAGATAATTTTTTCTATGCATATATTCCCCCCCTACTTTTTCATCTTGGATTCATTGTTTCCCTTTTTTTGTAAATGTAATTAAGCTCGATTTTAGCTCTGTTGAGCGAGCTTCGAAACCGGGCAACTGACGCATTCATTTTTAGTTTTTAAATTCAAAATCTAAAATAAAGAATGTTTTCGAACAAGTTTAAATTTGGTCTTTACATGGCAAAATAAAATTTTGTACCCCGCAAAAAATATTTAAGTATGTATATATATATATATATATATATATACATATATATATGTATATATATCGGGTGTATGTTTATTATCTGTTTATTTTCGTAATAATGCGTTGTTTTGACTTCAAACGTATCTATTACGTATTTTATTTTATTCAAACTCAATCAATGTTTTTCTCAAGGAACACACACCCCTACGTGAATACCGCGTGAACAACGCACCGTTTCGACAAATGAGAATACTACCGTGAAAAATAACAAACCGACTTTCTACTGAGTGATTATCTGCTCCAACAATAACATGAGTATAAAGTCTGAATTCGAAATATATTTATAAATTTTAAACACAAATAAATATCTGTTTATTTTTGTAATAATGCGTTGTTTTGGCTTCAAACGTCTCTAATATATATATATATATATATATATATATATATATATATATATATATATATATAAACAAAGATGTGTGTGCCACAGACGATTTCTGATTGGTTAATCTAATAATCACATCTCCTAAAAAACTATGGTCCCTACGCTCTTAAATTTACCATAAAATATTATGCCCTGATTTATTGTCCATCTTGGAAGGGTTTATTTTTTTTTTCTAACTTGCCATTTACAAATTACAAAATTACGAAACTTACACCAGCCTCACAATCCAACCTCCGACACCACGTCCGTCATTCTGGCGCTAGCCGCACACACGTACACACAACACGAAAACAAACGCTGTCCTCCAAAGGACTATTTGTACAACTACTCAGCACACGCGCACACACGCACACACACACACACGTTCACTACCGTCTTCTTTAAAACACATTCTTCTGAAGAGACGATTTTTTAAGCTGTTGACACACATGTATTTAAAATCTAGCAAAAATTAATTTTCCTGAAATTTTTCAATATTTAAAGATAAATTATGCCCGCTGATAAAATTTTAAAACTTTTTTTTGAAGCTAGAAAGATAAAATTTAAAAACACTTATATATATATATATATATATATATATATATATATATATATATATATATATATATATATAGGGAGTCAGAGGCCATCTTGAATTTTCCAATACATCGGTATACACTGTATGGTTTTCGAGCTGAATAAACATGTTACATTGAATAAAAATACGAAAAATATATCCAGTTTGGTAGAAAAGTGACTTATCTTGCCTTTGATAACATTTATTTGTTATATATTTGTTTTTGACAACTTTTTCGAATCTATGTGTACAGTAATACAAACCCATTAAAAAAATTCATTTTGATTAAAAAAAATATTCATTTTGATTTTAAAAAAATATTGTTCATTTCGATTAAAAAACATTCATTTTGATTAAAAAAAATTCATTTTGATTAAAAAATAGTTTAATTTTAATATTTGTTTATTGTCTTAACTCATATAAAATGTTTTGCTTGTGTTCTGCTTCAAATATTCATAATCTATCATGCATAATTTTCATTTAATTATATTAAATAAACTTCAAGTTTACTACAAATCAAATCGTGTTCCTTCACTTTTTTAAAATGTAATTTATAAGTAATTAAAGAACGCATTCTAATCTTTAAAATCTATAATACAACGAAATATTCAATTGCTTATAATACTTAAACAAACAACTTGTGTTTTTTTTATTATTTTTTATTATTAATATTAGATGAGTTTCAGTATAAATCATCGTGTTCTTTATTTCAATCCAATTTTGAAGTTTGTAACGCTGTCTGTAAAAATTACTGTTCATTATTGACAGTCTAAGAGTTCCACATATCTTGCTTGTTCGGACCTCGGCGATGACGTCATTTTTTCAGCTGGCCGGCCATCTTAATAAAGAAGGCCACGCCACCATCCCCCCACCAAAAGGGGAAGCCTGGCATTTTCTCACCCGAAAGGGGGGAGCTTGGCAGTTTCTCCCCCCAAAGGAGGGAGCCGGTGCCTCCCAAGGGTAGGGGGCGAAGAGGCCAGGAGGAGGTGACTTTTTCCTTGGGGGGGGGGAGAAGCCTCCAGGAATCCTCCTCCCTGAAGGTGGGGTTGGGGATTATCTCTCCCTGAAGGGGGGAGGCCGGCACCAAGCATGTACATCCAGAGGGGTGACTTTTTTGTTACCCCTCGGAGTGGGAAGGGGGCCGATCACCCAGGCAACGCCAGGTAACCCCTGCTAGTATATATATATATATATATATATATATATTTATATATATATATATATATATATATATATATATATATATATATATATATATATATATACAATTTGAGGTTGCTATATTTCCAAAGGTCGGTTAAACAGTGAAATATAACGAGGTTCATACGAGAGTGCTCAATACAGAAGTAGAGAAAGTTACATTTATCTTTACGTAAGCAGTATTTTGTTGCTACACAGTCATGAGCATGTTTCGGTCTGCCAGTATTTACCAACTAGTGACCTCATCAGGCAACAACCCTTATTTCCGAAAACGGTTGTTGCCTGATGAGGTCTCTAGTTGGTAAATATTGGTAGACCGAAACATGCTCATGACTGTGTAGCAATAAACTACTGCTTATGTAAAGACAAATATATATATATATATATATATATATATATATATATATATATATATATATATGAATGATACATCAGCTAAAATCGAACCCGAGATCAAAACATACCAAAACATAGTTTCATGATTGAAACTATGCCTACAAGCTAAGCAAATACTGAAGTTTATTTTTACTCAATACGGTTGTACTGTGATTATATGTATGTGTACTGTGATTATGAATTTTATTGAATACAAGCTGGTTTCCATGGCAACAATGTTTTGATAGACAAGATGAAAGCAAGAACGATCCACAGAGTGTTATAATCATATAGATTACACTCATATTCAATTTATTTTCACCTTTCAACTTTTAATCGCATTTTTTTTAAATTTTAGATGTCCCTGTGTGATATGATGTGCTACTGTTGCCTGGAAGGACCCTATATTGAAGACCAGTCTATGTTCAGCAACTATCCCAAATTGATGGCAATGAGGAACCGGGTTGAATCGCATCCAAAGATTTCCGGATATCTTAAGAGTCGAATCAACACCGATTGGTAGATAACAGAAGTTCCATTCCGAAATTGCTATTTTGTTTTAAATTCCTTTTGATCTGATGTGATAATTTTTAATAAACTAAAAATAAAACTTCATCTTGTTCTGGAATTTTGAATTTTGATAATCAACAAAGTTTACAAATTACATAAAATCCATTCGTTCATTTCATATAAATGCAGATGATTCGAGTTTTTGTTTTGTTTTAGCATTTTTTTTTAAATAATAAACTGTTTGTCGAACTCGGGAATCTTTGTTACAAACGATGGAATCTTTATGGAAACTCGAACAAAAGCCTTTATTTAATCCACGGAAGTAGTATGCTCCGTCGGCCATGGTTGGTTAAATGTCCCAAATAAATTGCAATTCGTATTATTTAGTATAGAATTTGATCGATATGGGAGCCGCCATTAATTATAAACAATAGATAATATATACAAGTAATAAGTATAAACATTTATATATATATATATATATATAGATGGTTATACTTATTACTTATACTGATCTTATTACTATATATATATGTATATATATATATATACGTTAATATGTAATAATCAGTTATGATTATAGTGATATTTACATCTAGCAATGAAATAGGTTTAAGGCTCTTAAAATTCGTACTAGAATCGTCCGCAAGGACACGTGGCATAGTGGCTAGAGTACTTAGAAAAATAAATTGTAAAAAAGTTATATTAACTTGAAGGTTCAATCCTCGTTGGTGGGGACCGAAAAATATAATTGCGAATTACTTAGGACCTCTAATCATTCATGGCTGACGGAACAAGAGCACCGTACCCCCTTGAAGTAAATAAAGGGTTCCGCTCGAAATTCCGTCCAAATTCCCGAGTTTGATTGAAGCATTCCCGAGTTCGACAAGATACATCTGAAGAAGGTCGGAGGTTACATTGACCAAAACCTTGTGAAAAATCACATTCAAGATGAAAACAGTAGTCTGATGAATCCAAATCATACGAATAACTAATCCTCATCTAAAAAATTCAGAAACATAAATCGCAATTGATTGAACGTTTAACTTGCAGAAGAATGTCAATTAGAACTGATTTTTTACAAAGTACTTTATCCTTGCTATTTATTTTATGAACCTTGAACCTTTTTTTTTCATTACAGTGTTTGACAAAATACACCTGTAGAAATATATACCTTTTTCTTACTTGCACTTTTCAAATTAAGCTCGATTTTAGCTCTGATGAGCGAGCTTCGAAACCGGTCAGCTGACGCATTCATTTTTATTTTTTAATTTCACAATCTAAAATAAAGAATGTTTTCGAACAAGTTTAAATTTAGTCTTTACATAGTCATAATAAAATTTTGTACACCGCAACAAATATTTAAATATCTTAAGACTAGGTACCCACTTAAATTAATCAATGGATTAAATTCATTGTTGAAAATTAGGAGTAAAATAAGAACTATGCAGACGAATTCCTCTGAAAAACAAAAGACAAAGACAGAATTTATCAGTTCTCACAAAAAAAACTTGCTAAATTTTTGAAAAATATCCTGGTTACCGAATTTTGTAGAGTCTGCGTTCGTTCTGGACGTCTATATATTGAAATGTTGAATGAAGCTTTTTGCCCATTGACAAATAGAGCGAGACGTTAGTTATAGAGTTTATTAGTGTATTACACGTCATCGGAAAATTTGTCGACGATGTCAATCACGTTCGCCGCTGTCAGTCTTCTCTTTTCTCCTAATTGTTGTTTATGTAATTACTTATACAGACATCGATAGAAATATCAAGATATTACATTATGCTTCTCTGTTTTGCATTGCACAATTCATAACTCATAACCAGGAATGGAAATAGTTCTTTGTTTTCCTGATAATTACAATTCCTGTCATTTTATGGGATACAAAAATGTAGATCAAAATCCATCTTAAAATATAAATCAAAATCCATTGGCGTTGCTACGTCTCCATATCTAACAGAATGTCGTAGGATACATTGTCCGAAACGTTGTGATAATAACACCTAAGATAAGAAAAATATTCCGAATAATACAAAAAATACAAATCTAGTTTACATTTTTATATGAAATTATTACGTTCATTTTAAAATGAAACCCTGTCACAAGTAAGGTTCAATCCCATGTATTCAACTAATAAGCGATTGTGCCACGGGGTTATCAGGAAATGGCGACTTGTCGACCAGAACAGGTAATGGATGCTGATTTGGTAATATTTTTAAAAAAAATTCTTTATTCTCTCTTTTTTCGTTTCTTTCCTCCCTTCTCTTATCAATTTTTACAAGCGAAATTTATTCAGTCTGTTATTCTCGGAAAATCGAAAAAAAATTAGAGAGACCGTAACTGTTATGTAAAAAGGGGCAGCCCTCCAGTAATAAAAGAGCAAACTAGATAAGTTTGAAAATTATATTTGGAAAAGGTTAGAATCGAACCCAGTAAGATTTTTTTAATACATATTGAAATCCTAGGAATTTAGAACGATTTTCATTGTTCTTGAACATAACTAAATATTATTTATGTCAGAGTAAGACAATACTAGCTAAGAAATAATGATTAACAAATAGGTTAGATATTGAAAAATTTAAATTGGGAATTCTTTGTTTGCCGAAAGTGAGTTTGGACATACATAGATAAAATCGACGTGAATAAATTTCACGTGGCGAAGCATGCTTTGAAGTCATAAAGAAAGGGGATTCCCAATGTATTGAGACAGGGTCCAAAGTTAGAAAAAAGAGAGAGCCAGACAGTCAAACAGTGACTTAGTAAGAGTGGAGGCGAGAGGGAGGAAGATAGGACCAAGCTTGAATCCCTGACTATTATCATCACCAGCTGGTATGAATAAAGTATCACCATCTATATTTGTAAACTTGTCTCGTCGTCGTCATTAAAACTGAAAGGTAAATGTGTCTTTGTCTATAATTTCTGAATGAACTTTGTATAACTCCCTCAAAGTATTATGTGCCCCCCTTCCTCATCATCAATAACGTATCTCTCCTCTATCTGTGTTAATAAAAACTGTTGCATAAATGTCTCAGCTCCGTATTAATAATCATATGAAATCCCTGTAAATCGTCACAGTCGTTGTCGTGGTGTAAACAGTCTATAAACATCTTCTATATTATGTGTCTCCACAAACGTAACGAGAGATAAGAAAGAAGAAAGACAACGAGAGTTTAACTTTCAGAAACAGTCATTCAACAACATCGCAGTAACACTTGTCTCGCTATTGATGAGCATTGTTGTTGTTATTGTTGATGTTGTTGTCGTTGATGATGATGATTCATAATAATTTTGTTGACATTTGTTTCTTAAGAATTATATCTAAAAAGATATTGAGGACTTACAGGAAAAACCACGTGGAAGTGGTCAATGTCTTGAAGTGAAAGTGTATTTGTGAAACAGTCTGGATTTGAACTTGTTGCACTCAGGTTGACAGTGCGTATCGTTAACCACTGAGCTATCGTCACCTTACTGTTGTTGTTGAACAGCATTCATTCATTTTGTATGAATCAGATGATTATCGTTTGCATTTGTTTTCCAATACCTTCACATCTTTCCTTTCGTGTACTTACTTCGTAAGTAATTTTTTTTTCGGGTACTTACTTTTTACCGGGTACTGTTTTTTTTTCAGTTTTTCGAGTACTTAAAAAGTAAGTAAAAGAAAGCAAATAAAAGAAAGATACCAAAATGACTCCCAGTACTTTCGGTATCTTCTTTTCATGTACTTACAAGAACTGTGACATTGCATACGTAGATGCAGCACGTTGTAACAGAGTACGCCGCAAAGAACATAGAACAGGTAATATCTCGAGTCATTTGTTTTGTAAAAACGACATTTATTCATGATAAAGTCTTGGAAATAAAAAACGACAATCCAGTCTGCCCCCCCTAATCCTCCCCCTGTCTTAATAGTACTTTCTCAGTTCTCATCACTTATATATATATATATATATATATATATATATAGATACATAAGTTTATTAATTTAAAGAAATTGGTTCAGGAGTGTCTGTGGGGCAGCGAAGTTAGCATATTTAAATTTCCTCTTATGTTCGCAGTGGAAAATGATTTCACTCTTTGGATTTATAATGTCATTGTTTGTATGTTTTAAAGTGAAGATTATTAAAGTTGTTTCAGAAATACAAATTTGAGAGTATGTTAAACATTACGCATTTCTTAGTTATAATTTTTTGTGATAAGTTGAAATGAATTACGGGGCATTTTAATTGAATTATGGGAGTAAGAATCACTAATGATTGAAGTTTGCCGATACTTGCATGACCTCGTGGTGCATCTCTAGATATGGACCCATTCGGACATTCTGCCTGTGAGGACGCTGGGGGCGCGTGAATAGTTCCCTGTAGTTTCTATTATTAATCGTCCATAAGGAGACAGATGTTGAAATTGAGATCGTTGTCTGCACGAGCGTGTGTGTGTCACACGGAGAGAGAAGTTTATCACATTAACCGTTCATGAGGAAACAGATTAATAATGCCAGAATTGTCTGCCTGAGCGTGTGTGTGTGTGTGTGTTTGTGTGTGTGTGTGTGTGTGCGCGCTATACACGTAGTGGAAAAGAGTGTATTATGAGAACGTGTTTTGAAATATCGAAAGAAATTCGATAGATTAGGGGGCGTATTTGGCTTCCTGTAGTTTTTAAAAAAATTATTTTGACGATCCATGAGGGTACGGATTAATTTTAGTGAAACTGAATTGGTTGTTTAAACAGCCTGCGACAAAAAGATACCTGACCTTTTGTAAATTGTTTTGTGCTGACAGACGGAATTTTCCTCGCTTTGTTTCGGGGATAGGCGTGATCAAACTGGTGTATCTGTGGAGACCAGGAGAGATGACCTGATAGCAGAGCAACGAGCGGTAGCTGACAAAAGGATGGAGCTGTGCAACGCGACGTGGGCATAATCGCGAATTGTTGATCCTCGATGGCCCAGAGCACCACGTTCGCTCTGCTGTGGTAAAAAAAAATAACATTCATGAATTCTCCGCCTGGAGGACGGTTGGGGAGATTGATGGCTGTCAGTCATAGCTGCGTTTATGGATATAAGAGATATTTAGGAGAGTAGAATAATATACCCGGATATCTTGGAGGATAAAATATTAGTGTTTTTGTTTGAATTATCAAAGAGGATTCGATAAATCGAGGAACTAAATACGAGATTTATTAAATTATTACTCCACCCGTTCCATATCCACTTGACACACCCAAGTAAGGGTTGGTAGCCAGTAACAGAGTGGAGTCCGAATAAGTAGAATTTAATATGGCAAGAGATAGATTTATGCTGTTGAATCAGCGAGAGGCAGGAATATGCCGAAATAATTGTCTTGGAATTTGCCGGTCACAGAGTCAGTTGTATGTCACTGGAGATCATGAGTTGTGTGTGTTGGGATTATTTCAGGGGGGTGAGAAAGTGATAAATAGCTTCTGCAAGGTTGAAGTAGCAAGTGAAGGTCTTTTGCCACTGGCTATAAGAGAAGCTGAAGGCACCTGGTTGTTATCCACGCAACGGAAGATGGAATTGTCCGATGTATGCGGTAACACGGCTGCTGGGATAATCAAGGTGAGACCACCTTTAATTATGGTAGAACTGGACAAGGGTTGTGAAGCCCGGGGAAAAGGCATAGGGTTACCTGCGTATTATCAGGTTGAGGAACAGTATTTGTTAAAAGCACTTGAGGTAGAGTGGGCGAATGACCAATTAAATAACCTCACTGACTTCTTGGACCCCCTGATCCATCGTTCACCGCCACATAACCGACTTAGGCTACCAGAAGCTATGGGAAAAGTTAGATGAATAGATTTGAGTGAATTGCAGGCCCGATTAAACGGTCTGGAGATTACAGAAGCTAGGGATATGCTTCATAAGGTAGTGGTTACAGGAGCGGGAGTGAACACGCTAATAACGATAATTGCGCTGTTGTTGGTGATTGGATGGTGCGTGGAAAGAGCGAATGTAGGAAGAAAGCAAGGTGATGAGCATCTCGAGGCTGATTGCACAGATGGCAAGCGAGATCCTAGTTCGAACCCGCCTGTGATTCTGGAAAATGCGGCTGCTGGTGTTAAGGAAAACGAAGTGCAACACGAAGGCCTCCCTGATGCGGAAATCCCAAGGAACTGAATACGACTTGAAGATCTTCGTTTCTTTTCTTTTCTTTTCTCTCTGCTTTACCCAAAATTCTTGCAGAGCACTGAGCTGAGAACCGTCGAAAGAAAATTCCAACGATACCTTGAATGCCCGTCTGTTGAGGTGAGAAGAAGTCCTCAATGAAAGATATTCTTACAAGATGCTTATAAAGGAAATTTGACCTGCGAAATGAAAAGTGAAGGTTCAACTACAACTGCTTAAGATGAGAAAGATTCCCCTAGCTTAATAAAAAGCGGGTCCTTTGAGAAGCCTGGTTAGGGCTGCATACCCTTTATTACGAGACTGTGCTGTTGATAGCAGCGAAGTGAAAAAAATCTTGTAAATTGTGACTGACACTCTGTGAAAAACAAAAATTGAACTATGATTGAATTGATGAAAAAAATGGGAAAAGGGGAATAACTCTTAAAAAACCCTGAAAAAAAAAAGAAAAACAAAATTGTTTTAACCAAGGGAGGTAATTCTTATGAACCAATTGATGAACTTGTTGCATTTTATTGAGTGACAATTTTTAAATGATGGTTATCTTATCTTTGAATTATTAATGTGAATTGAAAAAAGAATATACAAAAAAAGAAAAAAGACGTATTAGCTCTGATAAACTCTGAACTTTTACATTTTGATGATCTTATTAACTTTTTGAATTGACTTTCTTATGGATTTTTGCATGAAAAAGGGGGAGAATCCTGATTAAAGGGTGGATATGGGATTGTGTGTATGTCATCTTCTGTACGGGTAATTTGGTGATGGAGAGAGGAGTCTGTGAAAAAAAATCTGACAGCGAACTGTGAAAAGGGATGGAGCGGTGTGTTGAGGAATTAGACTCCATTGGTTCTATCGAAGCAATACAGTCTAATGGCTTCGAATGTGACGTAATCAACCTGATGGAGCAATTTGCCCTCGTTGGGGAGCTTTAGATCCTCCCAAGGGCCTGAGAATAACCGAATACCTATGCTAAGACCGCTTTAATCGATTCCGGGTAGCGACAGATATCCCGAGGAGTTGAAATAGAGAATATAAATAATATTTTATTTCATTGTCAAAATAGATATTGTTTGGAAGCCAGAGAAATATATTTTGCATTTAAAATTGATGACACTTTTTATTTGCCCCAGAAAATCTTTTCTTTATCCAAAATCCTTTACTTTTTGACTGTTTGTTAAAAGTGAACAATTTTTTTTTAATCACACAAAAAATAAAAAAAATTATTGGGGGGGGGGTAACCCATTTTTCTTAAATATCGTAATTTTTCAATTTGCAAGAAGCCATATTCGGTTTACAGTATATATTTGATGAAACTTTTTATTGTGACCAAAAGTTTATCTGTAGATAGGTTGCATGGTTTCGTTTTCTCGGTAAAACGACGGGAAACGAAAAAAAACGTGTATCAGCTCTACGAAGGATGGAAACCGCATTCACTCCATTAGGAGAATTCAGAACAACAACGCGAATACGCTACTGAGTTTTTTAGCTACGGAAAGATTTCAATTCGTTTTATTATACTGAATTCCTGTATACGACTGAATGCTTCGTTTTTTTTCCTTCTCAAGAGAGCATAACTCAAGTTCTCAAGTGTTTTTAAACATTTTTTCTATTAAAACATGAACGTGATTTGTTTTCTTCATGAATATGTTCTCCGTAAAGTCGCGAGTTTTCTGTTTTTTATTTCGTACACACAGACTTGTCTGATGAGTCTATTTATTTTTTCAAAATGGGAGAACTTACGATGCAACTAGTTGAAATGATACGGTTACAGCAGACTCAGCTTTTGGAATTACAGAAACAATGATAAGAAGAAAGAAGAGAAAGAGAAAGAAGAAGAGAGAGAAAGTAAAGAATGAGAAGAAGAAGAAGAAGAAGAAGAAGAAAAAGAAAAAGAAGAAGAAAGAAGAGAAAGAGAAGAGAGAAAGAAGGCAATTCAACGGAAAATACTGGAAATGCAGTTACTGACAAAGAAAAAATGGAACTATTAACTAAAGTAATAACGAAAACAAAATAAAACACAGCAACGAGTCAGACTAGAATATTTTTTTACAAATCGCGATCTGGTCAGCATTAAAAATTAAGAGTGGACATTTGAAGCCTATTTTTACAGACTTGGTGACGTATTCAGAATTGATTGCATGTCATGGAGTGAACAGATAAAGGTTCATCTCTTGTTACAAAAATTGGGAGCCGCAGAACATAATAAATGCGTGGATTACATAATTCCTAAACAGACGAGCTATTTGTCCTTCGACGAAACAGTGACATTTTTTATGGAATTATACTGTCCAAAAATCAGCTTATTTCATAAAAAATGGAGATGCATCAACGTGACCCACAAAAGAAGAACAAGATCACCTCACATTGGCCTCAGTCGTAAACAGACACTGTGACGACTTTAGGCTATCCTTAGTGATGTCCGCCAACTTTAAAATCCTGATTTTTATTCAAGAGTTAGTGTCGACCAAGGACGCTGAACTCAGACGACGTGTACTAAACAGATTGGAAAAGGAACTAAACATAACCCGTCAACAATTGGCTTAGTAATGCTAAAGAATAATCTCTGAGAAGAAAGACTCCAAAAATATTGAAGAGTCAGGTGTAACACACTTTAGAAAGGTACGAAGTAACAAAACATCTTACAAACAGTCAAGCGAAAACCAAATATGACCCTCAGGAATCATCCCAAAATAAACCTGAGTTAACCCGTTACCCATGCCAAGGACGTGCAGAACTCCACTGAAGGACGGATTGTCCAGAAATGTGATCAGTGCAGACGCAACGGACACAATGACTAAAATTACATAGCAAAAAGAAACCCACAAGAACTACGTAAAAATAACGAGGCCTCAAGTGGAGGACGAACATGTACGGAAGTACGTGACGGTAAGAATGGAGGACAAGAATGGAAGACTTCAACTTGAAATTGGTTCAGATTTGTCTCTCATAAACATTCATACTTGGTGCGAAATCGGAAAGCCGAAGATGATGAGAACCAAGAAAGTAGCTCGTTCAATAATTAGCAAAAGAAAAACGCTTGAAGCCGAGGTTACGGAACGTTGAAGGGTAAAAAACTCAATCTTAAGGTGTTTTATTAAAAAATAGTAATAAACTTTTTGGCAGAAACTAGATCAAAAACTTTAGCTCTGGGACTTGTCCATTAGCGACTCTTTTCAAAAGGTGAACAACCTTACAAGTGAAACTGAAAAACTAAATATAGACCTGAAGGAGTCATTCCTAAATGTTTGTTTTTTTCGGACAAACTATGCCGCTTTAAAAAATGGAGGCGAAGTTCAAGTTACAAGAAAATGTAACCCAAGCTTTCAAAAAGAAACGCAACATATCGTTTCCGTCAACACAAAAGCCCTCTTCAAGGTGTCCGTAGAACAAGGCGGACTCGTTTAAGTAGGAATTTTTACCCCAGTCCACTAGAGTGAGTGAGTGAACTGCCCCCAACGTGTATGTACAGAAAAAATCAAACGATATCCGAGTCTGCTCCGACTCCTCAACCGGGTTCAATCCAACACTTAAGGATCATCATTACCTGCTATCCAGCCCCGAGGAAGTTTTTACAAAACTAAATGGAGGAAAATATTATCAAAAAATAGACCTGAGCGAAGTGTACCTCCAGATTCCTGGTGTGGAGGAAAGCTCAGAACTCTTGTACATTACCACTCATAAGGGACTATTTAAGTTCAATAGGTTAGCTTTCGGGATCAAAGTCGCACCAGCTATCTTTCAACAAATACTCGACACGATGTTGAGCGACCTTGATTTTTCCATAGCATATCTGGACAAGATTCCATGAAAAGTGAATCCACAGAGCAACATAGAAAAGACGTTTTTTATGTAGTCGAAAAGATAAACGAGTAGGGCTTCACACTTAAAGGCACCAAATGTGATTTTTTCGTCGACCAAATAAAATATTTCGGGTGGATAATAAATAAGAATGAAAGACGGCATGATCCAGAAAGGTCCATAGAAATAAAATTATGCTGATCTCCGCGACATAACAGCACTGCAAATTTTTTTAGGCTTAGCTAATTACTATTAAGCCTTCATTCCTAATATGCACACATTATGCGGACCTTTAAATGAATTACTGAGAAAGGAGAACGTTTAGAACTGGGCCACGGAATGCAAGATGGCAGTCGAAAAGCTAAAAGAGGTGCTCACATCTGAGCAATTCCTGATCCATTAAAACTTAGATTTAGACAGTATCATCGCAAGTGATGTGAGCGCACATGGAATCGACGCGTGTATCCTGTATAAAATTCCCTACAGGTCTACGAAACCGATAGCACATGAGTCGAGAACCGTACTCCCTGCGGAAAAGAATTATTTTCAGATAAAGAAAGAATCGTTAAGCATCATTTTCGTGGTAACAAGATTTCACAGAGTTCACCACGGACGACATTTCAAACTTCAAACTTCAAACGGACCGCAAGCCGCTGATCTCTATGTTTGGCTCGAGGAAACAGTTGCCTACACATACGACGGACAGGCCCCAACGATGGGGAACAATTTTATTAAATTACTATTAAAACACTTTGGCAATTACATAAACATCATCGATTCCTTTCTTTTCTTGTTTTCGCGATCACCTTGACTCGAAGTAAAGCTACTCTTTACTAGCAGACAAACGGAAACACCTTTGGCAGCTGAACATATGTACTTATTACTATTCATTTCAATGTGGCATTATTATAACGTTTCGATAACTAAATGCCACGGTGTAAGTCATTTTAATTCATAATTTACTTTTATGTGGAGTTCCTTCCGTCAAAGAAATTAGGACACATATTCGCTATCCCGGTTAATACCAAGGAATGATGAACGACTTGAAGACTTAGTGATCGCACCACTACGATCAGAGAGAGAGTATAGTTCTATATTATGCAACACTGAAATAACATTCTGTTACTCTGTATGATAGAGGAAAGAAGCGCAAAGCGACGATTTTATAAGAGAAACCAAGGGAAAACTGCAGATTAATGAACAATAGCAGAGATTGTCTCAACATGCGACCAGGTATTATTATATAAGGAGAAAGTAGTTGTTCCAACGACCCTCTAAAAGTCTTAAAGGATTTTCACACAGAACATCCTGCCGCTGCCAGAATGAAAAGATAAATGCGTTCATACGTGTACTGGAATAACGTGGACAAGGATATTGAAAAAAGTGAAAGCATGCAAAGGCTGCTAAAGCACCACCAATTTAATTTAGCCAAGGCCCAAAGCTGATTACCTAGGATCACGGATACACATGCGCTACGTGGGACAACTTGATGGACTGTACTACCTTATAGTAGAAGACAACTTCTCTATGCGGCCTGAAGTCTTTAGGTGCAATCTACTAACTTCACTATAAAAACTCTTCATGAGTTAATCACACAGTCCGGAATGGTCGACTGTTTAGTGTCAGATAACGGAATCAGTTTACATCCGGGGATTTTAAAAAGTTCATGAAGGACTTCTAACTGGACCACATCACAATTCTGACTTACCACCGTAGGTCAAACGAACAGATTGGAAGATTTGTGGACACCTTGAAGAGAGATTTGAAGAAGGCAAAGGACACTCCATCCGAAAAAGCATTGCAACAATTTCTTTGGTGTACTGCACACCGCCTAATGAGAATACACCATCCCAAATATCTCCGACAGAAGTGATGTCCGCGAGAAAAATACGGCCAATCTTTGACAAATTATTGCCAAAAGAGGTAAAACCCACCAATATAACTGTTCCCAGGAAGAATTACCTGCCAGGAGAAAAAAAATGTTCTTCAAGATGCACAAACGTAAAAAAAATACTTTTGGGGAACAAGGAATAATCAAGAAAACGATCGGGATATGGTTTACATGGTGGAAAGACTACATTCCACGCATGAAACACTTGAATCAGATACGCAAATGCACTTTCAACGAGTTAGGTGAAACTCTACCAGGAGAAGAGACTTTGGACCCACTGTATGGCGCATTTGACTTGAAACCCCCTCAATCTATTTATTTATTTCCCGAAATAAAATTTTCTTTCTCAGGTGAACCTCAAAGGTAAAGAAAATTTTATTTCGGGAAATAAATCTCCGGAGGTGGGTGTCCTGGGGTGGTTAACACATGATAATATGGATTTTTCTGGGCCTTTGTAAGCCAGACATTTCTGCCGTCAAGCGGGCAACACGCTCGCAGTTTAACCGCTCGTAGTGAAAACAAGTCTCTTTCACCTTAATATTGGGACCCCTAACCCTAACCCTAACCAAGACCACAAAACTTTCGTTTTTCTTCATCTCCCTATACGAGTTAACTGAGAGACTAACGTTAAAATTATTATAGTGAAATTTATTGGAGCTAAGATGGGAGGTTTAATGTTTTAATAGATTTTAATTTTAGTTTAGTGGTACGATTTCCATCTTACATTCATCATGACTTCATTTAAAGAATGGACAAGTTAATAATGACATAAATTATTAGAATTGTAAGTATATTTTTACGGGACAGGGTAAAATTCTTTATTGCAAATATCGAAATAAGTCTAAAACGCTACACTCTAAAGTAGCTTAAGTAATACGATTAAGATATCAAAGAGTAAATCTTTAACAAACAAAATCTATCAAGACAAAAAACTCAACACTAGTAAGAATAGCAAACATTAATATTAAATGAAAGATAAGGAATTTATTACTTTAATGTCACAGACCGGCTACCAAATAAATTTCAGGATACGAGTTGTGATGGATATTAATTATTTTTAGGGATTATTGTAGCTTTTTTTTAATGTATATTAATTATTAATTTTTTCGTGAAAAAGTGTGTCTTTAGGAGTGTTAAGCTGTGTCCATCGTGTTTACCATAAATTTTATTGATCTAGCCTTTAAACACAGGTCCTTTCACACTACACACAAAGCTTCAAGAAACTACACCATCCTTCTCATAAACGGTAGATATTTCAAATATGCGCGATATCATATTAATACCTTCGTAATAATAAAACCACATATTTTATATTTGAATAGAGTTAAAATATTAATACATTTATCAATAATGATATGATGTTTACTTACTTTTTAGAAAGCATATTTGATATCTATCAAGAAAGTATCTTGTATGTGGGAGACCAAGCGAATCAATTCTAGTCCATTTTTTTTTCACTGTTGACTGTAGCATAATGCTGATTCTGTGAAGCTCTCGGAGGTCCAGCCTCCCAGATTTTGTCTTCTCCCCAGGCGCCCTAACCAGGGAAGGTGACGGGACTGCCCAGGCACATTTTGCAGAGCAGATTGCCCCTACTTGGAGTCGATGACTTCTCAATCCGACTTCTCGACCCTGGTTTCTAATTCTTGAAGTGGATGAGAACTACGAATAGCTCCCAGGCCTTGCCTTTTCTTTTTTAGAAGATATTAGTTTATTGCAAACCACCTGGGGCGCCCTAACAACGAAATGCAAACGGAGTTACTCAGGCATTTTTGCAGATCAGAGTGGCCTTCTTTAGAAAAACCTGGTTCTTCAATCCCACTATGCGACCCTTGTGTGACGTCATCTCTCTATGGATGGTAAATAAATGCCTTTACATTTCTTTTCAAAGTCAGGCAGACAAAATAAAACGTTAAGTTAATTATTTAATTAAAGTCGCACCATTTCGAAGAGTTGCATTCATTCACACCATTTGGAATTAAACCGAAATCTTGTAGATTTTCTGTGCAAAATCAAAAACAGTTTTTCTTAATTGAAATCTACTTTTCATTGTACTCGTGTGCACTCTTACACAATTAAAGTCTGCAATGCAATCAGCAAGTGCGTAATGTTTAATTAGTGTCCTTGGGCGAGACGCACCGTCTGTAACAAGTCTGTTAATCTATGACTCAAAACAGACTATAAATTCAACGGTGTTTCTTCGCTTTGCATTCAGATCCACAGTCGAACCTCAACGTTTCCCTCCGTGAAGCACCAAAAACTCTCTTACCATGCCTAACTACACTCTGTACTACTTCAATGGCCGCGGCCGTGCCGAGATCCTTCGTATGATGATGGCCGCTGCCGGCGTCAAATACATGGACAAGAGGTTCGAATTCAACGAATGGGACAAATACAGGAATGGTAAGAAATTTAGTTATTTTTTTAAAATAATTATGGGTTCGTTAGTACATCTATCTGATACGGAGAGTAAAATAAAACAACTTTCCATCTTTTATAAATACGTGACCAAGATCTGTACGGGTATTAATAATACGTATCGTTGCATTTTTAAATATGTAGTAAAATTATATGTGTTTGGTTAATTAGTGAGCGTGGGATTTTATAGGGGAAGGCTGGTTTTGCCTTGCAATATCCATGCGTTTGGTTCAATACCCATGCATATAATACAATATCGATGCATATGCTGCACTTGCATCATGAAAATGCATCTATTATATAGACACATACAAATATCTATCTATCTATCCATCTATATATATATATATATATATATATATATATATATGCATATATATAATTTGGATTTTACCTCATTGGATATTTTACTCTTCACCAGACTGTCCATTCACGTGAAATCATTTTTTTTTATTCACCCTATTCCCTCTGCTTCACTTTTTGTTATCAAGTACGATCCATAACTTACTTGTAGTTTCATTTAATACTTTTGCAAGCAAAATCCGATCCCGCATTTTGCTAAATCCTACCCTCCGCGGATTAAGGACTATCCACTTATTTAAGGTTTTCCTTTTTAAAATGAAATGTTTGAAACTCTTTTTCAAAGTGTTTTAACATGTTTTATTAACTACTTGTTCGTATATATATATATATTAATTGTTAGTCCTAGCTGTTTGTACGCCCTCGTGAAGGCAACCAGTGTAAACTGTAGGTCCTCTTCTGAGAGGGCTACAAGGGCGTTATCGTCTGCATACTGTAGCTCCATAATGGATATGGTGTTCGTTCGACCTTTGGCCCTAAATCTGTTGATGTTAAAAAGTCGGCCGTCGGTTCTGTACATAATCCGAACTCCATGGGGAAGATGTTTGTCCGTAAGATGGAGGATAGCAGTAATGAAGATGGAGAACAGGGTTGGGGCAATGACACATCCCTGTTTCACTCCCGTGTCAACCCTGAAGGGCTCTGTTTCATCTCCACTACTACTGAGGACCGTAGCTGACATATTGTCATGCAGCAGTCTCAGTACCCGAATGTACCTCTCTGGGCATCCAAACCTTGCAAGAACCAGCCAAAGGGTTTGACGGTTCACAGAGTCAAAGGCTTTAGTAAGGTCTATAAAAGCCATGTATAATGGTAAATTTTGCTCCCTGCACTTTTCTTGGAGTTGACGAGCAGTGAAGATCATGTCCATCGTGCCTCTATTTGGTCGAAAGCCACTTTGGGACTCGGGAAGGATGGTTTCTGCAAGGGGTGTAAGCCTGTTGGCCAAAACCCGAGCTAGGGCTTTCCCTGTGGTAGAGAGGAGAGAAATGCCCCGGTAGTTCCCACAGTTTGCCTTGTCTCCCTTCTTAAAGATGGAGACAACTAGGGCATCTCTAAGTTGTGCAGGGATTTTCTCTTGTTCCCATATTTTGAGCAGCAGGGCATGGATGTGTCTGAGAAGATCAGGCCCGCCTTTCTTCAGGATTTCTGCTGGGATGCCGTCAGAACCAGCCGCCTTATTGTTTTTCATCTTCCTAATTGCATCCCGCACCTCTTCCAGACTGGGTGGTTCTCCCATGCTCTCAATTATGGGCTGTTGGGGGAGTTTTTCAAGGGCCTCCATCTCTGGAGTGGTGTCCCTGTTCAGAAGATCCTTGTAATGCTCTTTCCATCTATTTGTTATTTCTCTCTTTCCTTTCAGCAGCGTGAGCCCATCCTTAGACCGAAGGGGGTCAGAGAACGGTAGCTGGGGCCGTATACCACTTTTGTGGCTTCAAAGAATCTTCTGGTGTCCCCAGAGTCAGCAAACTGCTGGATCTCCTGAGCCTTCTTCATCCACCAGATGTTCTTCAGCTTCCTGACTGTCGATTGAACAGCCCCTTTAGCCTTGGCATGGGCAGCTCTTTTAACCTTGCAATTGATGTTATTCTGCCAGGTGATAAAAGTTTGCCTCTTGGTGTCTATAAGCTGTTGGATTTCGGTATCGTTTTCATCGTACCAATCCTGATGTTTCCGCTTTTTCTGCCCTAGGATGCTTATACTGGAGTCCATGATGGCAGAAGACAGCTTGTCCCAGTGCTCTTCAGCGTCATGCGGATACTGCTTAGGCAGGTCCGCACTAAGAGCCGCCTGGAGGTGTTGTTGGTAGGTGATATCGCCCAGCTGCTCGATGTTGAGCTTTGGTCGGCTCTGTCTTTTTTGCATCCTTTGCTTCCGCATTAAATGGATAGACATGATGGAGCGAATAAGACGGTGGTCGGTCCAACAATTGTCTGTACTGGTCATTGCCCTGGTGTTCAGCACATCACAGCGGTCTTTGGCACGGACAATGACATAGTCAATGAGGTGTCTGATTTTACTTCGAGGGTGCATCCATGATGTTTTGAATGCGTTTTTTTGTCGGAAAAGTGTGTTCGTGATGATCAGGTTATGTTCTGAGCACTTTGTCAGTAGGAGTGTACCATTTGAGTTAATGTTCCCAACTCCTTCTCTTCCAAGCGTTCCTCTCCAGTGCTGATGGTCTCGTCCCACTCTAGCATTGAAATCCCCAAAAACCCAAATCCTCCATCAATCACCACCAAACAGTACTCCAGTCTCACCCCCAAACATCTCCATTGGCAACGCTAGACTGGAAAATGTGGACCACTTCCCATACCTAGGCAGCATCCTATCATCAAAAGCCAACATAGATGATGAAATACAACACCGTCTCAGCTGTGCCAGTGGGGCTTTCTCAAGGCTAAGGAAGAGAGTATTTGAGAACCGTGACCTTCTGGCAAAGACCAAAATCATGGTATATAAAGCTGTCTTGCTGCCCACTCTTCTCTATGGATCGGAGACCTGGACCACATACAGGAGGCACGTAAAAACCCTGGAGACGTACCACCAAAGATGCCTCCGAAAAATCCTCAGAATTAGTTGGAAGGACCGACGCACCAACACCAGCGTCCTGAGTGAGGCTGACATTCCCACTATCACCGCTACTGTTGCTCAACGCCAGCTCAGATGGACTGGTCATGTTGTCCGAATGCCGGATCTCCGACTCCCAAAACAGATTTTCTACTCTCAGCTTGTTGAGGGAAAGCGTGCCCAGGGTGGCCAAAAGATGAGGTATAAGGACAACATCAAAGCAAATCTAAAGCGGTTTCACATGGACCTTAAGACATGGGAGGACGTGGCTGGGAGCAGGTTGGCATGGAGGAGCGCTGTCCACAAAGGTGCTGCGCTTTATAGTAGTGACCTAAATAAAGCTGCTGAGGATAAACACAAGCACAGAAAGGACAGATTATTAACCAGACACACCCAACCCCACCCCACCACCACTACCTTTATCTGCCCAAATTGCACAAGACAAATTGGGTCTAGGATTGGGCTCTATGCTCACCTGAGGACCCACAGAAGCCACAACGGAGGACAGTCTTACTCGGACACGAGTGACCGCCGATGATGATGATGATGATGATATATATATATATATATATATATATATATATATATATATATATATATATCAACTCTACTTTCTTAGCGGCTTGGTGTATTTATTTTTAGTTGGCCCCAAAGCCTCAAAGGATACGAAAAAGGAAAAAAAAGAAAAAAATAATCGCACAAGATGATAATCGGATGCACCGATAAAAGCGCTTGAGAACAATATGGCCGAACAAGAACTTTTCGGCGGCACTTTATATTATATTATATGCCTGCTGAAATTAAAAACCTCTCGGCAACTGGAAAAGATATCCAGAACGATCGGAAAAAAACTCTGTCGTGTTCAAACAGACGTTTTTGAATATATGTGTGTGGTTGTTCGTGTGTGTATGTGTATGTGGGTGTTAGTGTTAGTGTGTGTGTGTGTGTGTGTTTGTATGTGTGAAAAATAAATAAAAAGAATATCTTTCTATGCTTTGGTATTTTTTTTTAAAATCTCGTTA
Organism: Euprymna scolopes; assembly: GCF_053919585.1. NCBI lineage: Eukaryota > Metazoa > Mollusca > Cephalopoda > Sepiida > Sepiolidae > Euprymna > Euprymna scolopes. The sequence continues at coordinate 16,166,469 of NC_136521.1, read as the reverse complement.
AACTCATTGGTGGTTGTCACATTTGTACAATATTAACCTGGAATAAATTATTCTCTCTCTCTCTCTTTCTCTCTCTCTCTATCAATATATCTATCTATATGTTTGTGTGTGTGCGCGTGTGTGCGCGCACGTGTTTGTGCGAAGAAGTGTTCTAATAAAAGGTGTGCCTATAAGGATAAAAAACTTATAAAAAGAGAAATGAATCATAGATATTATATATCAGAGTCTGAACCAGATAGGCAGTTTTGCGTATACGATTATAGGGTTTGCTTAGAAAAATAGGTCAGGAAAATAGTGTCCATTTTTAGTGTTTGTCAACTTCATACACCAAGTGCCTTAACATTACTGTGAATATAGTAAATAATTATATATATATATATATATATATATATATATATATATATCATCATCATCATCATCAGTGGTGAAAAAAACCGGACTAGAGTGCTCAATGTGTAGCCAGAGCAGTATATAGGAAATTTATTGCTGTGAGTCCAGAATGAATTTACATATTGTTTCCACTAGGAAGATATCCTCAAAGGATGAGTAAATGTCTAACCAGGTTCGTCAGAATTCATAGAGTCCATGGATGACGCCATGGCTGTAATATCAAGAAAATAAATACTGAAAAGAAAAAACGAGTCGGAGTTATTTTCTTTTTCTTTTTTTTATCGTGGTCTTTTTTTTGCGACTGAACCTATACACAACTGTTGGTCCGCAGAAAATATTCCAAAATAACATACTATATATTTTATTCTCACAACGTGTCAGGCGATGTACACTTCTTGGTGCGTTTGTTGAATTCAACCAAAAGGGTTTGAGAAATAGCATTTTCAAATGAGATCGATGGTTGAAATGATGCTGATATTCCAAATCATTAATCATCACTGAACATCATCCGCAACATTACATAATCGTTAATTAAAAGTCAGTATTGTTTTTCTTTTCAGATATGCCATGCATGCGCGTGCCTGTCTTGGAAATGGATGGTGGTAATAGGATGCCTGAGACCATGGCCATTGCCAGGTACCTTGCTCGTGAACACAGTAAGTATTCAGTATGGCGTGGTTTGCTGGAAGCATTGTTAACGGATTAAAGGTATTTTTAAAGGCTTACAATGCAGGAATATACAGTCGTTATGAGCAGATAAATAAGTAAATGAATAATAATTAATTCAATAATTTTTATTTATTTACCTGAATGTTTTTGTTTTTTGTTTTTTGGTTGTTTATTTATTTTTTTTGTTAAAATACCATCCACAGTTAAAAAAGACATTCAGGTAAATAAATAAAATTAAAAAAATTATAGAATTATTTATTATTGATTTATTCATTTATTTATTTATTTATCTGCTAACAACTGTACATTCCCGCATTGTAAGCCTTCAAAAATACATTTTACACATTAAGTATTCTTTTCATTAGAAACAAAGTTATTTTTATCACCCCCTTGTAAAATAGTACATATGAGCGCGTGGGAAAATATCAGGAGCTGCAAATTATAGCTGGCATGTGAAGAGATAAGCAGCAATAACCGAAAAAACCGCATATGCAAAGTAAGAAAAGTGCGCGACCAAAAAAAAGAGTTGTGATTTCTGTAATAGAACCGTTGAATGAATATTTAAATAAAATAGTATGAGATACGTTTAAAAGCCAAATTGCAACGCAATATTATGTAATAAAAATATTTATTTGTTAATATTTCCGTGTGCTAGTATGTTTTCATCTTAAATTCTATGCAATTATGCAGAATGTAGAAACTATGCATAATAGGAATTCAGCGTAATAAGTGAAATGGGACGAATAATCTAAAGAGAAACCATAAATAACGAATAAGAAATTAATTAACGCTCATTTGTCAAAGGAATATTCAAAGTATCTTTCAGATAGTCGCTCGCATATCCATTATTGTGTATCTACGTTTAAAGAACTTTTAAATGAAAAGTAGACTTTTTTCTTTGTTAATGTCAGAGCGAGAAAAACAACTCAAGTTTATGGGTAGATAACATTTTTTATGTGTTATGGTGATCCGCCATATTCTGTAAATTAATAGAATCTTCTCGACATTATAACTAATGCTAAAAGAGACCCAACGGATCACGAGTACGTCCAGTATTATACTAAATTCGAGTTAATCAATCACGTAAAATGTTTGTATGTCACTAGGAATTCTATAATTCTCAATGTCTATTATACAGATTTCTACCCCAAGAGCAGCATGGACATGATGAGGTGTGACTACATCGCTGATTGCTTCTATGAAATCATGCACGATTACATGAGATACTACCACTGGAAGAACGGACGTTTCAGGGTAAGTTACTTATTTAAACGTCTCTTTAACCATCGATATCCGTGACTTGAGTCTTCAGGTATATGGCATTCAATAGACTAGAAGATGTATTTCACGTGATAGTGGTGTCTATGTCCCTAAAGTCAATCCGGCTGTTAGTGTCCTTTATGAGAACTGATTTATGAGAAAGCCTAGGATGTATTTATACGCAGTAGTTTGATACATATAACTTGCAAGGAAACAGGCACAAAATACTAAGCAATAATATTGATTATATAAATATTTCTATAATGAGGTCCTTCCTGAATTTTGCTAAATCCTTTCTTTTCTGTTCTCTTCAGTTTGGAAACAACGGAATGATGTCCTCCAACATGGAAGGTAACTCCGGAATGATGTCGCCAACCATGGGAGGTAATAGCAGCGATATGATGAGCTCTAACTACGACGTAAGTTCACTTTTTGTAGATAGTTTGATAGAATTATTTCATTTTAACTAGTAAATTTTTTAAAGTTCCATCCTTGAATAATATGGGGTTTACTATTGTTAAATATTCAGACTGTGTTATCGAGAAATCATTTTGACAAACGTGTGCACCAGCTATAATATTCAAGAACCAGCGTAAAATAATTATCGTAAAGGTCATTTGAATAAGAATAATTAACATGAAACAAGACATATGCAAAATAAGAAACAACAAACATAACTGATTGTCAAAAAAGAGAAATGTTGAATATTCCAAAGATCATTTTAAGGAAAAGGTATGTACAAGTGGAATAAATTCAAACTAAAATTAGGTTAATTCGGCGAAACGCAACGACCAAAGAAAACGGCCTTGGGATTTGGCTAAATGACAATGTCGGTCCGACGAGCTGTTTTAACTGGTCACATATGAATATATAACAACCCGAAATTCGTATTGAGTTGGTTGAGGATTTGGATCCGAGAATGATCAACCAGAGGAGTTGCCATGCGTGTATCTATTTACTAACAAGCACCCATCTAAAATCGTTACTGACAATAAATATATAGTATGATCTTTTCAGATATCAGTGTTTCGTTATTGTCTTAGAAATGCAACAGTACAATAATTATATTTAAGCCAATTTTAGAAGACATCCACACACACATACATACACACATACACACATATATATACACATATATACAGACAAACACACTAATATATATATATATATATATATATATATATATATGCAACGAGCGTTGCATAGAACAATATTTTAACATGTTTCTATCTTTATAAATTTTCCATACCCTTCTCTGCTCATTTCGCCTCAGCTAATCCGATTCCTCTTTCTAGACATACACATATTCTTTTTGTATAGATTCTTCAAGGAATTAGCTCTATACTAATTCAAAGTTGTCTCCCTTTAGTTGTAGCTTGAAAGTAGTAGCTTCTAAAGAAATCTGCTCTAGTCGAGAGTCAAAAGGTTAATATTATTTGCTAAGTTGTATATATCAACCAAAGAAATTACCAACTTAGTGCTTGTTTGTTTGTGTTCGTTTTTATTTTAGCTGGACACACATACACAAGTACGCAAGAGAAACTGCCCTCAAATTGAACAAAAGACTAATTCAATACAAAATAACATTAATTCGCTATGGATAAAGATAATGATTATAAACACATGAAAACTACGCTTCCAGAAATTACAGCCAACAACAAAATTCTCATATATATATATATATATATATATATATATATATAATTATCCACATACAGTACTGTTTCGCAGCTCATCGGTGCGGCTAGGCAAGCAACTACCTCAAGCCAGGGTTGAAACCCGACCGCCTGTTCGACAGCCAAAGATTTATTTGTTAATTTAATAAGGATGATACATCAATTGGGATGTAGGATAAATAAAACTACATTCACCATGGTATTTCGAATCCTAAAGTTTTTCATTAGAAGCAGAGAAAATGCCAGCTAACATAATAGGGACGTCTAGCGAGAGATACCTATATATATATATATATATATATATACATATATATATATATATATATATATATATATATATATATATATATATATATATATATATAACTACTTCATTTACTCACATAAATTTAATATACGAAAGTATAGATTTATGCGTAAACTTTAAGTATTTACTTCAAAAGTGCTCAATACGTAGGTAGAGCTAGTTAGTAATTGTTTAAATATATATGGCGATTAAGCTACACATATATATGTGTTCATCAATATACAGCACTCTTTCGTTATATCACAACTCATCAGTTCGGCTAGACTAGAACTTTTTTCCGAGACGGGGATTGAAACTACAACCATCGTTTTGATAGTCGAAAATTCTACTCTCCGGCTCTTGGGATAGGTGCTCGTAAATGATCTCAACAAATGTCTATTTAAATAAACACTCACCGCTGTTACAGTGTTCAATGCACCCACACACACACTTCACCCACATACACTTCACCCCCCACACACACGCAAACATATATATTTATATTTATATATATATATGTATATATATATATATATATATATATATATATTGTATATGTATCCGTTTTTTTGCATTCATGGCTCTTATGAACTACGATGATTGGCTATAGAACTAATATATATCTATAGAACTAATATATATATATATATATATATATATAATTAATATATATATATGTGTATATATATATATATATATATATATATATATACAGGTATAAAACAATTTTAAACTTTACATTTGTTTATATAGTTATTCAATAATATCAGAACAAAATAGGTATCGTCGGTTTTTAATACGCCAAAATAGGCAACACATGATATCCCTTTGTAGACCCTCATAAACCTCTGTGATTGTGTGTTGCTTGGGAAATCTAAGGTTTTTCAAACAACATATGAGTTTCCTTATTGGTTTTGGAGGATGAAAAGAGTCTATAAATGATGACCACTGCTGTTTCGTCTTTAGTGGATTCGAAACCGACAGTACCAGTGTGGTTCTGACTATCTGTAATCTCTCTCTCTTTCTCTCTCTCTCTCTCTATAAATATATATATATATATATATATATATATATATAACTACTTCATTTACTCACATAAAATTAATATACGAACGTATAAATTTATGCGTAAACTTTAAGTATTTACTTCAAAAGTGCTCAATACGTAGGTAAGGCTAGTTAGTAATTTATAAAATTTATATATATATATATATATATATATAATGTATGTGTGTGTCTTTGTTTGTGTGCGTCCGCGTGAAAGATGTTATATTAGAAACCACTTCTAAAAGCATATTTATTAATGTAATGATATATTACGTATTGCAAAATATTTTACCTGATATTCCAGAACTACTTGCAATGGAGATATATGAATACCTTCAACCGTATCATGCCGTTCATGGAGAGGACTTTGAGCATGCGCGATGGTGGTAACAAATTCTTCATGGGTGACCAGGTAAGCATGTTTATTATTTCCCTTACTTATTCGATGTCTTTATTTCCATTCCAAAAAATAAATAAGTGTACAATCCAAAACATGAACAAATAAATATTCATAGGCGTTTAACATTTAAATCACAATAGTTTCTCGTAAAATGTTATTATTAGTTTATTTTCCCAAATCTTCTTATATTTAAGTAATCACATAAGAAGTGAAATTTAATTATTTCTCTAAAATTGAATACGCTACCATCCACTATTTTGAATGGTGGCGGATCAGTTTCCTAGTTGCTTCGACTGCTTGGAAACTTTGCAAGAAAGTACCAGGAAAAGATACGTTCTTGAAAATCAATCCGAGAGATATTGGGCCAGGAACTGGTCCGTACCTGTCGGCTGAGGTAGGCGACCTGAATATTACCTAGGATATTCACCATCCGAGGCCTTGCCACACGGCTTTCGGGTTGGGCAAGTTTATTGATTGTTGTCTGAGGGGAATACTGAGGCATTTTTGCTAGGCCAGTTTGCCACTCTTTTAGGAGATCTGGATGGGCATCTTTACTTTCTGACTTTGCGTCAAATTTTACTGAGGTGTGCAGCAAATCAGTACCTACTCTGCCGCATGCGTGTTCAATTTCTTCGATATCGGAGAAAAAATTAAATTATTTCGGTGCATAGAGGTAAAATATGGAAATAAATGGTGATCTATATAATAAAATAAAGTGACTCGCTTTCTTGAGATGTTATGGTGTGATACTGATGTAATGCATGAACTTCAAAAAAATTTGATGAGAAAGTTTCAAAGTCGATATTACATACACTAGTACAAGCGCTATGTACACATTTCCATAAAGTTTGGATTAATAATTTCAGCGATACATTCGTGAACGCAAATACTAACCATGTGTTTTTCTTTGTAGATGATGTTTTCGGATATGATGTGCAGCGCTTGCCTGTTTATTATATTATTTGTTATTTCTCGAATGCATATCTTTCATTCACTGTTTATTATGCCTTTACGCACGTTTCGCAACTATTAAGGCAAAACTGTAGAACAAGTATTTTTTTTATATTTTACCATAAATCGGTGAATTATTGGTTTTAATTAAATACAAAGTGCACATAATGCTATAGGTGCATATAAGTTATATATATATATATATATATATATATATATATATATATATATATATATATATCTTATTCTGATATTGATTAGACTAATAGTCCAAATATTGAAAATTGTACAAATTATCCATACTATTTGGATTATTTGGCTTACTCTTCTCATCTTGAGTATCATTTTCACAAGATTTCGATCGATGTTACCTCTGACCTTCTTCAGGTATATCTTATCGAACTCGGGAATGTCTCATGTCAGTAACGAAAAAAAGTTGTTAGAAATTTAAAAAATGGAGGGCATAACGTTGTGAAAGAGAGTAAGACTGTTTTATAACGTCATATAGCCGTTAATATATTTCAAAAGATATGATGCAATTCATTTTTTTTTAAATATGCCCGTTATAATCCAAATATGGATGTGTAAATGAAATGAAAGGAGCGTATTTTTGTTATGTAATTTATTGATTGACTATATGTATTAATGATTGTAGGTATTGTTTTATTTGGTATGAGAGAATTAACCCATGCTTAAAATTAAATTATATTCTTTTAATTGACGTCTACTGATTAATGGACATACATTATAAAACGTCCAACGTTTAATTGTGCATGGATTTGCGAAATCTCTGATTCAAGAAGTCTCCATCGCGGTTTATTTGAAATACATTAGTTGTGCTTGTTTGAAGTCAAAAGTATAATTATGCTTCAATGAATGAGAGAATAATGCATTCAGAAAATTGCTACTTTTTGTTTCTTTATGTTCATCGAGCGTTTTCTCTAATCTATGTTGGGTTTCACCAACGTATATATGATGTCAATTTTGGCAATGAACAGTGGATATACCTGCATTGGAAATTATTTTGTTTTGGAGATGTTTTTTGTATCTAATGTTTGTTTTATAGTTTATGATGTCGATTGTTTAGGTAAAATCTGTCTGTTTATGAGAGAAATGTCTGGTGTATATGATTTTGCTTATTTATTCATAGAAAATATGTGTTGCATCTTTCTTTGCATTTATTGTAAACTATGTGGGATATTGCAAGGTTTTCGCGGTATTTGTGAGGTATTTGAATTCTTATGAACACATGAATTGGTTTGTTCCTTTTTTTATCTCGCTATTTCGTTGGAATTCTATTTCAATTATTATCATCATATTAATTATATATATTCTTGTGTTTCTCTTTGTAGATGATGTGGTGTGATATGATGTGCCACGCCTGCCTGGAGAACCCCTACATGGAGAACCAGTCCATGTTCAGCAACTACCCTAAACTGATGGCCCTGAGGACCCGCGTTGCCGGACACCCCAAAATTTCTTCTTACTTGAAGAGCCGTTGCAACACCAACTGGTAGACCAAGTTTGGGAATTCCAAAATCAAGAAATTTTACTGAAAATTCCGAAATGTTAAAAGTGGATTCTGTGATTGAAATTTTACTAAATATTGTCCGAATTCTTTTTAATTGAATAAACATATTTTTCAACCTTATTTGCTGTTTTATATATTTATTATTCATATAGATATTTTATAAGTATTGTATTATATTTATTATTCATGTATATATATATATATATATATATATATATATATATATATATAAGTATTGTACTATATTTATTATTGAGAATATTATTCGCAGCTTGATTGTTATTCTCGCGATAAATCGGCCGATTGAACACACGACCAAATTTTGGAAAACCAATTTCGAAATATTTTTCATTTAATTTGAAAATTCAAGTAACACTAAGGGGGTTTCTGGGATCAAAAATTAAAAAAAATACATTGTAATAAAATCTCTACTGTAACAGAATGGATTGAGAGAAAGAGAGAGAGAGAGAGAGAGAGAGAGAGAGAGAGAGAGGTGAGTAAACGTGGAGTGTAGACACGTTTACCAGAACCGGGGGTCAGCTGACCAGATTACGTATGAGTGACGTGGTCAGGTTGGCTAGATCTGTGAGACTGGATTTGGGCTTTGAAGAAGACGGACGGCTTAAAAGCTGTTCCCTTCCCTTCACTGGGGGTGGGGGACGCTGACGTGTTCAAAGCAAGCAAGATTCACTTCCATATTCTGTGTCGACATCTGGAAGGTAAATAAAAAACTATAAAACCAATTCATCGTCTTGGAGTGATAAATCTTCGTCTAACAGGTACCAGTCTCCCTCCAAGAGAAGATGAATTCCAGATGGATCAACATCGACGACACATGAAGTAAGGTATGTCGAAGAAAATGCATGTAACACACACACACAAAAGCATATGAACAATTAGATATGAACACACACAACCGCATATGAAACTAGACGATCATACGCACACGGAATACTTTTATGACACGCATAATCTCCTTTCATTCTAATAATAATCATTCCATGACAACAAATACAATTATGGTCCTCCCCTTTTCTATGTAACACTACTATAACATAAAAGGAATTATATCAGTGTGTGTGTCTCTGTGTGTGTGGAGTGTGAGATGGTAGTCGCCTATGCCCTCCACAATAGATGGTAATTTTAATGAATCTTCACACAAATGAACTTGATACGCAGTGTTCTTACATAAGTACATAATATATTCGTAAAGTATCGATAATCGATGATCGAAAAATATCCGATATAAAAACAAGCAATTTTGCTTAAAGTTATACAACCTACCATCACACGTGCAGTAAGTTTTTATATGACAAAGTTGCGTTCGAAGTTAACGTTTTAATTTAAAGCACAATTGATAGTAATAGATTGTTTTATTTTAACCTAAAATTCAAACAGAAAAACAATACATATTAATTAAATAGTATGGTTCTTTAGTATAACAGAAGTGCGTTCCAAATGAATGTTTCTGTTTAGAGCACAATCGAAAAATGATAATTGATTTTTGCATTTAAAACTTTAGTTCCAGCCTATATATATAATAAAATAGCTTTATAAAATAAACAGTAGGAACTCCACAATGCAAAATGCAAGGTTTTGTACTTCCTCATTGTGGGGAGACATGTGTGGTTTCCTCCCGGTGCACGAGCTCCCAACTAGAGCAGGCAATTAATCAATGTGATTTAAAAATGGGGCATTTAACCGGATTCAGTGACAGGGAAAATATGGGAGGGTGAAACACTAGTTGATCATGATTAACTCCCGGGAAACGTCGGGTCTATCTGCTAATTTCTTATAAAACATTTTTATTTGATACTATTCGAAAGGCACACACACACACACACACACTTTCGTTTCTCTCTCTCTCTCTCTCTCTCTCTCTCTTTATATATATATATATATATATATATATATATATATATATATATATATATATATAATGGATTTACACAAGATATCTGGATTCATGCCGAGTTGTGAAACAAATAAAACGAATTTTTTTTAGAGGGGGGGAGTGAAACATATGTTGATAGAAATGATTTAAGAGTAAATTAAAAAATTAGCGATTATATAAAAGAAAACACTTATTTCAACCGATATATTATAAAGAGAAAACTTCGAGAAAATGTGGTTAGAAACAGAATTTCTGTCTTTTTTACTTATTATCGTTTAAAAAATATAATTTGGTGGAGTGGGGAAGTGGAAGCATGGATAAATAAATGACGCTAATATCAATTAAAAGAAAAAAAAAACTCAAATCCCAGGCAAATATCGACAGTATGTAGGCAGATAATTCACACACACACACACACACTCACACACACGCACACACACACATACACACACACACACATATATATATATATATATATATATATATATATATATATACGAGCTCTTTAAATAACTCTAATCTGTGTTAGAGCTCTTTCTGCCGCCAAAATATTTAGCAGGTATTGGATGGTTATATGTCATTGAGAGAAACATGAACTCAAACATATACTGTCAAATACTGCAGCAGGGCATGACCACCTACCTCCAGCAATTGGGTCGTAGAGCAGTGTTCCAGCATGACAATGGCCCAAAACACACATCCACACAACGAATGCTCAAATGAAGAGGTAAAGCTGATTGACTGGCCAAGCATGTCTAACGACTTGAACCCAATAGAACATATTTTGTACATCCTCAAGCAGAAGGTGAAGGTGCGCAAAGTGTCAAATATCCGCCAGTCCCGCGACGTCGTTTTTTTAGAGTGGAAGAGCATTCCAGTTGATACATTTGAAGCCCTGGAAAACTTCATGCCCAGGAGAGTGAAGACAGTTTTAAATAATGATGGTGGACACAAAAATATTGAGAGTTGGCATGCTGTATGTTAATATTGACAACTTTTCATAAGGGGTGTACTCACCTTTGTTGCCAGGGATTAAGCTTTTAATGAATATATTTTGAGTTATTTGGAGTGGAAAATAAATTAACTCTGTTATATATGCTGCAGACTGACTACTTTTCATTGTGTCAAAAATTATTCTTTGGATTTGTGTATTTTTGGCAGTTCGTAGTTGTTTGCATTTTTTTAAATGAAATTTGTGAGGAATACTTTTTTTTGTTTTTTTTAATATTTTGTTGTGTGTTGTGCAAAGTTCTGTGATTTTTAAGGGGTGGTGTTGTCTATGTTAGTACTAATAGGTTTGTAATAGTGTTTGCCATCTAGTAATTCTATAATTTTCGTTTCATAGTAAGTTTTGTATCTGATTACTACAGCACTGCCTTGTTCTGCTTCTTTTTTTTTTAATTATGTTGTTATTATTATGGATCTTTTGGGGGGTCTTGGCTTTGCTTGTATGTAAGGGTGCTAGCATTTTTGTCTTTTTTCTGAGGGTTGAAGTTCCAGGGATATTCAAAGAAGGTCTTTAGATCTTGTGTGATGTTATGTTTGCTAGATTTTTGTTACTACAGAATCATCGGTTATCTAATAATTCTATTAGTCTCCATTTACGTTCAAACTCCTTAAGACCTTTTTTTAGTTCCACTATATTGCTTTGGGGGAGTCGAACGGAATTTAGTATTTCTGTTTCGATTTTTGATAATGTGTATGTGGATGAATTGATGTTTTTGTGTCTAATTTTTTCTAGTTTCAAATTCTTGTTACGTGATGGATTTCTAAAATAATGGTGGGGTTTTTTGGTTTCCTTATTGTAAAAGGGATGTGGTATCCCCTTGATTAGTTAGTGTGTTGTGTTTTATTGTAAGAGTTCAGTGTTTGAATGACAAACACATTAGTGTATGTAGTTTGTTTTGAATAGTTATGTTCTGGTTGAAATTGATGCTGCTGTAGAGGATATTTGTATTGATGTATATATATACATATATATATATATATATGTGTATATAAACATGTATATACAACTATATACATCATATATACATATATATATATACAATATATATGTATGAATATACAATGTATATATATATATATATATATATATATATATATATATATATATATATATATATATAAGTGCTGGGACGGTTACAAATTTTTCCCGAGTCCGATACAATTACCGATTCCATTCCATTTCAAATTTCTGATTCCGATACGATTCCCGTTTCCGATTCTTTTAAAATTCATAAATATTATATTAGAAATTGTTGTTGTTGTTTTTTTAGTAAATTTGGAAATTATTCCATAAACCCCCAGGTAATCTTCATGAATATTTTTTTCTAAAAAAATTAAGACAACGAAAGATGTATTTAAAAAATTATAAGACAACAAAAGATTTATTTTGAGTGTAAAACAAAGCCAAATTGTATCAGTTCGTCGGTAGTGTACAACATGATACATTGACGTTTTCATAAACAGTTAAAAATAGTCGACGATTGCTAGGCAATGAATGAAATGTAGGTTGTATTTTAATTTAAAAAAAGTTAGTGGATTATTAAATTGGTTTCCATTTCTGTAATAAAAAACAAAAACAAAAGCGAAATGCAAATGATGATGATGATGATGATGATGATGACAAATTTGTAGATGAACACTCTCAACGTAATTACCATTCCAAAATGAAGTATTACTTTGATAGGTAATTGCGTGTGAAACCCTTAATAAACTTGATGGAAATAAAAGCAACTATTTTAATATTTAGAGCGGTAGATAAGGTTCTAATATAAATTTAAAGTAAAATAACATGTAATTCTCTTTTGGGACGCTCAAAGGTAGGGGTGAGACTAGTCTTCTTTAAACAAGGGAACAATCACGTTCAATGTAAAACTGAAAATGCTTTTTGTTAGTTTGACCAATTATTTTAGCAAGCCAGTGTGAAAAGTCATTAAAGACATAGAGATAAAACTTTATTGCTGTTATATCTACTCTCTTTCTTTCTCTATTCTTTTGACTGTTCATCATAATTTATAACCTTAGCAAAGCTATTATCGCCGGACATTAGATTCTTTTATATGATAAGGGCGCGTCTAGAATGAATGCTCTGTTTAGAGCACAATTGAACCATGATTCTTGACGTATTAAATTTTAATTCCAGCGATTGTATAAAATAATTTTCTAAAATCAACATTAGGTTCTCTACTATGCAATGTAGACTACGATGTATTGTGGACTAAGTCACTTCATTAAGGCATGTAAAGATTCCTCCCGGTGCACCGCGATGAGTCTTCAACTAGAGCAGGTAATTAATCGATCTGATTGAAAAATGAACGATTTCATCGATTTCAATTACAATAAAAATATGGGAGTGTGAAACATTCGTTGACTATCATTCAATCCTGGGCAAAGGCGGGTCGCTCTGCTAGTAATAGCTATTTTCCTTTCATAACAAAACCGATATACTTGTGAATTGGGGAAAAACATAGACAAACATAACAAAACAAAAGCAATGATAATTCTATAAATATTGACAAACCTTTGTAGTTGTATTAGAATATAATTTAGATCTTTAAAGATAATAAACGTGGTTTTCCATTCGTAATTTTATGTTTATTGGTTAGATAGATGTATAAAGATTCTTGTAAAAATAAACTTTATTCATTTTTATTCTTTAGAAAAAATATTTTCCAGTACGCCACACAGAGATCTATCAAAAACGTTTTTTGATGATGTTTTAGAAGCAAACCCTCGACTTCAGCTCCCTTATTGGATTTAAAATTATGTGGTTTTTCATGCGCACTTTTATGTTTATTTGCTAGATAAAAATGTAAAAATAAGTTTTTTTTTTCTTTTTGAATTTTTTTTATGGCGGATTGGCGAACCAAAATGGCGTATTGACATCCAGCGTGCTGGTGTGCCAAAAAAAAAAAAAAAAGGATTGGTACGCAAAATAAGAAAACAGTTTAGGGAAAGAAGTGTTAAGAAAGCTCGTCCCATGTTAAGAATGAGTTTCTATATAATAACGTACTATGTAAAAAAGTGTTCCTGACACAAGGAGTGATGCCTGTTACCTATTCTGTACCTTTTCTCTTTGCAAATCATGTTCATATTTTCTTCTCACAATTATATACACATGTGGTCGATTATTAGATTGATTTGTGTCACTGTAAAAAAATAACTTGCACATTCTACTACAACTACAACTACAACAACAACAACTACTACTACTACTACTACTACTTATAATAATAATAATAATAATAATAATAATAATAATAATAACAGCAGCAAATATATAATCTCTTTAGCTAAATCACTTCCCCAAAATGAGATTTTACATTTTAAAATGAATGTGTCGGAAAGAGAAAAAAAAAAACAAAAAAACAAAAAAAACAAAACAATTATTTTAAAATTTCACGTAAGAAAACTGTTTCGCACATAAAATTAACGTAAAATGATACTCATTCCCGGACCATTCTTGCTTAATCGCTCAAAAATCGAAAATTAAACAAAATCCTCACACAGCATAACATTTTCGATCGATTGTTAACATTTATTCATATGTTTCTACCAGCGTTTGTTTAATTTTCAATTTTAAGCGGTTATCAATTAAGCAGCCATTTCAAAGCAAAATCAGTTTGCTTTGAACCACAAACACACTTTAAAGGATATTCAAATACAAATAAATTCAGGTATGTAAAAGAGTATTGCCTTTGGTAACATTTATTTGTTGCATATTTGTTTATCATTTCTTTTCTTTTCCTGTTAATTACAGCAATAAATGTCTCAATCACATTTTTCTTTTTGAAGTAGATATAATTTCCTTTTTAATTAAGAAAATCTTCGGAGTATTATCTCTTTTTCTATCTCATCCAAGATTTTGATGAACTCATATGAGATTTTCATCTATATTTTTCACTTGCGCCCAAGGAAAAGTGCAATAAAATGATTAAAGAAGCCGAGGTCAGATGCCAAAGTACAGCCTGCACCAATCAAATTAAAAAAAAAAAAACATTAAGAGCAATTCAAACCTTTCAATAATCAAGTGAACTCCCTCAGATGGGGACATATACACACTTAGCAAATGGCCGTGAAAAATTATAAAGGGAGTAAGCAAGTTTTCTCTCAGTAAATGACCAAAAAAATAAAATAAATTTAACTTCGTGAATCATGGTAAATCTGTAAATGGGATTTATAACGCATTCTGTGAACGTTCTTATGCTTTAAATAATGAACAACTTCTAATAAAACACACTTTGTGCTTGTTTCATTTTTTATTGTAAAAATTTTTTTTAAAGAAACGGTTTGGAATCGAAAATTAGGCTATACTTTTACCGATTGCAATACCGATTCCGATGATCTAAAAAGTTCCAATTTTTCGATTCCTGGTTCCGATTAATCGTTTTAATACTAATATATATATATATATATATATATATATATATATATATATATATATATATATATATATATATATGTATATATATATATAGCCAGTAGAGTTTAGTTTCCTAGAAGTACATCCAATGAAACAACATGTGTCTACCAAAATAGTGCTCAATGAGTGAACAGAGCAGGTATATTAATTTTATTTATACAAACATTAATGGCTACATATGTGCATACATGTTTCTGTAATCACCCACGTATATATATATACAAGCATTTCAGCCCGGTGTTCAATTAAAAATTTTTTACCCCTAATATGACCCCTTAATATCACTTGTTTTGGGCTCAAAGCGAATTATTAAGTTTGATCCATGTTCAAGGAATCTGTATCTAAAATTTCAAGTGTTTAAACCCAAAATTGTCGGAGGAGTTTAGTATGGTTCTCACAGGTCAAATCGTTGAACTTTGATCCCTTAACTGCTAAATTTCTGAAAAACCGATCACGTAGATTTTCCCAAATCTCAGTAACCTGTATATCAAATTTTGAGTCTGTAGACTAAAAATTGACAGAGTTATTGCGTAGGGAAATGTACACAGAGTCAGAGACACGTTCATTTATATATATATATATATATATATATATATATATATATATATATATATATATATATATACACGCGGGTTTTTAATTCATTTTACTCTAAACCGGAAATATATTTTACACGATTGATATGTAGATGTGTTTGTTTTCCGCGCATATTTTTTTGTAAACAAATGCTATAATTTCTGTTCGGCTGGAGGAATATTACATTCGTTTTTTTGTACCTGTCAAGTTTCTGCGGAACTAAAGATCAAGGTTGGAAACAGAACATAGTTTATTCAATTCGTTTTCAACGCTTGATTGAGAAATCTTAAAAATGTCTGCGATTTACTTGGTTGCCGAACGGCAATTTTGTTCAACTGTTTTAACTTGGTCATTGTCGACTGACTTTGGCCTGTCAGAGCAAAAAACATCTATAACTGAAAATGTGCCTTTGCGAAATCGAGCAAACCAGGTTCGGTACACTCGTTCTGTAATAGAACATGTCACATCCTAATCATAATTTATCTATATGATGGTTTAATGTTATGATGATTTACTTGATGATGTTTTATCTTCATGATTGTTTATCTTAATGATGGTTTATCCTTGTGATGCTTTATCTTTAGGATCGTTTTATCTTTATGATGGTTTATCTTTATAATGGATTATTTCTATGATGGTTTCTCCTCATGATGCTTTGTCTCTAGGATCGTTTACTTTTATGATGGTTTATCTTTATGATGATTTAGCTTTATAATGATTTATCTGAATGATGTTTTATCTTTGTGATGATTTATTCTTATGATGCTTTATCTTTAGGATGGTTTGCTGTTATGATGGTTTATGTAACATAAAAACAAGCATTGTTTGTCGTGAAATGATGTGTTTGATCTTTAATTCTAATCTCTGAAATATACGCAAAATTGTAAAAACTCTTCTGCGCAGACAAATTCTACCATGCTCAGATTGAACTGTGAAGAAGTCATAGCTCTGTATTGCCTACAGTTCTCAGGGATAAGGGCAATTGCAAGTAGATTACGTTAGTGTGGAGATTTGATGAAGTGTTTACTTAAGAGGGCGGTTCATTAAGAATTTGTTAACGTTGGACTTGAAGACATCCAAGTTGTAGTCAGGTGGGAAGCAGACAGACGGAACAGAGTTCCACAGTCGTGCAGTTCTAAGAAAGAAGCTTTGTTCATGGAATCCACGTTTTGATTTAGGCACATATAAAGAGTGGGGGAAATTTTTCACAGTGGATTCAGCTAGACGGGTGTGTCTCGTGAAAGATTGGCGAGGGGGGGATCAGAGATTGGAGTTCAGACGAGCACCTGCCATGAAAATAACGATAAAGCAAGGATAGGCTCGCAACGTCTCTTCTGTGGGAGAGAGGTTGCAGGGTAGAGAAAAGGGCATCCCCACTAAGCCACAAAGTCTATTTTGTACTCTGTCAAGGCAGGATAGGCTGTTTTAGCAGCTCCTGCCCAGATATGGCAGCAGTATTCCATCCTTGGACGTACTTGGCTTTTATATAGATAGAGAATTGCATCAGTAGTGAGATATCTTCTGAAGCGGTAGAAGGAACCCACCATCTTTCCAGCCACCTTGGAAACAGACTTGATGTACGTGTTCCGTTTCAGATCAGGAGTAAAGGACAAACCCAGAAGCTTGTCAAAACACAGGGCTTCTCTTAGACGAGAGCCATCCATTTCAATTGATGCAAGATGGGGATCAGAGCGTTGATGATGTAAAGATAGGAGTTTGGTTTTAGATGCATTAAAGGTAACCAGCCACGACTTCCCCACTGAACCACGCGCTCGAGATCAGAGGAGAAAGAATCAGAGAGAACTTTGTCATTTACAGCCTTTGATGTGTTGCCGTAGATGATCGTGTCATCAGCATAGAGGTCAACGAATGATTTTAGTATGTGTTTAGGGAGGTCATTGATGTAGATCAGGAAGAGAGTTGGGCCCTGAGGAACTCCAGCATTAACACTGCAGGCCTCTGATTTTTGTCCATCGACCACTTCTCTTATGAGCCTTTCGGAGAGAAATGATTTAATGATTGAGAAGATATTTCCAGTTATACCGTAGCTGGAAATCTTGTGAAGTAGGCCCTTATGCCATACCATGTCAAAGGCCTTTGATATGTCAAGATCAATTGCCCTAGAAAGGAAGTCTTTGTCAAGAGATTCACTAATCCTGTGAGATATAACCGTTAGTACATCTACATAGTAGATCTTGCAGGACGGAAACCATATTGTGTGTCACTTAGAAAGTTATTTCTGCTGAGGTGGTTTACTATTTCTCTATTTAATATAGATTCCAGCAACTTACTCATAACACACAGGAGGCTTATTTGTTTGTACTGAGAAGGAGATGATTTATCACCTGAATTCTTAAATACAAGGCATGCTGATGAGGGTTTCCAGGGTGTCGGAAAGCACTTCTCCTTAAGGCAGCGCTTAAACAGTTTCGTAAGTGTGGGAGCAAGTTCATGTTGAAGCTTTTTTAACACTATAATTGGAATGCCGTCAGGGCCAGTTGCTTTACTGGAATTAAAGTTCTAGATAAGTTTGGCGACCTCATGCACAGATATATGTTACCTAGCGTGTTCTGTGTTATAGGAGGAAATATGGGGAGTTGATGGCCTTCGTCGCATAGGGTAGCATTAGCTGCAAAGTTCTTTGCAAATAGTTTGGCCTCGTCTGATGCTGGCGAGATGACCTCTGGTCCATTGATAATGGTTGGGATATAACGACCACTTCTGTTCAGGATCCTATTTGTTATTTGACAAAACTGGTGGGAACCAAGCCGCTGATCAGCTACTTTGGATTAACAGATTGGGCATATAGCTCTCTTGCATTTTTTATTACTCTTTTACAGTGGTTGCTGGCGTTCTCGAAAGCAGCTTTAGTGTCAGTGCATCTATTACGTTGGTAGTTATGGAAAAAGTGATTTCTGTGCGCGATAGCAGCAGCACATTCTGGGGAGAACCATGGCTGGCTGTTGGGTTTTTGTTGGAATTTTTTAGATGGTATGACTCGGTCTATGTCTACAATTCAAGCTAAATCCCATCCCCACACAGTAGAGATCCCTAGATGTAAAAGATCTTTCTACTCCAGTAGTTTCTTCTCCAGAACCGCTAGACTCTGGAATTCCATTCCAGGTTCCTTCTTCCCTAACTGTACTGACATGCAGAGGTTCAAGTGCAACGTTAACTGACATCTTGCTGCCCAAATCCCTAGATAGTGCCCCAGTAGTGGTTCCCCCTGATAGTAGCCCCCTACGCCAAAGTGGCAATGTGCCTTGTTTGGGGTGAAAATGTAATAATAAAAAAAAATTAAAATTAACCATTCGGTCAGATCTGATACTATAGAGGACACATCCTTTTTAAACATGGAATGCAGAGGTAAATCGGATATGAATGTACGGAAGCTGTCCCAGTCAGCCATAGAGATAATTGGAGACTTACCGAGAGTATCAACCTCAATTTTTAAAGACGTTTTCAGTTTGCGGGCATTGTGCACGTGCCACAGATGAACTTGTTTCATCATTTGTACAATCAATCACGAAAGTTAACTTTTCCAGATAGGATACACCGAGATGCATTCATCTCCCAGGAAGATATTTTGGGTGCTATGACAGATATGGAATACTTGAACACTGCCGAGTCGTAAACCTAAACATTATATATGCTATTGTTTATTCGAGTAAGGGTGAAGGAGGCATAATATGAGTTGATCAACGTTTGTTTCTCTATAGCCTTTTACATATAGATTTTAATATTATGCTAAATGTGAGTTAATGGATTGGTGATTGTCTTATGATATAATTTTCCCAAGCATAATCTCCTTTCTTTTCCAGTGTGTGTGTGGGGGGTGATAGTCTGACGTGCTTACTGCCGGTGATGATATCATTATTTTCTATTAAAAAAGGATGCATATAATATATTTATGATGTAGTGCATTGACATAAGATGTCATATTCCAAACACCACATGGATGAGCTGCAGATTTCATAAATCAGGTAAATGGATCAAGTGCAGTTTAGGGGCTTCTTTGTAACATTCGTAAAATCAAGTCATATTTTCGTCCGTAATGTCCTCATAGCAGTGATTGTTAAAACTATGCATAAGAGGGGGATTAAAGTTACTGGATGCGGAAACAGATACCACATTTGAAATTCACATTGAAGTAATAGTTGCCTGATCCCGAACAGTGTTAATGTTTTTATGTATTAATATTCAAAACTTGCTGAACGAGTTTACGATTTAGACATTACTATATTTCATGTATATTTTTAACAGTGAGGTGAGGGGATTTTGAAATCAGTCCCGGAAATGGCTGAACCATTTCACGTTTTAGATATGTACATTTTTAACAGTGGGGTGGGGGATATGCAGTCATTCCCGGAAATCGTTGAAACTCTTGACGATCTAAACATTACTTTATTTCATGTATATTTTTAACAATAGAGGTTGGAGATATGAAGTCAGTCTCGGAAATGGCTGAAACAGTTTACGATTTAGACATTACTTTATTTCATGAATATTTTGAACAGTGGGGTGGGAGATATAAAGTCAGTCCGAGGATTGGATGAGGTAGGTGGAAATATATATTAACAGAATACCCGGCGTCCTCCGGGATTTGATAAGATAAGTGGAATCATATACTAAGCATGTCTAGGGATTGAATAAATATATACTAGCAGATTACCCGGCCTTGCCTGGAATTGAATGACGTTGCTAGAATTATATACTTGAATAATACCCGGCGTCGCCCAGCATTGAATGATATTGTTGGAAATATATACTAGTCTATTATCCGGCATCGCCCAGAATAAACTGACATGGCTGGAAAAATATACTAGAAGAATACCGAGGATTGGATGAGATAGGTGGAAATATATACTAGCAGAATACTCGGTGTCGCTCAGGATTGAATAAGATATGTTAAAATATATACTAGAAGAATATCGAGCGCTGCCTAGGAATTAATGAGATAGGTGAAAACGTATAGTAGCAAAATAATCAGCACGGCTGGGATTTAATCAGATAGATGGAAATTATATACTAGCAGAATATGCGGCGGTGCCCGGGATTAAATAAGAGAGGTGAAAATATATACTAGCAGAATACCTGGTATCACTCAAAATTGAATGAGATAGGTTGAAATATATATGAGCAGAATACCCAGCATCTCCCGAGACTGAATGGCATTGCTGGAAATATATACTAGCAGAATAAACACCCTTGTCCGGGGTTGAATGACATTGCTTAAAATGTATGCTAGCAGAATACGCAGCGTTGTTTAGGATAGAATGAGATGGGTGGAAAATATATAGTAGCAAAAAAAAACAGCGTGGCCCTACATTGAATGAGATAGGTGGTAATATATAATAGCAGAATACCTGGAAATACTTACTAGCAGAATAAGCAGTGTCGCCCTAGATTGAATGACATCGCAGCAAATATACACAAGCAGAATACCTGGCGTTCCCCGGTATGTAATGGGATAGGTGGAAATATATACTAGCAGAATACCTGGCGTTCCCCGGTATTGAATGAGATAGCTGAAAAATATACAAGAAGAATACCTGGCGTTTCCAGGGATTGAATGGGATAGGTGGAAATATATACTAGCAGAATTTCTAATGTCGCCAAGGATAAAATGAGAAAAGTGTACATATATATTAGCAGAATACCCGGCATCACACAGGATTGAATGAGATTGCTGGAAAGATATACTAGCAGAATACCCAGAGTCGTGTTGGATTGAAGTACATTGCTAGAAATATATACTAGCAGACTACCCGGTCTCCCCCGGGATTGATTAAGAAAGGTGGACATATATACTAGCAGAATACCCAGCCTCGCCCAAGATTAAATGACATAGCTGGAAGTAGATCCTATGAGAATACCTAGTGTTGCCTGGGATTGAATGAAATTACTGGAAATATATAATTGCAGAATACCTGCTGTCGCCCGGGATTGGATGAGAGAGATGAAAATATATGCTAGCAAAATATGCAGCGTCGCCCAGGATTCAATAAAAACGTGTCAATATATACTAGCAGAATATCCGTCGTCAGTTAGGATTGTATGAGATAGGTTGATATATATATATATATATGTATATATATATATATATATATATATATATATATATATATATATATATAAGCAGAATACCTGGCGTCACCCGGTATTGAATAAGAAAGGTGGAAATATATACTAGCAGAATACCCGGTCTCGCCCTGGATTAGATTAAATAAGCGGAAGAATATCCGGCATCGCCTGGGATTGGATTAGATAGGTGGAAACATATATACTAGATGATTACCCAGCTTCGCGCAGTATTTAATGGTTTTACTGGAAATATATGTAAGTAAAATACTCAGCGTCGCCCCGGATTGAATGACATTGCCGGAAATATATACTAGCAGATTACCCGGCATCATCCGGGGTTGAATGACATTGCTGGAAATATATACTACAAAATTGAGCTTGGTCATTATTATATGGGTGACGACTTGGGAAAACCAAATGCTTCGTGTTGATTACCAAAGTTAAGCAACATTGAGTGCGGTCATTATCAGATGGGTGACTACATTGCATACCAAATGTTTTATGTAGATCACCAAAGTTAAGCAATATTGATCTTGGTCATTATCAGATAATAACTATTTAGGAATACTAAATGCTTTACTAAATGTAAATCACCAAAGTTAAGCAACATTAATCTGGGTCATTATCAGATAAGTGACTTCTTGGAGTACTAAATGCTTTATGTAGATCACAAATTTAAGCAACATTAAGTTTGGGATTGAATGAGATTGATGGAGATATATATTAGCAGAATACGAGGTTTCACACTAGATTGAATGTGATAGGTGATAAAATATACAAGCAAAGTACCCGGCGTCGCCCGGGATTAAATGAGATTAGTAGAAATATATGCTATCAGAATACTCGGCACCGCCCAGGATTTCATGAGATTGATACCACCAGAATACCCGGCGTTGCCGGGAGGAAATGAAATAGGTGAGAATATATAGTAGCAAAATACCCAGCGTCGCTCGGATTTGGATGAGATAGGTGGAAATATACACTAGCAGATTACCAGGTAGAAATATATATTAGTAGATTGCCCGGCGTCACCCTGGATTGAATGAAATTGATGAAAATATATATTAGCAGAATATCTGGCGTTGCTCGTGATTGAATGAGATAGGGACAAATATATACTAGAATACTCGCATCGTTCGGGATTGAATGATATAGTAGCCAATTTATAACAGCAGAATATCCGACGTCGCCCAGGATTGAATTCGATAATAGCAAATATATACTAGCAGAACACCAGAATACCCAGCATCAGCTAAGATTGAATGAGATTAGCGGAAATATATACCAGCAATTACCTGACGTCGCATAGGATTAAATGAGATAGGTGATAAATATATACTAGCAGAATACCCAGCCTTGCCCGGGATTGAATAAGATAGGTGAAAATATATTTAATTAAATAATAGTTTTGGCTTCGGTTCCAATTATATCTTATGACACTCCAGTAATCTGTGCTTTTAGAAATAATTTAAGTAAGAGTTCTTCATAAGTTCTGGCTTGCCATTCGATTATGGCTGAAGGATTTCAAGTTATATATATATATATATATATATATATATATATATTCATACGTTTTATTTTGTTTTCGATTCAAGCTAATGCATGCAAGTAATATGGATATATATATATATATATATATATATATATTTTTGGAAATCGCAACTTTATAATATATAAAAATCGATACAACATTAACTCTAAAATAATGTGTACGATATCTTCAAGAATTAAAATATCATATTTAAGCGTACTTTACGACCGGGCTTTGCCGGGCGTCCGTGCTATATACGAGAGATAATTTTGCAGTTATAGCACACACGCCACAATAATATCATAGCGTCTTTGTTTACACTTAACATCTACAGAATGCCAACATCACTATATATATATATATTATACATATGAATGTGTCCCCTGTAGAATTTTCACATGTCCCGCTAGCATATATATATATATATATATATATATATATATATATATATATATGCATATATATTTTTCCTATATCTTATCTTTGCAAAGTTTTTGCAACTTTGCAAGGATAAGATATAGGAAAAATATGTTCGCTATAAGGGAAATGGTTTCCATAATGTTTTATTGTTAAAGTGTTTTTATTAAATACGTCTGAAGAAAGGCTGTTTTTGTGAAAATTTTCAAACAACATAATGTTTGAATTTGTCCGAATAGTCTTGAAACAATTGTAACTAATGATGAATTACACTATTTGTTGCTATCAATCGATTCCTTGATGTATTGATTTTGTTAAAACAATATATAAATGCTCAATTATGAAATATAATTTTGTAGCTTACAGTTTAAGTCATCTCTTATTAGCTTAAAAATGATTGGTATCTGAACAATTACTGAATTTTCACTTATATAAACCCAGTAAAGAGAAAATATTAGCAAATAGTTATAAAGGTATGCACCATATTTGCTAAAGTCAGTTAGACATGGAAAGTACATTTCGATGACAACTGATGGTTAAATAAAAACTATTCTGAAGTATATATATATATATATATATATATATATATATATATATATATATATATATATATATATATATATATATATATATATACATAAAATCTGTGGAATTATCAATCTAGTTTTCATAGGAGGAAACATACCAAGATCATACTTATATGCACGATCGTTTCGGATATGATATCTTTTTATTCATTCGATATTCACAAGTAAAACCATCTAGAAATAAGTAAAATATTGTTGGATATCGTCTCCATCCAGAAATATTTTACTTACTTACAAATGATTTTTTGTAACTATCAAATGCATAAAAGAATATTGTTTCTGAAACGATCGTACATATTAACTTCATTTTGTTATGTTTCGCTTTATTAAAACTTGATTGATAATTTCACAATTTTTCATCTCTTACCCTTTAATTACACCTATCGAGCTTTTCATAAATGCAATACTCCGAGCACAGCACCGTTAACTATATTTTACTTAGGGCTAGTTCATTTAGATCCTGTCTATGTGTGTGAATAAAAAATCAATACGAAAAATATATGAATGTTTATATCTTTTCTGTATTTATTTCCTGTGTGTTGACATGTAGGAATTAGTTTACGCTGTTATGGGTTTATGTTTATGTAGGCATGAGAAAACGGAAGTCGTAAACCGGATGTTGGATTACAACACTCATTACAAGGTCATTTGTTTTTTAATTATATATATATATATGTATATATATACACACATATATATATAATCATAAAACTCATATATATATATATATATATATATGCATATATATATAATTATAAAACTTAAATGACCTTGTAATGAGTGTTGTAACCCCACATCCAGTTTACGACTTCCGGTTTATCATGCCCACATAAACATAAACCCATAACACATAAACGTAAACCCATAACAGCGTAAACTAATAAACACAAATCGCTGGACCAGTTTTGTTCGAACAAACGGTCATCCTTAGAAAAGTGAATGTCTTAAATTTATTGAATAAAAACTTCAAGATATGGGAAGCAAACGCAAAACGTTATTACAAATAATATGTATACTCATCGACCTATTTCATACATACGACATATACTATACTTAATAATTTAGGCGACAATAAAACGTACTATTTTACTGTGTACGTTTTCAACGACACACTTTTTTGCGTTTAAATTATTCAAATAAACAATTGTTAAACTTCCTACTTTTTGATTAAATTATTCATTTCCGTATTACGTTTAAGTTATTTTAACGCAAATCTCTTACAGTAAATCCAATTTAACCCGTTAACAACCATAAGAGCATTTTACAAAGGCGATTTACGCGACAATAAACCGTATTGCTTTACTGTGTACGTTTTCAGCGTCCCAATTGTTTTTTTCGCGTTTAAATTAAAAGATAAGATATATCAAAATTTGAATTTAATTTTAAGTATTATGGTATCTGTTCAGTGCACATTTACCTATAAGTATAGCAAACCACTTATAATTCAATGGCTGTAAGTTGTTTTTTTTTTTTCAAAAATAAACAATTATAAACTGAACGACTCATAGAAATCTATTTTTCATTTTAATATACTTTCATAGAAATGTTTCTGTTATATCAGAAAAAACTATTTTCTTTACGTCACAAGTGTCATGCTCATACATTACTTCTATAGCTAATATAACATACTGACCCAACGGGTCACGGGTAGTCTAGTATATATATTTCTTGTTGGTTTTTTTAACGATAAATGCAGTTAAAAACCGGCTTCGCCTCAAGGCTCATTTTTATTTACTTAGAAAGTCGCTCATAATTTATTTGAACGTATATGATATTTTATTTATTTATTTATTATTTTATTATTTAGTATTATATTTTTGTTATTTTTAATTTTTATTATTTTTTATTAGTTTTATTTTTTATTACTCTCTTCAAAATAATAAATACATAAACTATATATATATGTATATATATATATAGTTTAGTAGAAATGGTAATTAATAAAAACTGAAGAAAGTGCTCAATACTGTTGTAGAGCAAATATGCGTTTTATTTTTTATTACCGTATTTTTCTGTTAAGTTACATTTCTGGAAAAGTCTGAGGAAGCTACAGACGGCAAAAAAAAAACGGCCAGGTAGCTGAAACAATAATGTAACTTAACAAAAAGATACGGTAATAAAAAATAAAACGTATATAGATCGGATTTCTGGGCATTTTGATAGTATTGGGAGAAACAGTTTAATCATACGTGTCTTAAGTAGTTTGATGGCCTTCTTGTAACCATTCTATGAATGCAGGCTCAGATACAAGCTCCGCAGTAAGGAAACCTTGTGATTGGGACAAAAATAAATTGCCTCAGTCTAGAAGTATTTCTCTTTTAATGACAACCAAAATCAAAAGACACAGCGCTAGTATCTGAACACATAATACATTTTTATCCCAGAAAAAAAGTCACGGAAAAATTATTTTTGATGCATTTATGAAATTGATTGTTACTAGCATGTTGCATTGGAGTGCACTTGGGAATAATAGTAACTACAAATCTGACACATTCCTTACAAAAGTGTCACCACTTACTAAGGTATAAAGGCCACACGAGGATACGAGTTAACTGAGTGTCCGGCGAACGGTGGAATGTTGCGGCGATTCAACCAGAATTTGTTTACATTAGACTTGAACACGACGAGGAAATCAGTTGGGAACGTGTTTTGTCGACAAGAAGTACTAAGTAAGCGACTTTCCTTTATAGAACTTCGTTTAGTTTTTAGGAAGAGATTGAAACAAAGCATTATTTTAGCTAGACGAGGTTTTGTTGATAATGTTTTTTATAGAAACGGTCACAGACCACTAGAGTCTTTGATTTTAATACAATTTGGCAGCATTCGCCTAGCATGAGTTGGGTCCGCTCCCCACATAGAACAGACAGTGTGCCGATCCACAGCAGCAATGATAGTCATGAGTTACCGGTCCCGGGACCAGCGGCGAATACCTGTAGACCGGTGGTAGGTTCGATATCCACTTTCATGGTGTGGATACACGTTCTCGTCTAGCATCACAGGCGTCTTCGCCAATTCCCAATGAAAATAACGATAGAGTTTTAAAAAAAGACTCTCCAAAGCTTGCAAATTACTGCCATGTTAACAAATGCACTTTAAAATCAAAGAAAGAAGTTTTGTTTGAAATACAAATATATTTACACAAAGTTAATTATTTAATTCAAGTAATTTTGACTGAAATGCATTCATTTAGTTAATTTTGAATTCAACCCAAGACAGTTTCTGTGCAGAAAGTCTCGTAATTGGTATCCATTATTCATTGTACCCGTCTGCACTCTTGGACAATAAACGTCTGCATTGCAGTCATCAAGTAAACGCCATTCAATGCCAACCAGTTTTCTAAATCTATGACTCAACGCAGACTATAAATTCACCCGTATTTCTCTTCGTGGCACCCAGACAAGACTCAGACTTCAGCCACAGCGTTTCTTCTCCAGGCTCGTCAAGCAACACCGATCCTCTAGCAATGCCTAACTACACTTTGTACTATTTCAATGGCCGCGGCCGTGCCGAGATTCTTCGTATGATGATGGCCGCTGCCGGCGTCAAATACATGGACAAGAGGTTCGAATTCAACGAATGGGACAAATACAGGAAAGGTAAGCAATCTTGTTGTTTTTCTAAAATAATTCCATATGTAAAATTGCATTTATATTACACGATACATGTATATACATTTGGACATCGCTAGATCAATATCTATTTGTCACACGCACACACACATACATACACACACACACACACACACACATATATATATATATATATATATATATATATATATATATATATATATATATTGAAGTATAAATTAGGTTTTCAAGCCTTAATTTTCTGTAAACTTAAAGAGAATTCATATATATATGCATATTAATCCCAACCAAATAAGGTCCTGTATATAACTTTAAACTATATCCGATGTTGAGGACCCAGCTTGTGAGCTTTTGGGGAGTATGGAGCCACCCTTTAATTGCCATTGCCCCCAAGTCCACTCTGACCTGGAGTGGTAGTACCTGTTAGGGTCCTAACGATGGGTTAAATAGAAACCGATATGAAAAAATATATTCTGTTAAAAACGTTTTCTTCAAAATCACTGGATTCGGCATTAAATAAGCCGAAAAGCGTTGATA
Source organism: Euprymna scolopes (assembly GCF_053919585.1). Taxonomy (NCBI): domain Eukaryota; kingdom Metazoa; phylum Mollusca; class Cephalopoda; order Sepiida; family Sepiolidae; genus Euprymna; species Euprymna scolopes. The sequence goes on along the minus strand of NC_136521.1, from coordinate 16,137,615 downwards.
TGCCGTAAAACAAAACAACCAACCAAATAAAAAGTTCAATACAATAAAAAATAGGAAATAAAGCTTGTCATATAATAACAAAATTAAAGAATGTAAACTATCATTTAGCAACCTTTTGATTTAATTCTTGTAAATTAGAATTAACAGTCTTTAATAGTGTTCTTATATATATATATATATATATATATATATATATATATATATATATATATATATAACTACTTAATTTACATAAATAAGCCTGAAGAGTCCTAGAGTGGATGAAACGCGGAATATTTTATAACTTACTATATATATATATATATATATATATATATATATATATATATATATATATAAGTGATTGATTTTGTGCTACGGAACAGATACTGCTAGAATTGTAAGTGTCAACTGAATTGAAAGAACAAATTGTAAGAGGGTCAATATCATAAAATTAGGAATATAGACTTTTGTCATTAATTCATTATATATATATATATATATATATATATGTGTGTATGTATGTATACAGTCTAGTTTCCAAATTCGAAGATGTTGTTCATCTTAGTGTTTATTTCTTTCAGCGCGTTACAATGTCCAAATCTTCACAGGGCCTGTTCCGTAGCGTAGAAACAATCATATAATTATTATGTTACTTTTAGAATACTCTCGCCCTGACTTATCAGAAGAATAATAACTCATTAACATTAAAAATAAAAATAAGATTGGCCATGTTTACAAAAATACGAAAATATTTAGATAGCTGTTGTATTGGTTTTATGATATTTACGCCATCATTTATTGTTTAATACAGACACACAGGCTCACAGACACACATACACACACACACAGACACGCACACAGACACACACACACACACACACACACACACATATATATATATATAAATATATATATATATATATATATATATATATAATTGGAGGGGGATTAGACATGGAGTCTAAAGAGCAGAGGGTTTTTTTAATGCATTAGTAAATGCATTAATACCTTTTAAAAGAAAACAAATGTAATTTATCCCCGTTAAGTAAAACAAAAATTATTTAAATATAAATATACAATATAAAACTATAATCATAATCATAGCTCAATAGGTATAAATATGTTAGAGCTATAATAATATTAAGTAAAACGATTAAAAATTAAATTCAAAAGGAAAGGAAACAAAATCAACCAGATTTTAATAAAATTAACATCGTTTCTGAAACGATTGTACAATCTTGTTGATTTTTTTATTTTCCTTTGGAAACTGACTTTTAACTCAAAATTATGAATCGTTTTACACAATATAAGTATTTATCTACCTATATATATATATATATATATATATATATATATATATATATCCCTGTATATATATATATATATATATATATATATATATATATCCCTGTATATATATATATATATATATATATTTATTTAAATGTGGTACAAAGTTTTATTACAGTTTTTAAAGGGATAAGTGGAGTCATTAGAATTTGGGGGAAGATCGATACAGGGATAAAAAATATATTCAAATATTCAAAAGACTATTCGACTAAAATATAAAAGAAAGGCGATTCCAATAAAATAAAATAGAACCTGTTATCTTATATCATTTCTATGAAAACATGTTTTAACATATAAGACTTGTTCATTATATTATAAATTGTTAATTATTATTTATTTCAGACATGCCCTGCATGCGCGTACCCGTCTTGGAGATGGACGGTGGCAACAAGATGCCTGAGACTATGGCCATTGCCAGATACCTGGCCCGTGAACACAGTAAGTCAAATGCTATAATTCACATATTGTTATCTATATGATTATAAAACTAAGATCAGCTGGCTTGCTTGGGCGTTTAATCCGCCCATCCGGTTTGTGACTTTCGGTTTTAAAAAAATTCGTCTGCTTACCTATTTCATGGCCGCTCTATCTTAAGCCCAATATTAAAAGCCACTACTGCTATTTAACGCATACACAAGGTCAACAATATTTTTTTGTTTAAATTATTTTAACGTGTTTTCCTTACGAAATAAATGTAATTTATCCCCGTTAAGTAAAACAAAAATTATTTAAATATAAATATACAATATAAAACTATAATCATATTTATAACCATTCATAACAACTTTATGTGAAGCTCCTGTGGATTCTGACGATTTATTTTTTCAGACTTAACTTACAAAATAGTTTCTCTTCAAAAGTAGTATTTAATTTCCTATTTGAAAATAATCCTATTTAATGGTGATTGTAAATCGAATTTAGTAAACTATAGTTATTAGTTTGACATCAAATGACATCAGATTTTTTTTTAAAAGTATGAATTTACTTTCTCCACCTGTAAAAGCTTAATCGATTGTATTATTTAAGTTTTTAATACGTTCCTTGCATGATATTTTTGTATTCTAAAATGATATGTTGCGATTCCTGTAATGTTTCAATGAAGATTTGTAACATCTGATTTTCGTTTAACATTATATTGTTGTGTTTACCACGAAAAATCGATTTATATTGCTATAGAATTTATTTTTTATTGAAATCATTTAATTGATTTATTATAAAGTTTTACAATTTTGATATAGCTTTACCTTAAGGTTTTGTGATTAACAGCTTCGTGCCAACAAGAAAACGGGTGCCCATATTTTTTTGTCCATTTTAGATATATGTTATTGTTGTTGTTATTATTATTATTATTATTATTATTATCATTATTATTATTATTATTATTATTATTATCATTATTATTATTATTATTATTATTATTATTATTATTATTATTATTAACACTATTGAGTACTTTAATTTACATTTGACGATGTTTATCCGTTAGATTTCTACCCCAAGAGCAGCATGGACATGATGAGGTGTGACTACATCGCTGATTGCTTCTATGAAATCATGCACGATTACATGAGGTACTACCACTGGAAGAACGGACGTTTCAGGGTGAGTTGGTTTGATTTAAAAATCTTTGAAGGCACGATCATTAACGATTCAGTTTGAAATAAAACTAATATAGTATGCCTAATGTCAGGTTACGCTGACCAATTGATAACGAACTGAAACAATTAATTTTGAAATAAAAAAAATGCAATATGACCAATAACGACAGAGACTGACGACGTAGGCTTTCCAAGTTTATTTGTAACGTCATCACTAGACGATTTCTGCGCGTTTATCAACATCAATATACATCTCACTAATTTACTGATGTCGGTGAGCGTTCTTTTGTTGATCTTCTTTAAAACCCTAGTTTTTCATGAAATTCATACCTTTTAGAGCTTTGAAGCAGTTCTGTTATAAAAGAAACAAATTAAAATTCATTTATTAAGATTAACTATTTTTAATATCCCTCTCGGAAAATCTATCAGTAATATTTATACAGACCGTTAGCTTTGATGAACGATATGTTCCACTTTTAATCTTAATAGAGTGCTGGAAGATTTAATCATTTAAACAAAACCACCATTCACCTGTACATAGAGTTTTATTGACACATGTTGCCTGTTTTACCAACCTTTAATCACACATTGGCAAAAATTTACATTTAGACACATAGTTACCAAGCACCAGCTTAATTTTGTAATTTTCCTAAAGCAATTCTTCCTTTTCTTTTTGCAGTTCGGTAACAACGGAATGATGTCCTCCGACATGGGAGGTAACTCTGGAATGATGTCCCCCAACATGGGAGGTAACTCTGGAATGATGTCCCCAACCATGGGAGGAAATAGCGGTGATATGATGAACTCTAACTACGATGTACGTACTCTGTTTAGCGTGTCTTTTAATTAAAATATATGTGGTTGACTATATTTAGTACAAGCGGTGTAACTAACATGTATGTATCCGATGAAATATTCGGACTAGCTGATGCTGATAAGAGGATTTTACACTGAGACATTTATTTGCTTCAACTCAGTCTATGGCGTCAGTAATCGCAACTGAAACTTGTGAGCAAATTAAATAGTAAAAATGGAAAAAAATATTGAAAATGTTTTTGTTTTATTATTTCAGAACCCGAACTAATGTATATCGATAGGTAAAAAGGCAAACACGGTTCTTACGCACTTTTGGATTTTGTATATTTCAGAAAAGAATGTTTATACACACACACACACACACACGCCTACATATATTCTGTAAAAGTCTGAGGGAGCTACAGACGACCAAAAAACGGCCGGGTAACTGAAACAATAATGTAACTTAACAGAAAGATACGGTAATAAAAAATAAAACGCATATTTGCTCTACAACAGTATTGAGCACTTTCTTCAGTTTTTATTAATTATCATTTCTACTATATATATATATATATATATATATATATTATTGAAGAGCACAGAATTCTTTTGTTTTATTATCTTCCTCTTCATCTTCCCTCATCTCCGACTAGTTTTCTTTATGTTTTTTTTTCAAAATTGTATAAGTTGCATTCACAACGAGCGCTTTTGACAAAGATACCATTATCATCATCAGGCATGTTGTGTTGTAGAAATTATTTTTTTTGTCCTTTTCCTAATTGTATATATACATATTTTTATCAATGTCATCTGCTGGCTTATTATGAATTAGGTGGGCTTACTTATTTTTAATAATATATTCATGTATTATATATATATATATATATATATATATATATATATATATACATATTTAAAGTTTAACATCTTCTATCCTAAGCATTTTAACATATTTCGACTGTATTCGTAATTGATATTATTATTTCAATATATATATATATATATATATATATATATATATATATATATATATATATATATATATATATATATATATACATATAATAAATTAATATATATATATTTCAGTTTCTGGAGACAGAAAAACCCAAATGAAATGAAATAAATAAAAGAAAAGAAATTGCTTATGCATCATATTTATAAATCGGCACGAGTGAAAAAGGTATCCGATTGAATTGCATATAATAAAATTTCTAGATTTGATATTTAACCATTTCTCATCATATAATCTAAATCACTAAATTATGATATATATATATATATATATAGTAAGTTATAAAAATATATGTGGTAATTAAGCTACACAGAATATTTCGTGAGAATTCGTCAGGCTTATGCGGAATATTCTTTGAGAATAGTTTAAGAAATGATTGGTTTTAGGCTTATGCGGCATATTCTGTGTAGTTTACTTGCTATATTTATTTTCATAACTTACTATCTAGCTCTACGTATGTAATGAGTACTCTTAAAGTAAATACTAAAAATTTACGCATAAATAATATCTTCGTATATAAATTGATGTGATTGAATGAAGTAATCATATATATATATATATATATATATAATATGTATTTATATATAGATGTATAAAAGAAATTGTTTTATTGAAACAAACATTATTTTCAATAGAACAAAATATCAATAAATCAACCAAGTAATTAATTAGCTAGTCAACTTATTAATCAATTTAATTGTGATCCATTAATTATAGAACTCATTTTTTTAATAGATTTTAATGTTCTGCGAAAAAATTCCTTAAAATTTGAAATCAAATATTAATGAAATATTAATTAAGATTTTATTTTATTTATTTATGTTGAAATTGAAGCACTTATTGACTTATAATTGTTTCAGAATTATCTGCACTGGAGGTACATGAACACCTTTAACCGCATCATGCCGTTCATGGAGAGGACTCTGAGCATGCGCGATAGTGGTAACAAATTCTTCATGGGTGACCAGGTAGGTTTATTCATTATTTTATTCATTAATCCCAACCCTTACTTATATATAGCTAGTTATGTATATGTTTATGTAGTCTGTGTTTAAGATTTACTCCTTAACTAATTAACCGATCGTTATCAATTTTAGACCACACTTGCTAGCCGTAAAACGTTATTTGAGCTATAATTAGTTTAATTTATTTTTTGAAAATAGTGAGAAACATTTATAGAAATAAAGAGAACTCCAACAATAATTATGAAAAGTGAATGGTATGTATAAGACACCTATTAATAAATATTACTTTGAATTTTAATTTCTTTAGGGTATTTTAAAGTGTTGTATTTGAGCGAGTTCCATAGAAGTAATGACTGATATACTATCTATATATATTCTTGCTTTATTTCTCTTTGTAGATGATGCTGTGCGATATGATGTGCCACGCCTGCCTGGAGAATCCTTACATGGAGAACCAGTCCATGTTTAGCAACTATCCTAAACTGATGGCCCTGAGGACTCGCGTTGCTGGACACCCCAAAATCTCTTCTTACTTGAAGAGCCGTTGCAACACCAACTGGTAGACCAAGTTTGGGAATTCCAAAAGCAAGAAATTCTACTGAAAATTCCGAAATGCTAAAATGGCTTATGTGATTGACATTTTATTGTCGAAATTATTTTTTAAACCAATAAAAATATTTCTCAAATATATTCGTTTTTTTTTTAATATATATATATTTTACAAGGTTTTTACTGCTTAGATTATTCAGAATATTATTCGTAGCTTGACTGTTTTGTTGTTTTGTTTTTTTTCACGGCCGATGTAACACACGACGTTCATAGGAAACATGAGTTGGAATAAATACATTGAGATCATTGGCAAGGCTGCTGCAAAGAAGGCGAACTCTCTCTATCGTGCTAGAAAGTTAATTACGCCTGAAAGTATCCTGTACCTCTACAAAGCCACCATTTGCCTGTGTATGGAGCACTGCTGTCACATTTGGGATGGTGCATCTGCTACTAGTTTCTCGACCCTGGACAGGGATGAAAAGAAAGTCGCCAACCTGATAGGTTCCGAACTGTCCTCTAAGCTTCAGGCTCTGTCCCATCAACGAAATGTTGCATCTCTCTGCCTGTTCTACAAGTAGTTTAATGGTGAATGCTCTGACGAACTACAAGCCCTTGTTCCCCTTGACGAAAATACTCCCCACAAACCCGACAAGCAGCGAAGTCCACCCCCTACACAGCTTATATCCCTAGATATAAGAAATCCTTCAACTCTAATAGCTTCTTCCACAGAACTGCAGGTCTTTGGAATTCTCTTCCAGTTTCGTGCTTCCCCAACTGTACTGAAACGCAGAAGTTCAAGTGTAATGTGAACAGACATCTTACTTTTAAACTCCCTACATAATACCCCTGCAAATTAGGTCCCTGATAGTAGCCCCCTACGTCAAAGTGGTAATGTGCCTTGTTTGGGGTGAAAATGTAATAAAACAAAAATGTTCACCCTTTCGAAATATAGAACTTTTAATATACAAATACATATAATGTACTGCCAGACCTACTGCAAGGAGGGTTAGATATTTCTAGCGGGCCACAAAAAATATTTTTACACCTGCTAGTATTGTATATTTCTACATAGATACTATTTTCCCATCCATGGAGTATTTTTGTCACATCTGGGGATTTCGAAAAAAACACTAGTCTCCCTCTTTTAGATTTGGGTTCAAAAGAGAACCTCTAATTTAATATGACTTCTGTGTAACACGCTCCAGCTACTGCCCGATTGCTACAATATGTTTTTATTGTTTTACAAGTACTTTAGTGGAATGTGAACTAATGAACTTGCGGTACTTGTGCCCTCTCGGCGTTAATAAACGATAATTAGCAAAAGTCCACCCCCTCACATTATATTTTCACAGATGCCGGAAAACGTTCTGTTCTAATTGTTTTTTGTTTTTTTTATTCCTGAGCTGCTTTCATTTGGAAGTTCCTTCCTGACCCATGCTTCCAAACTGTACTATCAAGCAGAAATTTAAATGTAATGTGAATAATTATATTGGTGTACAAATACCCACTAATGATACTTAATAAGTCTGACACCTAATTCAAAGTAGCCCCTTATGTCTGAGTAATAATGTAACCTGTTTGGGACTATAAGAAGTAAAACAAAACAGAAGCGGGATTTCGAACTGAATCGATTTTTGATCCATGGGGGTAGATTTTTCTTCTTCGCTCAGCAAAGTAGAAGTGCAAACAGTTAGTAAACGTATTTGAATCCATCACTGTGAGCAAGAATGAAGCGATTGGTTCGTCAGCCAACACTTCTTATCACTTTGGTTAATCTCAGATATGATTCGGAATTTTGTTAGGGAGTTAATGCTTCTTGTGACTTCCATCGTGTAGAAGGAATGTTCGTTAACCATTATAGCAGTAGAAGTGTACTTTTCAATTAATATTAACAATTATTTTCATACATGAGATCACTAATGTTTCGTGCGTCTGCATTCATAAGTATAGGAAGTGATGATTACTGTTAGCAAGAGAATTAAAACCGAGTCACGCGGTCACTCTTGACTTCGTAAGCTATGTATGTTTACCTCAAAGCCACTGGCAATTATCACAAGAATTGAAGAAAAACGTGAATGCAAATAAGAAATTATTCTCGTTGTCGTTGGTTCTTTGTATAGGCGTTTGTCAGAAATCCTGACTTTAAGATTCTTTCTATTTAGAGTAAAACCTAAATATATACAAAATGATTAGCTGTTTCTTTCAAGCCGCCAATGTCGTCCTTCGGGTTGCAGACGCCCCTCTCTATTAATAAAATACAGCTTTTAATAATAAAATAAGTAAAATACAAAACCGTAGACAATGATGAATCATCTTTCTATCCAATAACTACGTAACTGTGGATATCTTTTCCGCTGGCCTGCTTTCCAGCTAACTATAACAGGTTATTTTGCATTCAATTGTATATAAGTTCTTATTGAAGCGCCTCTTTGAATAATCAAAATTCTACCCAACTAACAGCAAATTGTTGTTGTTTCAGTAACTATATTACACTCGTTAACTCTTATCCTTGAGTGGCTACAAGGCCTTTATAAATGGTGACTTTCTTGTTACACAAAATGAATAAAAACAAAAATACGTACTGGTAGACAGGCACTCATTATAAAGTCATCCTCCACATATTAAGACATGTTAATAGTGGCGCTCCAACCATGACAGAGACCAACAAGAATAAGCTATCAGGCTTTGATGAGGAAGTTCTGGCCATAGTCACCAGGAAAATGGTTTCACAAGCTTGCCAGTTCTCTGAAAATAAAGTTACTGGTGTAGGAAACTGTGTTACAATGAGATGTAAAAACTACGAAATAATAACACCACTAGACCAAACAAATCAACTCTGGAACAAAAGTAGCATAGAATAAATTAGATAATGGACTTACCCGATTTTCTGTTTATATATATATATATATATATATATATATATATATATATATATATATATATATATATATATATATATATATATAGAGAGAGAGAGAGAGAAGAGAGAGAGAGAGGGTGGGCCAAAATAAGGGTCCTATCTTAAAATTTGAATAACTTTAAAAATAGGACCCTTATTTTGGCCCACTCTGTATATATATATATATATATATATATATATATATATATATATATATATATATATATATATATATATATAACCAGCGTCAATCGTTTTATTGCAGATTGGTAAAATATCATATTTCACTAAATATATGTCACAACAAAATGAAAATTATATCATTAAAGGAGAGCTTTAAGGTTAGTTATTTCGCAAACTGTTATTCAAATTGATGCGATGTTCTCAAAGTTATGACTTTTTATTCTTTATCGTGGAATTTTCACTGTCCATCGCTTTATTGCAGGTCTCTTAAAATGTTGTTTTAGAGCAAAACTACAATGTCTTATCATGCGAACTTTATTTTATTTTTCTGTACAAGGATAATGAGAAAAAGCAAATCCTAGGTGCTAGGCCTCAAATAACTGATTATATATCGACATACACACCGTTTTTTAATTAATTAATACAACCTTTTGTTCCCCGGGGAAGTCACTTGTTTGATCTCCAAAACGGAGTTACGGCTTTGGCAATATCAACTGTGTTCTCCACAAGGGCATTGCTCTCCTCCCTCAAAAACTCCTCTTTTTAATATTGACCAGAAATAATCAATGGGGTTAAGGTCTGGAGAACACGGCGGTCAGGTCATGAGAGTTTCTCCAAGGAATCCCATAGATTTGAGGAAGGCTGTAGTCGCTTTAGTAGAATGGGATGGTGCATTAACATGCATAAACATCATCTGAAAGCAAAAAAGAGGTCATCTAGCTATGATGACAAATATTTATGCAAAAAGGCCGCGTATGCATTGCTGGTAAGATTTACACCTTCTGGAACTCGGAATGGTCCAACCAACTCATCCCTAATGATTTCCGCCCCAAACATCATGACCTCCTCGTTGGCGATGAACTCTGTAAGGTGTTGGAGTTCCGTTCGAGTTCCAAATTTCGACCATCCATCCAGACCGTCAAGAGTAGCACGGGTCTCATCTGTAAATAAGACACGATGGAAATACATTTTCATGTAATTCTGTGCCCAAGCCCTTCGTTTTTACCTATGTTGTTTGCTCAATGGAGGCCTCGGAATAGTTTTGATGTTCCTTGCCATCTCATTCAACCCATTACATCGAACCTGTCTGGATCTTGGAGCGATTCCAGCCTTTGCAAAAATGGAAGCACTGGTGCTGTTTGGATTTCGGTTGACTTCCCTACGAATTTTTCCGAATATCACGATGTGAAAGGTTTCTCATGGTGCCCGTATCCTTTCTGGATTTGGTGTTGGGGTTGTTCGCGAATGGGGCCAAAGTTCTTAAATCCCTTTCCAGCTCCATAGTTAAATCATTGATGAGCAATCCTTCTGCGAGTCCAGCAACAATCCTTTCCTTTTTTGGTATTTTAAAAGACCTGCAATAAAGCAATTGACAGTATAAATCATTTGATAATAAATAAAATGTCATAACTTCGGAAATATCGTATGGCTTTGAATAAAATTTTGGGAAATACCTAATATTGAAACAGTTATTTGATGATACAATTTTCATTTTTGTGTGATGTACATTTAGTGAAAAATTAATAGTTTATTATTCTGCAATAAAGCGATTGACGCAGTTTATATACATACACACACACACACACACACACACACACACACACACACATATATATATATATATATATATATATATATATATATATATGTATTCATTCATAAGCAACAAAAATGGGCCAAACAACTTTTATACATTTTATTGCTCTGAAAACTATATTGAACAAAGAACAATTGAGCAAGTAAACTTAGACGAGACTAATAACACATAACAATACATTTACTTTAATAAATGCTTAGGATGGAATCGCATTTCCTTTTCATTTCTTTAAAAGATCAATCCTTTTAGACATGCTCTCAACGAAAGTGGAACACTGTGAAGACGATATGCTATTCCATTCGTTTTGTACAGCTTCCCACAATTTTTCATTGTTCAAAAAAGTTGTTCCGGCCAATGCATGAGATATTATGAACCAAATATTCTCGATTGGGTTTAAATCGGGGCTTTGACCTGGCCCAAATATCACATCACTGAGTTATCAGAAGATCATGTTTCTGTGACTTTAGCAGTGTGTGCAGGGGCATTAAATGTTCTGAGATATGCTCAGCTTCTAAATACTTAGTAACAGTTCAGTTTCTAATATTCAAATGTATTCCTTTGCATTGATTAACTTTTCACATCTAATAAGTTACCCAACTCCCGCTGCAGTAAAATTCCCCATATCATCATCCCTCCTTTTCCTTGTTAACTGTCGTTTTTATGCAACTTGGTGAACATCTTTCTCCAGTTCTTGGATTGAACCCTTCGGGAGCATCGGGAGCATCACTAAAAAGTCTAAAATCTTGATTCATCTAACCAGAAAACATCTGAACCTGTCTGTATCTTTCTTGCCATAACATGAGAAAAATCTCTTTCTATCATTGATGTTCTTCCTAGATAAAAATGCCTTCTTTGCACACCTTCTAGAGGAAGATCGCATTTCTTTCATTCGTCTAGATATTGGATATCTAGAAAGAGAATTTCCGGCCCCTGTTTTGAATTCTTTGCTATGGTTAACATAAGTTTTCTTTCGATCCTTCAAAACAGTTAATTTAAGCCTGCGGCCATCCTTCAAAGTGGATGCTCTAGGGTGAACAGATCCAAATTTCCCTTTTACCAAGAGTTATACTTCAAAACTTTGACAAATTCGCTTCATTGCAGAAAAATATGTTTTCACATTTTCTTTTCTTACAATATTAAAAATCTGCTTGTAAGTCATTTTCGACTGCAATTCGGTTTTTTATATCCTCGTCACGATGCGGTCTTACCATTATTAGAATTAATTTTTTTCACTTATTATATGCTTTAATAATAATGATCTGCAAAATAGAAATTTTCAGTTGAAATTAACAAAAATTCATGGAAAAATATTGAAAAATCGATTTCTTCCTTCTTTTACTCTTTCCTCATTTTTTTTGCTCATGAGTATATATATATATATATATATATATATATATATATATATATATATATATATAGCTCTACCTACGTATGGAGCACTTTTGAAGTAAATACTTAAAGTTTACGCATAAATCTATACTTTCGTATATTAATTTTATGTGAGTAAATTAAGTAGTTAGAGAGAGAGAGAGAGAAAGAGAGAGAGAGAGAGAGTCGATTGACAGACAGTGAAAAGGAACATGTTGCAGGTCTTGCAGAAGATTTCTCTCGTAGATCTTGCCAAGGAGCTTGGAAGAGATCGAAGAACATTATCTTCATTCGGTGAAAATCCAATGAAAGGCAACAACACAAGAAAGTCAGTTTCTGCCAGTAATGTTAGAAAGATTCACCGTGAACGTATCAAGCAGCCGGGCAGCAACAGTGCTGCTATATTTTACAAGGTTGGAATACCTTTCTTGTCCAGAATGACACGCTGCAATGTCTTAAACGAAATTGCAAGAAGAATTAAGCCCATGGCATGACCTATTTTAAACCAAACTCATAAGAAAAAAAAAAAAAAACGTTTTGCTTGAGTTCAGAAATACATAAAAACCAGCTTTGGTGTATCGCTTTATTGCAGGTCAATATTACTTTAAATCTGACATTGCTATGAAACGCAGAGAAGTGAGAATTAGTACACTGGACAAGCATAACAAGGTGCCTAATTGTCTTGATTTTTGTGGAATTTGAACAAGTATTTTGAAGGTTATGCTAATTTTTCTATTTTCTGGTAATTTTAATTATGCGTCACTTTATTGCACACACACAAACACACCCATATATATATACATATATATATATATATAATATATATATAAATGAGTATAATATATATAAATGAGTTAAGAGATTATAATGAAAAAATGTATATTAAAAAAAGTGAGGTCACCACGAATTTTCTGTTTTTTTAAACTTATGTTCTTATTTAATATTTTCATTTTTAATTTCTTAATTATTTATATCATTGTAATAATTTTTTAATCATTGAAATAGTTTTTAACGCGTGTCGAACGTTCTGTGAAGCGTTCTCTACAGAAAGTATTCAAATGTAAAATATTTAAATGTCTAAATGTATTTTTGTAATCCATTCTGGTGATATATTTCCAAGAGATGGAAATATTTTTAAATGATTCTAAAAATTTTCATGTGTGTTTTTCGCCCCTACCGTTGCTTTTTGCGAGCAGAGTCATCGATATTGGGTCTCGCTGTCTTTTGCATTTCCCTCCCTTTCTTTCCGTTTCTCTTTTTTCTCTTTTTCTTTATTTTTTCTTCTTAATTGTTGGGCACGCGAGTACTTGGTCAAATGATTGCGTCTGTGTGTGTTCGAGTGTAGGGGAGGATGTGTGCATGTGTGTGTGTGTGTGTGTGTGTGTGTGTGTGTGTGTGTGTGTGTGTGTGTGTGTGTGTTGAATGTGTGTTATGTCTTATACCTTTATCGTTATTTGGTAGGAATGTTTTCATTAGTTTTGATTTCTAGGTTTTTAGATTTTAATTTCTCTTTAGTGGGTTGGGGTAATCATACTATTATGTTTGTTTACGTAAAGTTGCGTAGTTATGGATAGACATGTAATTTTTTTAGTGTTCTCGTTTATTTGTCTCCCCACGTGGGCGGGACCCGACACAGGATCAATTTTCAGTGTAGGAATGTCCTACTCCCCAAAATGCACAAGAATAAGAATTGTCTCAGTCACGAATGATTTCTCTTCCACTGACCGAGGATAGCAGGGGCGAATGGAATATCGGAACAGATACTACACTGTGATTATAGGTATTTTTTAGTGTTGTTCATCTCGTAATAAAGTAAATTTGGCATTGTTCAATGTGTTACGTTAGTGATGGGAGGGGATTTTTTTGCGTTTTATTTTACTTCAGTCGAAGTTCTCAGAAGCCAAGGGGCCCACAACCTTGGGCTAATACTTGGACTCTATATGAGATGCATAGATATTCAAATATTCCATTTAAGTTCTTTGTCTCTAGACACTGAGTAAAGAAATTGGGAACATAATTTCCCCCACCCCAATTAACCATTTTCATACGTTGTATTATATCTTCATTTTGATTTCTTGGTCTTACTAGATTCCAGGAACAGAATTTATCTAGTCTGGTGGAGTATCCAGCTTCATGCTATTACTTGAGGTAACATCACTTGGAGAAGGTGCACCATTCCTCATAAAAGCTAATGTGGGTTAGCCATAGTGAGGAGATCTTATTTGGGCAGAGAATACTATGTGCTTTTGAATATTTGGTCAAGGTTTACTTCCAGAGAAAAAGTACCCTCATGTCAGGTTGTTCTGATAAACCCCTGTACAGAGAGACTTTAGACACTCGAGGATAGTGTCTAGTAGGCTTTCAAGTTCTCTCCCGTAGGCATTCAAGTTCTCTCCATTAGGCATTCAAGTTCTCTCCAGTAGGCATTCAAGTTCTCTCCAGTAGACATTAAAGTTCTCTCCCTTTTTGCTTTTTTTGTTTTTATTTTACTTCAGTCGAAGTTCTCAGAAATCAAGGGGCCCACTACCTGGGGCTAAAACTTGAACTCTATATGAAATACATAGATATTCGAATGTTCCATTTAAGTTCTTTATTTCTCAAACACTGAGTTAGTAAAGAAATTGAGAACATAATTTTCCTCTCCCAATTAACCATTTTCATGCGTTGTAGTACATTTTTCGTTTTGGCCTGTGTGGCTATATATGTGATGTTTTAATGTGTCTGTTCGGATTTATATGTGGGGGGTGTACATGTATATGTACGTTGTGGCGTCACCGCCCCAGGGAGCGATACAGATCCACATTGGGGGAGATTAAGATCCCCTAAAGACTGAGTAAGGCCGGGTAATTATGCTGATATTGTCTGTTAAGCATTATTGGGTGCCCGGATAACAGCGGGTAACCTAGTTGAAAGGATGAATTTATTGTGTTTTTGTAAAACAGACATATATTTTATTGTTTGAGAAAAATGACAAGAGATGCAATTTGGAAATATAATTTCGTTCTTGGCTTGGCGAAACGTCTTGCTTCTGAGTGCAAGGGCAGGCAGTTCAACTGGTTAATTCCTGTGAGCGTGTGAATAAGATTGAGCTTTACTTCCAGGTTTTCAGACCATGCAAGGAATCGGGACTTCCCCGTAATAACGTGTTCAATTAGGATTGGTCTAGCGGGTTACCCCAACAGCACTTTCCCTTAAAATATAAGCAAATGCCCGGGCCAGAGACAGATTGAAGCCGAGACAAGGACGCTACCCCAAGAGAGCCGCCACACCCCCTTCCGTCCACTGTCGTCACCGTGGAGAACGAAGAATAAGATTCCAGACTGTTTTCTGGTGTAACGGTATCGAACTGAACAATTGTAAATATGTAAAACATCTGTAAATTTCGTGAATTAACTTTTAGTAGACTAGAAACCTCTGCGTTTGTTTCTTTTGGCCTGAATGAGAAGCTAATTAATTTTCAGCGACGCGAAAGAATCTTGTAAATAGCTCCCGGGAGAAGGACGATCACGACCATTGCAGTTTTTACGGGTGACCTGCGACCGGGGGATCTTACACGTGCGTGCGAGTGTGTTTTGAATTTAATTTGTTCGTGTGTTGATATTAAACTCAATCCGGTAGTGAATCTTGTTATGAATTTTTTCCAAAGTAAGTAAAAGTAATTGTCTGTTTGGAAGATTGACCATATTTTGAAGCTATTTTCACTGCATATATGTACGCGTTTTGAAACATAGAGGTGTCTGTTATGTGCAATTTTAATGTTGCACTTATGTAAGGCTACTCTATTGTAAGGGTTTTTGGTGGCGTCTATGTACGATTTGTCGCACGCTGTGCATCTTAGTGCGTACACTACATTTCTGAAGGGGCAATTTAGATTTTTTATTTAGAATGTTGGTGTTGTTTTTTTTTGTGTATGCGTTTCCTTCTATTATTATATCACAACTCTACATCGCTGTTTTTTTCATTTTGTGACCCTTTTTTGTAGTGTGTTGATTGAGTTTAGAGGAAGTTAGCGTTTGCCTTTTTATTATTTTTATTGTTTTAAATATGTTGCTTAGTTTATCGTTAAGATTAAGAAGGATAAGTGTTATCTGCGTAAATAGTTCTGGTTTGTTTGTGTTTTGTGTAGAGACGTATGCTAAAATGTGTTCTTTGTTGTGTTTTTTTTGCTTGTTTCTTAGTTGGTATACTTTAATTTTTCTGCTACTTAGTAGTGGTCAATATCCTCTTTCCATGGCTTTATTTGCAATTCATTAAGTTGGATCGAATGGACGTGTTTGTTTGTGAATATGATGCGCACTCTGCCTGCCAGGTAGTAGGATATTTTGTGAATGATGGTTTTTGAAGTGGAGACACTATTGGGCATCAGTGGGTTTGTGGTAGATTACTGTGTTTATGTTGTTTTTAATTGTTACTAGGATGTCTAGAAAAGGTAGTTATGTGAGGCTTTGTTTTAGGGTGAGATTTACTTTGGGATGTAGATTTTAGGGTATAATGTGGATCTCTCTAGTATCTCCTCATATTTTCCGGGAAATAAAGCAATTGTCCAGGTATCTTTTCCAGGATTTTATGAAGAGTATTTTGATGCCGTGTCTCTATTTCTGCTCTATTCTTTCATCAAGTGTCTCTGCGTACATACACAAAAATACACCCCAGATTCTCCAAACAATTCGTGATTAACAGAATAGATATAATCCTTATCAACAACAAATCTTCGGATTAAATCCAAATACTAGGCACAACAATGGGTACAGGATGGCTCCAACATACGCCCCCCCTTACACTAGACTTCCTATATACCGTGTTCGTGTGTTCCCGCCAAGAAAAACACAAATTTTGCTTTTAAATATTTTGCAAAAAATATTTATTAGATGTTAATAAACATTACATATCAATCTAATCAGTAAATTCTCACTTTCTGTCATGCTATTCTTTCACAGTTACTTTTCGGTAAAATTATATGGGGTGTTCATTGTGCGGGTGGACCGATACAAAAATGATACTTCTTTGTTATTGTAGCGATATCATACAGCCGAAAGGTTGATTGGGAACAAGGATTCAAGGTATAAGGTTTTAATATAATTAAATCTTGCTTTGAATCTTCATAAAGAGACATAAAAGCATGCATGTTTAAACATTGTTGGATAGAAGTTCAAATTCTTTTCAGAATGGTTAAAAAAAAAAATTCAATCCATGATGACAAAATAATGCAGAATGCAAAACTCTTGTGATTGTTGCTTTTTTTTTTGTGTGTGTGTGTGTGGTTGCTGATTGCGGCAGAGGGAGCAGCTAAACGTATGAGTCATGCATCAAAATGCTAATCACCAGGTTCAGTGAATTAAGATAATGGATGTTTTTTTTTAAACGCACCGCAGCATAGATTATGGATTGCTTTAAATTCAGCCTATAAAATTCAAATGAAAGTTTCCATGATAAACGAGTCACATCTGCAATTTAACATTTTGTGAATTTGATTGGATTTAAAAACACAATTATGCATATTACATTTTTGGTCTATGTAAGTCTTGACCCGATAAAAGACTGTGCTGCATCGTTATTGTAAAAAATCGATTTCTGTTTCGTCACGTGACATTTGTCGTAAATACTTGAAGAATAGTTTCCATTTCTATTTCCTGCATAAAAATATTCCCTTTAATTATTAACTTATACATTATCGTTTTGCGTGCATTTTGGATATTTTCAGTACTGCGACATGGCAAAAGCAATGTCCACAGGTATTGAGTACATGGACATAAGAATCATACATTTTGCCTATTATGTTTTCTGTTTGTTTTCAGCCACAGCAACGCGTGGTCGGTTACAGCAGTTATTAAATAAATACGAACACATAACTTGGTTTGTTCTTTTTTTCATCTCTCTATATCATCGGAATATTATTTCTTTGGATCCTCATTACATACACACACACAAACACACAAACATAAACAGACACACAGATACACACACATATATAGGCTGTATTAATAAAAAGTAAATTTGCATGGCACATTCCATTGTTAATTTGCTTCAGTCTGTGTTTATACATTACACTTCTGCATTAATATCAATTCAAATTTCCTTTACATATGAAATTAAAATTATTTAAAACTGGAAAGCAACAGCGTAATTAGTACATTAACTTTTTCACGTGTATCAAATCAAACGTGTATATCGATTTATTTTCGTATTTCAGCTGATTCCTGGAGAGATTGCTTCCATATAGAGAACTTTCTCAACTGTTGCTTATTAGTGGCCGTATGCCAATTGCAGTTGAGTTAACTTTTATAAAATGTGTCATCTGCACATTGAGTACATGGCATGATGAACCTAATCTGCAAAATAACATTTTCCAAGATTAAATCAAATATTGATTACATGTGAGACGTCTTAAGATTACATGTAAAGAAAACGAGATGTCAGATCAGTAATACAAAACAGAGGTATGAGTCGAGATGAGAAATGACGTCACGTTTTGTCGAGCTGAGAGAGAGACATACTTTTTAGCTTGTGAAAGTCGAACTTAAGACATCGAATAAATGTCTGCTAATGTTGGCTAATAATTTAGAAAAAAAAACATTTGAAACGACTAGGACCAATATCGATTCCCACGTCACCCAAAGAAGACGATATGTTTGAAAATGACTCATGCGAAGGAGCCTTGTATATCTTTATAAAGCTATAATTCGCTCATACGTTAAGTATTGCTGACACATCAGGACCAAGTTAGCTAACTCTAGTCCCTCACACTCTTAGACAGGGTCTTAAATAGAGTCTGAAATCTAATAAGTCCCGCACTATCGGCCAAGGTCTAACCTTTGTCCCATCGCCGCAGTGTCGCAAACCTGTGCCATTTTTACAAATACTTTGATGTAACATGCCCTGATGAACATATAGCATTTGTGCCATCCTTTCGATAAACATGAGCAGCAAAAAAACCCCTATTCTAGGTCTCTAGATGCTGGAAGACTTTTGGTGCTTCTGTACTTTTGCAACCGAGTATTTTAAATAATTTTTACAGATATAATTCAGGGCCCTGTCGGTGGGGCATTAAAATAAGCCGACTGCCCCCCTGTCAGAGGGTAAAAGTCCCTCGAGGGGCGTCCTGGATATGACCTTAAACTATATCCAGTGGTGAGGCCCCAGCTTGTGGGCTTTGGGGAGTATGGAGCCACCCTTTAATTACCATTGTTCCCAGGTCCACTCTGACCCGGAGTGGTAGTACCTGTTAGGATCCCAACTATGGGTTAAATAGAAACTGATTGGAAAATAACAAATATATTCTATTAAAATTTTTTTCTTCAAAATCTTTGGATTCGGCATTAAATAACCTGAAAAAGGTTGATATGCCGTAAAACAAAAACAACCAACTAACCAACAGATTTAATTCAAGCTTAACGATATCTTTTTTACTAGCCTTGGTGCCCGGCATTGCCCAGGTGTTTGTAGGTGTGTGTTGAGCAAAAAATAAAAAAGTTGTAGTTGCAAGCAGGCGCGAATCCGTGATGCGAAGGCGGAAAAGAAAGTGTAAGGGTGTTGGGTGAGTACAAACTAAAAAGGAAAGTTGCGAGCGCAATAAAAAGTGCTAGTAAGAAAGCAGGTTCGAGCCCGTGCCGCGAAGGAGGCACAGAATGCGAAAATAAAATATGACGCGTAAGCTGTTGCGCCCATCGTCAAGCCAGAAGTGAGGTAGGTATAAATTAAGGCTAAACAATCGAAAAGTGGTGATGACTTTCGAAAATATCAGTGAAAAACGTGACCCCTCCCTGTAGAAAAGTGCCTAGTTGAGGATGAAGGAATTAATGTTTTTGGCCAAGTTGTCTATATTTGTTGTCCGAGAGAACCGAGGTTGAAAATTAGACTAATCTCGTGAAAATTCGTCGCTTCTGTCGAAAGGTTTTGCGAGATATGCATACATACATATATTCATACATACACTTAAACGGACAAGTGAGATTTATATAATAGACTAGCCAAAACTCCGGCATTACCCGGGTTTTTGTAGGTGTGTGTCGAGAAAAAAAGTTGTAGTAGGCAGCCAGACTCGAACCTGTGACGCGAATACGGAGGTGTGTGTAAGAGTGTTGGTTGAGCAAAAAAAGAGGGGGGGGAACTGCAGGCGCAAAAAAGGTAGTAGTAAACAGGCTCGAACCCGTAACGCGCCAAAAGAAAAAGAGGTGAAAAAAAAAAACTCTTACCGATGTGCCTACAGTGGTTGTGACGTCACAGGCGGCCGATATAACACCTTTTAACCGACGTCGTGAATGCGAGGGTTGAATGACTTGCAAAAAATGTCAGCGAAAAAATCGACCCTATAAAAACGTTGGAACAAATCAATGTAGTGTACGAATTCAAATGCTCTATGGGAGAATGTAACTCCGAAAATAATATTTACATTATGCACACAACGACAACGTTGTCCCGGCCAATAATTATGCATCTAAATAATACTAGTACTCTATACAAAACGTTTGATAAAAGAAGACAACTGTCAGCCCCTCCAATCTTAGAAAGGTCCTCGTTGACAACATAAAAATTATACAACATGAGAATGATATTAAAAAATTAAAAATTCTTGAAGCGTCATGTATTAGAACCCACTATAAATGATATTGCAGTCGAGAAAAGCAGTAACGTTCTACAATGTCTTGCGTTGTTCGTATTGGACGGATTTTGCTAACGGTGTCCGCGAACTTGTTGATTTTAATACTCAAATATTTAACTGACCTCTATTTTTAATCGACTTTTCACCAACTCTATATATTTAACTTTTACGTTTACTATATATTCTAGTTTTCACTTTTAATTTTCATTTTCGCTCTTTTGCATTTTTACTTCAACACCTGATGATGATTCGTGGACGAACCGAAAGCGTTCGTGACAGCAACAACTATGGAACTTTTATTAATATTTTTGATTTTGATACAAAAAAGATTATACGGAAAATTGAAAAAGAATCATAAAGCAATGTGTGTCCGTTGCATTTAATAATATTTACTTGCAGGAAAAAATGCTGCCTAAATATACCATTATATATATATATATATATATATATATATATATATATATATATATATATATATAACGTTACAATTATGTTTTGTTTGCGACTAACAAGTCGGAAAATGTATGTCTTTTCTGCATTTTAAGTCGCATAATCCTCAGATATTCACTTTAAAAACAATGTGGGATATTACTTTGAACAGTTTATGTAGTTCTTGCATTAACAAACTCTCCCAATTTACCCGCTACGGTTTTCATCATGTTGTATTCATCTTGACTTAATACAATTATTTTTGTATTTTTGTGTATTTAAATTTATTATTATTTTTATTTAATCTATTTTTTTTATAATAAATCATCTTTTTTTTATTTCAACATCTTTGAGTCCTACTTTTTATTTATATTAATTGCTTGATTTATAATTTATTTTTCATGTAAAATACTTTTAATTAGATAAAGTGTTTAAATTGAATTCGAAACTTCACGTCATGCTTTGTTTCTCTTGCTTACTTTTCGAAAGGTTAGTTGATTTTTAAAACTTATTTAATCGGTATTTTGAACATCGTCACGAATTAAAATTATTATGTATATATATATATTTATTATTTAAAAAAAAATAATCACTGTAGTTTCATTATTTGGACTAAGTTTTTTTTATTATATTTATTTTCTTTTGTCAGCTTATAAACAGTCTAAGGGAGGCAATTTCAAATTTCTTTCTTTCTTATTCCATTCAAAAGGAAAATTAGTTAATTGAATTACTTGTCCTATTTAGCTTGCACATATTAAACAGTTTACATTTTCGATATCATTTAATGCTTTCAATCCAATATTGAATAAATATTTGTAATATTTTTTTCAATTTTATCCATAAATTTGCATTATTACTTTATCTAATTAATTTGTAACCAAGGATATTTTTGCTAGTATAATTCAAATGTATTTCTGTATTAAGTTCAATCAGAATTTAATAGTTCTCTAGTAAAAAAGTTCATGCTTCTGGGCTTGAACTTTACTACCGTATGTCAAATCCGTTGCCAGGATTGTGGGATCCGTCTATCGATCCAGTAGATCTATCACTGCTGATGAAATCCTTTGCCTCTATAAGAGCAAGGTAGGCCAGTAATGGAGTACTGTTGCCACGTCTGGGTAGGTACTGCTAGGAAACACTTATCCTGCCTTGACAGAGTCCAAAATAGACTTCGTTGCTTATAGGGGATGACCTTTTCTCTTCCCTTCAACTTCTTTCTCACAGAAGATACGTTGCGAGCCTGTCTCTGCTTTATCGTTATTTCCATAACAAGTGCTCTCTGAGCTCCAAGCTATGCCCCCCTCGCCAAACTTTCATGAGAAACACTCATCTAGGTGAAAACACTAACAATAATCTGTGCCAAAACATAAACGTAGACTCCATGAACAAAATTTCTAAGAACGGCACGCCCGTGGAACTGTCTTCCGTTTACCTGCTTCCCAGCTGCCTACAAGATACCCGTCTTCAAGCCCAACGCAAACAAGTTCTTGATGAGCCGTCCCACTAAAGTTAACAAATTTACCGAACCTCCACTAATAACGATTACTAGCATTCTGATACTGTTCACCCTTTTACCCTCATCCTCGAGTGACCTTGATAAGTGGTGACTCCAATATAATATATATATAATATATATATATATATATATATATATATATATATATATATACATGCGTGTTTTTCTCGATTCTACATGACTTACGAGGGGCATGCAAAGTAATGGCCTTGACCCACTTCCAGTTGTCTGATCTCGCTGAAATTTTGCATGTGTGACTATCTATATCTCTACAGGTTATGTGGCATAATACAGCTCTGAACTAATTGTGGTTTCTGTTTTACAGGTGTTTGAACTGAGTCAGGTGTGAAATGGAGCCCGTTGAATGTCGAGGAATGATCCAGTTTTTGTATTTGAAAGGACGCACATCACAGGAGACTTTTGATGACATGATAGAAACTTATGGTGATAATGCCGCATCATATGACATTGTAAAACGCTGGCATCGTGAATTCAAACATGGCCGGAAGTCTGTAGAAACAGCTCCCAGACCTGGTCGCCCCCTACTGCCATTGATGAGGCATCTGTCCATCGTTAAGGCTGCCATTCTGGATGATCGGCGCATTACTATTCGTCAAATATCCTAAAATGTCAAGATTAGTACAGGGTCTGTGGAAACTATCATTCATGACGATTTTCATATGCATAAGGTGTCTGCCAGATGGATTGTCAGGTTGCTCACACCATTCCAGAAGCGAGACCGCGTCAAGTGCTTGAGGTTGAATTTGGAGATGTGCCAAGAAGACGAGTCCAAGTTTTTCAAAAGACTGATTACACAGGATGAAAGCTAGGCCCATCACTATGATCCAGAGACCAAAGTCCAGTCAATTCAGTGGAAGCACTTGGACTCTCCACCTCCAAATAAGGCAAGCGAGCAGCCCTCCGCTGGCAAGGTCATGCTCACAGTCTTCTGGGACCAGGACGGAGTAGTGATGACAGATTTCCTGGCACAGGGTACCACAATTACAGGAGCCTATTATGCTTAACTTTTGAGGAAATTAAGGGAAGCTATGAAAATCAAGAGGCGGGGCAAGATCAGCAAAGGTACCCTCCTCCACAGGACAACGCTCCGTTCCACAACTCGCACGTCGCCAGATCAGAAGTACGGGCGTGTGGTTATGAAATCCTTCCCCATCCTCCCTACTCTCCTGATCTTGCACTCTCTGACTTTCACCTCTTCCCAGCCTTGAAGTTGTTTTTGAAAGGAAAGCGTTTCCCAGATGATGCAGCCTTGATTTCTGAAGTCATGTCGTGGTTGGAGGACCAACCTTGGGTGTTCTACAAAAACGACCTCCAGAGCTGCATCAAACGATGGGAGAAATGCATTACTCTTGGTGGTTCCTATGTAGAGAAAGACTAATAACTGTGCCAAGTTTCGTTGCTCTACTCCTATAGGAAGGGGGTCAGGTGCATTACTTATTGCACGCCCCTCGTACACATGATGCATACATTATTATTTATGGATTATTTATTGAAATAAAAAGATACAGATTTGTTTTTTTTAGAAAAATCCTATCAACTCCCCAATCTATGAAAAGTTTTAAATGTTTATTGTCAATTATTTTTTCGTAATATTTAACTGTTAATTAAACCATGCTTTAACGAAAGTATTTTTAGATGTGAAATAATTTGGTGGATTTTTCTCATAGAAATAGTTTCAGACAAAGCAGAAATCCACTAGATCTTCGGAGTTAAAAGAATACTGCAAGCTCGACATCGAGCCAGCGATTAGTGTTTGATGGATGGATTCCAATTTAGAAAACAGCCACCTTTCTTTTGTCAGATGGGAATTTACGGTTTTTCTGTATGAATTGAAATAAACCATTGACAGTTTTAAAGTTGGCTGAAATGAAAATAGAATTGTAATAATTCTATTGGCATTCAAGTGTAATCATTTGGCCAGACAGAATGTTACTTCAAAATCAGGATTTGTACATTAGTGTTAGAATGATTCATCAGAATCTGAACTTTTGAGGTATCGGAATTGGAAAAATTAGTGCATAGTCTGCAATGCCAAAAACGATTATTTATATTGCTTTTATTTCATTGTTTATGTTTAAAATTTATTTTTATACGACCCCAGACAAAGCATGAAACCACTAGGTAAAAAGCTGAAAAAAATTTTGAAGGTAAAAAAAAAAAAAAAAAAAATGAAAAGTGTGAGATGGATAGACTTGAACCCAGAAAACATCATTTTCCCCCTCTTTGTCATAAACATCGCTCATAAAATGTGAAGATTATAGAACAAAATAAGGGAAGCGAGAGCTATGATTTATAATTTAATGACCAAACTATACAATGATAATAGACTTTAACTTAAGAACAATATTGTACTACTACGTTAATAAAATGGAAACAAAATCAAAATGCACCGGAAAATAAAAGAAAAAAACTCACAGCAAACTTCGGATAGGTGTGAGGTTGGAAAGAAAGTAATGCCGTTTTTTACTTTATCACTTTGCAGTTTACTAAGTTGTGCCCAGTTTCGTTCTTTTTTTTTTTTTTTTTTTGATAAATTATTGTCTTAATATTTTGTTTAGCCCTTCAAATATGAAAAAAAAAACATTCGGGAAATATTCAGTTTAATTGTCTAAGCCGGCAAAATATTGAGGAAAATCTGAGACATTGTATAATCAAAAAAATTGAAACTCCGCTGTAGAAGCCATATTTGCACTGGAGCCATTTTATGTAAGGATCTAATAACAACAAATTATTATGGCGAAGGCAGGAGTTGCCATCAACCTTAGTCCTGAAAAGACCAAGGGTGTAGGTAGGTGGGATATAGTGAGCAGGGAGAGAGTTTTACGGCAATGTGGTTCTTGGAAAGAATCTTCTGGAAAATTTATTAGTTTCGATTCGGAAGTTCTGCCTCATCCGTTTTATCCATATAATATTGTCTCATCCTACTACCATCTTACATTTAATTTCCAGAATCATTTAAGCAATAAAATTTATGAAAATGACGACTAAGTAAAAAATAACCTACAAATATTTTTTTGACAAAGGCACGCAGACGATAATTGATCGTCGGACAAAAGTCATAGAGGATTTGGGAAATTATACCAAAATTTGAATGTTTCAGATTAAATAAATATGTTGGACAAAAATGACTTTCTTCCAACCTGATATAATTAGGTTGTGATTAACAAAAACAAAACGAGATATTTTTTACTCGGTAGAATTACTTTAATCAAAACACATTCGCATAATTGAAAATATTGATGAAAAGTTTTATCCGCCATTGTTTAAGAATTAAGCTTAATGAGTTGCACCTCCAACAGATCCTAGATATCAAAGAAATTTACAATCATTTTCAATATAAGACAGACAAAATAAAACGTTAAGTTAATTATTTAATTAAAGTCGCACAATTTCTAAGAGCTGCATTCATTCACACCATTTGGAATTAAACCGAAATCTTGTAGATTTTCTGTGCAAAATCAAAAACAGTTTTTCTTAATTGAAATCTACTTTTCATTGTACTCGTGTGCACTCTTACACAATTAAAGTCTGCAATGCAATCAGCAAGTGCGTAATGTTTAATTGGTGTCCTTGGGCGAGACGCACCGTCTGTAACAAGTCTGTTAATCTATGACTCAAGACAGACTATAAATTCAACGGTGTTTCTTCGCTTTGCATTCAGATCCACAGTCGAACCTCAACGTTTCCCTCCGTGAAGCACCAACAACTCTCTTACCATGCCTAACTACACTCTGTACTACTTCAATGGCCGCGGCCGTGCCGAGATCCTTCGTATGATGATGGCCGCCGCCGGCGTCAAATACATGGACAAGAGGTTCGAATTCAACGAATGGGACAAATACAGGAATGGTAAGAAATTTAGTTATTTTTAAAAATAATTATGGGTTCGTTAGTACATCTATCTGATACGGAGAGTAAAATAAAACAACTTTCCATCTTTTATAAATACGTGACCAAGAACTGTACGGGTATTAATAATACGTATCGTTGCATTTTTAAATATGTAGTAAAATTATATGTGTTTGGTTAATTAGTGAGCGTGGGATTTTATAGGGGAAGGCTGGTTTTGCCTTGCAATATCCATGCGTTTAGTGTAATACCCATGCATATAATACAATATCGATGCATATACTGCACTTGCATCATGAAAATCCATCTATTATATAGACACATACAAATATCTATCTATCTATCTATCTATCTATCTATCTATATATATATATATATATATATGTATATATATATGTATATTTATATATATAATTTGGATTTTACCTCATTGGATATTTTACTCTTCACCAGACTGTCCATTCACGTGAAATCGCTTTTTTTATTCACCCTATTCCCTCTGCTTCACTTTTTGTTATCAAGTACGATCTATAACTTACTTGTAGTTTCATTTAATACTT
Source organism: Euprymna scolopes (assembly GCF_053919585.1). Taxonomy (NCBI): domain Eukaryota; kingdom Metazoa; phylum Mollusca; class Cephalopoda; order Sepiida; family Sepiolidae; genus Euprymna; species Euprymna scolopes. The sequence continues at coordinate 16,110,337 of NC_136521.1, read as the reverse complement.
TTGCAAGCAAAATCCGATCCCGCATTTTGCTAAATCCTACCCTCCGCGGATTAAGGACTATCCACTTATTTAGTGTTTTCCTTTTTAAAATGAAATGTTTTTAACTCTTTTTCAAAGTGTTTTTTAACATGTTTTATTAACTACTTGTTCGTATATATATATATATATATATATATGTATGTATATATATATATGTATGTATATATCTATATGTATATATATGTATATATATATATAAATATATATGTATGTATATATATATATGTATGTATATATGTATGTATATATGTATACATATATATGTATATATATGTATATATATGTATACATATATATGTATGCATTTATATATATGTATATATATATGTATGCATTTATATATATGTATATATATGTATACATATATATATATGTATATATATGTTTATATATGTATGTGTATGTATATATATATGTATATATATATATATTATTAAAAAGTCCACGTATGCTTCAAGAATAGGTATTTCAAAGTTATAAGGGTTTTCTGAAGCATGAAAACGCTGTTGTTGTTTTTTTTAGTTAGTATTTTATTTTTTTATATTTCAAGCGGTCCTCCGCTCTTGTTCACAAATAAATACCGAAACGAACATGAAAGACGTTCCCGTGAATTATTGAAACGGTGAATTTGTCAAACGGTAAAAATAATTCATGTGAACGTTTTCAAACATTTTCATGCAGGAAATGAACGCTGTCCAAAATATTAATTTCCAGTTTTTTCAACGTATTTCATTAACCAGACCTTCGCTGAACAAGCGCAAAGAGAACTGGAATCTGGGGGAGGTTTATTGCCACTTAAATTCCAGTGGACACCAATTGCCGCAGCTAGAAAGAAGTCAATGATAAGAGCTGTTGCGATAACACAGTTCTATTTGGAAATTTTACTGAAAGAGGGGGAGAGAACTGGAAACCTGAGGAGACTTGTTGTTACTCAGCTTCCAGGAAACAGCCCATGTTATTTTCAAAGAGAGATCTGTGTGAAAGCTCCCGGTGAGCCAATAATAATAATAATAATAATAATAATAATAATAATAATAATAATAGTAATAATAGTAATAATAATAATAATAATAATAATAATAATAATAATAATAATAATAATAATACATATATGCACATGAACATAACATAGAAGAAAAGATTGGATGCACGCGCGCATGAAAATAAACATGCCATCCAGTGAAAACAATACGGAATACATTGGATAATGACATCATTGCCCTTAGATTAAATGAAAAATCCTTTATATAAGAGGGAGGTGGTAATCTGTTGGAAAAAATATTGTAAAAAAACAAAACAAAGGAAAAAATACTAAGAGGGGTGCGCATTGTGCAGGTCTACACTATTTTTTTTTCGTGTGTGTGAACTACTTTCAAAATATCAGGAAATCATAATAAACTAATTAAATAATATTTAACGGTAAGATCTACACGCACACGTTTTTAAGTGTTTCTACATATTTTAAAAATGTTTTGAACTCATGACCACACTCCACCCTATTTCACCTTTTTGCTCTCACTTCTGACAAGAAACTTTAAAAAATGCGAACGATTTCATGACTTGCCACGTCGCCAAGAAGTGGCGTTTCATTTTACGTTACATTTATATAGGAAAGTTATCCCCCACACAAAAATGTTACATTTTTATTATCCCCCCCCCTATTTTTTTACGTGGGGGTAACCACTTATCAAGGCCCGAAGGTCACTCAGGGATAAGAGTTATTGCGTGTACAGTAATCAATGAGATAGTATTGTAGTAATAATTAGTATTGGGGGTTTAGATAGAGTGTCTTACTTAAGGGGGCGGTTTGTCAGGAGTTTGTTTATGTTGGACTTGAAGACGTCCAAGTTGTAGTCAGGCGGGAAACAGGCAAGCGACAGAGAGTTCTACTGGCATGCAGTTATAAGAAAGAAGCTTTGCTCATGGAATCTACGTCTGGACTTAGGCACAGATAAAGTGTGGGGGAAATTATTGACAGTAGTTTCAGCCAGACGGATGTTTCTCGTGAAAGATTGGCGTAGGGGGACGAGGGATTGGAGCTCAGACGAGCACCTTCCATGGAAATAACGATAAAACAAAGACAGACTCGAAACGTTTCTACTGTGGGATTATTTTTATATTTTCTTTAAAGGCCGTTGAAACTTATTAGCTCAAAAGTAAATTCGGAGATAAACTACACTGGGTTAGGTCATAAAAAAAAATATTCTGTAAATTGATAAATTAGTTGGGTTTTTTTAACAAAACAATTTCTGTTTTTTTTTTTTTTGTTTGAAAATAATTCTTACTTGCAATGAAAAATACAAATAAAATAATCATAAATAAATAATTTTGGACATGCAAACTGCAGTTTTTTTTTAAAGAATCAAGTTCTAGTTTAATCTCTCACAAATTGGATAAATAATTGTTTTTAAATATATAAGTGCACTTGAACAATCGGCACCCCATTACAATTTTTCCTTTTCGTCTTTTTACAATTATTTCTGCGGATTATGGGACGATAAATTACCAGATCATAAAAAAATGAAAAAAAAAAGATCAGTATTTAAAGATTTGGAATGGAGTTCAGTTTCACATACAACGTTCTAGTAAATGGACCCCCCCCATTTTCAGAACCGATTTACAGCCCTAATTTAACGTTTGTTTCTTCATAATAATAATAATAATAATATTTTTTTTTTAAAGTTTTCACTTTGAGACAAGTTCAGTCTGCCCCCTGTTATTATTTATTTATTTAAGACTTTTAAAAAAGCGCGTCTGCATTTAACGACCCGCACTACTTTTTAAATAGTACTAGTCAAAGGGTAAGATGAAAAGTGTTCAAAATAAAAAGTGATTTTAAGATTATATTGTCGTTTTTTGTCTTGAGAAAAACCATTTTAAGTGATGAGTGAAAAAATACAACACAGGAAGCCTTTAGAGCACTACAGTAAGCACTACTTAAAATTAAGGAGGCCATATTAAAACCACTACTAAAATCAAGTTTCTACATCCCCCTTTCTGAAGAGATAATATTTTGTAAGTAAAAGTAAACCGTCAGAATCCACAGAAGCGCTACTGTAACCCTCACTGATGAAGCTGGTTAGGACCCTTATTTATCTAAAAATCTCGGCTCGTGTCGTCTAGTCGTCTCTGAGGGTTGTTACATTGAATCCTGTAGGCTGAAAGCGAATATCGAACCCGCAGGCAGGAAGAAAAACAAACACGTGTACTCTAGTCTACAGAGTTAATTTTCACAAACTTATGTACAAATGTTTTTACAAATATCATTCAGTTCTTAGTAAGTTTTTCAAAGTCTTAAATCTCTTCACAGACAGCGTCAGACGGATGGATGAGGGTAGAGGGGTCACGTCTCTATACGGTCTGTTCTCTCTGAAATCAAAAAGCATTCTCTGGAAAGTCTCTTCCTTCTTCTGTTCTTCTTCTTCTGACTAATTTTCGCGCGACAGTCGTACATATACGTATATGGATAAGGTGGAAATTTCCCCAGCAAATAAGATTTCGCTACGAAATCGAAAAGTTTAGGTTTTTGCGTGTGCGCAATTCCCGAATCTGGGATCTGAATTCTACAGACATACTAATTCTCACGACTCGCTAAGGTCAAATGTCAGTTCTGACATCCGACTTTGAGTTCACAAAGGCCAGACAATGTTATGCTTGAAGTTTCCTGTCATCAACTTTAGCTGCAAAATATATTTCTCCGGTTTCAAACAATATCTATTTTGACGTGAAATAAAAAATATATATTTATATTCTCTATTTAAAATCATCTGGTTATCTGGCGTCACCCGGGATTGATTAGCTATCTCAGCGTAGTTCTAAAGCTCCCCAATGGGGGATTACGTCACACTACTAAAAGCAGTAAATATAATTATGAATATGATTATTGTTACACATTGTATATTTATCTTTAAATCAGTTTTTTTTTTAACTTACCGAGGTTAAATTACATTTATTCGTAAGGAAAACATATTAAATAAGTTAAAACAAAAATATTGTTGACCTAGTGTATGCTTTAAATCGCAGCACTGGCTTTTGATATCGGATTTAAGACAGGGCAGCCATGAAATATGTTAGCAGACGGATTTTTGGAAACCGGAAGTCACACACGGGACGGACGATTTAAATGCCCCAGCAAGTAAGCAGAGCTGAGTTGCCCGGTTGTTAAGTATGCTTAAATATACTATTTTAATTCATGCGTAGCTCGTATTTATTATTATTATTATTATTATTATTATTATTATTATTATTATTATTATTATTAATGTAGAGGTAATTGGTTATTTATTATTATATTGTACCCAAAATAAGATAATTACATTCCGACTTGGTTTAGTCGTAAAAAACACGGTTAAATATGGTATTTTAATTCATTCAGATTTCTTATGTATCATTATTAATGGTACTTATGTGTGTGTGTGTGTATATATATAGTAATTTATAAAATATATATAGCGATTAAACTACACTGAATATTCGGCGTTTCATCCACTCTAGGATTCCTCAGGCTTATGCGCATAAGCCTGAGGAATCCTAGAGTGGATGAAACGCGGAATATTCAGTGTAGCTTAATCGCCATATATGTTTTATAAATTACTAACTAGCTCTACCTACGTATTGAGCACTTTTGAAGTAAATACTTAAAGTTTACGCATCAATCTATACTTTCGTATATAAATTTATGTGAGCAATATATATATATATATATATATATATATATATATATATATATATATATATACGTATATTTAGTTTACTTACGTCTTTTTTTAAATTTTGACTGCTTAGCAGGTATTTTTACCGGCTAACTAATTAAATTTAGTTCTCAAAATCCTGCTCGGAAATTATATAAAAAAATTGATAAAAAAGAACGTGAATATTTAAAAAATCGGAAAACGTTGTAGAGTTATAGACAAATTAGTGTAAGGCGATACCAAGTGAGTTTAATAAAGTGTAAACTCTTATTAATAACTACAAATGTATTTTATGATTTATTTCCAGATATGCCCTGCATGCGTGTGCCTGTCTTGGAAATGGACGGTGGCAACAAGATGCCTGAGACCATGGCCATTGCTAGGTATTTGGCCCGCGAACACAGTAAGTACTTGTTTCTAATGATAAATAATGATATTTTCATGTAATATTAGTCCTCGAGCGAAAGAGCAGGCCACAAAATGTTTTAAATAATAATAATAATAGAATAACAATCACAAAGACTTTCGCTGGCGAGGACTACTATTGAATGTAACCAGTTATACAATCCGTTTGGAATTTATCTGTATTTTTCTCGTTATGTACTGAATATTTGTTAATGAACCCTCTATGAAATGTGTTCCTTATTAAATTTTAAATATTTTCTATTCTGAAAGAAGTTTTAAAAAATTGAATCTAAGAAAGTTATTTTAAAGTTTTTGTAAAAAAAAATCAGATTTTCTCATTATTCAGACCTGTATTACAAAGAGGGGTTGCAAAAAATGAGTTGTGGTGTGAGGAGAAATACAAACTAAAACAGAGAGAATATGCAGACATGTAATAATACAAACAGGGGGTTGCAAAAATGAGTTTTGGAGCGAGAAGAAATACAAACTGAAATAGAGAGAAGGAGAGTTTTAAAATATAATCTTAAAAAGATAAGATTCAAGTTAGAAAAGGATTTTATCCAAGGCAGAAAATTTTTTAAACAAAATGTTTTTACTATAGGCTTTGAAAATAACTCGAACTCTTCTTTCACCAAATTCAAGAACTTTTTTCTAATGAATTGATTTTCTCACACACACATACACACACTTTTGATGATAATAAATAGAAATGCACACACACACACACACACACACACACAGAAAGTGTAAATATATGCTTTTTTCAAAAACGCTGCAGTGTTCATTAGTTAGTCTAGAGTCCACAGAGTGAATGAGGTATTATGATAAATGTTGCCAGTCAAGAGTAAGTCGCCAAAGACGCCATATTAACTTTAGTAACAAAGACCCTGCAACATTCCCCCGCCCAGTTCTTATAGGGTCTTGTGCCTAAATTTGTTTTGTAAATTGAAATTTTACTTTTGATTTATTTTGATGTTATATTGAAATTATTTTGATTGTAATTTTTTCTTTTTCACGAAATAAATTTGATCAATGCAGGTTTTCCTTATATCAGACAATTGCTATTCAATTTGGACAATCCCTTTCAATGGGAAGCTGGTTTCACTCGCCTCCCATCTTCTTGAGGAAGCCCAAACTGGTCCGTGGTAAATGAAAAAACGCTTCCGCAGTGAAACAAACTAAACAAACGTCAAAAAACTGCCTCGTCATCATAAAGCTTCCGCGATGACCTCATTAAGCGTCCACCTGTCAATCAGACCTCCTGACTTGACACTCACTTTAATCGCTACTACATCAACGTTGTCGCCGTAGCGCAGGTGTTCAGTCTCAGTATATAGTTATCAAGGTTCCTGGTTCGAGCCCACCAGCCATCCATCTTTTTTTTTAAATCGTTAAGTTTCCTTTGTGTTCTGATTTACACACCCCAGAAACACACACACAAACACACACACCTACAAATACGCGGGCAACGCCGAGTATTCCCCCCCCCCGCTACTCGCTTATAAAGTTCAGATTTTTTACTGGCATTTTTTTAGCGATATTAACAACTTCAAAATGCTGTTATTATAAATTTTTCCGCTACCATAGCGGTTTTTAAGAGGTATAATCTCCTATTGTTATTCATATGTATATGAATAGTTCGGCCTCATTTTATGGGACGTATTTATTTATTTTTATTATCAATATTACTTTACGAGCATAAAGGCTCTTTTTTATGCACGTAATATAATATTGATAATAAAAATAAATAAATAAGGGTGATCAATTTATATACATATAAGTAACAACAAGAGCTTATAACTCTTAAAAAATCGCTAATGTGGCGGAAAATATATAAATTATAGAGTTTCGAAGTTGTTAATATCGCTAAAAAATGCCGATAACAAATCATATATATATATATATATATGATTTGTTATCGGCATTTTACCGTTTATGTTGACATAAATCTTGACAACACCTGTGTCGTAGCGCTAAATCCTTCATGTAATTATTATGACAATTCTTGAACTGATCAGAAATTCACTGAAACACAAGAAGATTTGTTCGTTTCCATTATTCATGGTTGATTAAGAACATTTTAATAGTTATAATACATTTATTAATGTTAACTATAAATAATAACTATAATACATTTATTAATGTTAACTATGCTTTAATACTCATGAGATTTTTCATATGAATAGATGTAACATTTGCAATGTTTATGTTTCAGATTTCTACCCCAAGAACAACATGGACATGATGAGGTGTGACTACATCGCTGATTGCTTCTATGAAATCATGCACGATTACATGAGGTACTACCACTGGAAGAATGGACGTTTCAGGGTGAGTCGGTTTGATTTGAAAATATCACAATCCTCTTCATAATCCTTTCAAAGCACGATCATTAAAGATTCATTTTGAAATAAAACTAATATATTCGGGCCCTGAAGCGCAGTGGATAGAGACGTTGAATCTCTACGGTTCCAGGTGAGAATTGTCTAGAAGCGGTTTCAATCCTACCCAAAGCCGACTAGAGGCTTACTTGGTCAAAACTGTGGTGAGACAACAACAACTATGGATGACCGTAATTGCTGAGAATGCAGTTAAGAGATTCGGAGTTGCTATTCCGTCACGGTTACCGCCTGACGAAGGCCAGAGAAATAGTTGGCCGAAACGTCCATCTGACGAAGGCCAGAGGAATAGTTGGCCAAAACGTCGTGAAACAACAACTAAGAAAGATGAGGATAATAGTCCGCAAAAAATACATCAGTAAATGATACCCATCTCAATAATGAAATGCAATTAAATAATATATAAAATTAATATAGTATGCATAATGTCAAGTTAAGCTGTTTAATTTGTAACGAACTGAAACAATTAATTTTGAAATAAAACAAATACAGTGTGGTCACGTGGTTAACGACACGGACTGACGATCGGGGTTTTCCAAGTTTATTTGTAACTTCATCAATGGACGATTCCTGGGTGGATCAAAACAGGCTCCCTCTATCTAGTTTTAATTTTCAACAGATCCGCTTCCCCTTTCGTATTACTTTCGCCATAATTGGCATGTGGTTAATAACATGGACTGACGAGTCGTCTGTTCCGAGTTCAAATGTATTTGTTTCCACAAAAATCAATTTTACTTAGGATGTTAGCAACCTTCACGTGGTCCCTCCCGTAATCCCCAATGTATTTCTAAAAATAATTCTGACTAGAAAAATATCAGGGAAACCAATGCCAACAATAAAATCTTCAGATACACACGATGATGATGATGAGTGTACATTATATTATCCTTGTGCCTTCCTTACTGCGGGCGTGAAAACTCATTAATCAATAAGAATATACAAAAATATAACTAACATACTGTTTTCGCTGATGTGTTCGTTTGTTGATTTTCTTTAAAAATTTAGAAATGTTTTTGAATATCGGTTGCCACATGCTTTGTATAATACTACGAACGCGCGTCTTGCTAAGAAACTGCTGTTAGTTTAGTCTTAATTTATTTACCCTTTCAAAAGGGCATATATGGACACAAAGAAGGTTTTAATGTGGAAATATCCAAATCACCATCAAAAAGTGGTATTCTGGATTGACGACCCAAATGTTTCAGTCTTCTCCTTCACTCCTTTCTATGGCAATTGCTCTTGACATATCAAAAGCCTTCGACAAGGTATGGCATAAGGGTCTACTTCACAAGATTTCCAGCTACGGTATAACTGGAAATGTTTTTTCAATCATTAAATCATTTCTCTCCGATAGGCTCATAAGAGTAGTGGTCGATGGACAAAAATCAGGGGCGTGCAGTATTAATAGTGGAGTCCCTCAGGAGTCAATCCTGGGCCCAACTCTCTTCCTGATCTACATCAAGGACCTCCCTAAACACATACCTGAATCATTCGTTGACATCTATGCTGATGACACGACCATCTACGGCAACACATCAAAGCCTGTAAATGACAAAGTTCTCTCTGATTCTCTCTCCTCTGATCTCGAACGCGTGCTTCAGTGGGGGAAGGCGTGGCTGGTTACCTTTAATGCATCTAAAACCAAGCTCCTATCCTTACATCATCAACACTCTGAGTCCCATCTGGCATCAATTGGGATGGATGGCTCTCGTCTGGGAGAGGCCCCGTGTTTTGACAAGCATCTTGGTTTGACCTTTACTCCTGATCTGAAATGGAACACGTACATCAAGTCTGTTGCCAAGGTCGCTGGAAAGATGGTGGGTTCCTTCTACCGCTCCAGAAGATATCTCACTACTGATGCAATTATCTATCTATATAAAAGCCAAGTACGTCCAAGGATGTAATACTGCTGCCATATCTGGGCAGGAGCTGCTAAAAACAGCCTATCCTGCCTTGACAGAGTACAAAATAGACTTCGTGGCTTAGTGGGGGATGCGCTTTTCTCTACCCTGCAACCTCTCTCCCACAGAAGAGACGTTGCGAGCCTGTCCTTGTTTTATCGTTATTTCCATGGCAGGTGCTCGTCTGAACTCCAATCTCTGGTCCCCCCTAGCCAATCTTTCACGAAAAACACCCGTCTAGCCGAATCCACTGTGAAAAATTTCCCCCACTCCATATCTGTGCCTAAATCAAAACGTGGATTCCATGAACAAAGCTTCTTTCTTAGAACTGCATGCCTGTTGAACTCTGTTCCGTCTGCCTGCTTCCCACCGGACTACAACTTGGATGTGTTCAAGTCCAACGTTAACAAATTCCTAATGAACCGCCCTTTAAGTAAACACTTCATCAAATCTCCACACTAACGTTATGTACTTGCAATAACCCTTATCCCTGAGTGGTTTCCGGACCTTGATAAGTGGTGACCACTGTGTAAAAAAAAAAACAAAAAAAAGAAAAGATAAAGTGTAATTATACGGCATAATCATGTTGATACATATTCTCGTTAGATCACGAAAGTTAAACAACATAAGGCCTGGTTAGTACGAAATGAGTTACCATTTAAAATGCTAAGGGCTGTTGTCTTCTCATGATCTGGATATATATGCGGCAGGAAACCACTTGCGAATTTGATATGTATTAATATTAACAGGTACGTGTTTTTGGTTTTGTTTTTTTCGTAGTATCAGAACGTAATTCCCTCCTCTTATTTTGAATGATTTTGAATGTTGAAGAGTCGGTCTCCTTGCTGCTCCGAAACCTTGCTAGAAAGTACCAATCAAGAATCCGTTCTTTACAATCAGCCCGACAGTCGGACTGAGGTACGCTGCCCGCATATTGTTTAAGAGGTCCACCTTCCAAGGCATTGACATCACACTTTCGGGTAGGGTAAGTTATTGCTTATTGCCTGAGGCGCCCCTACGGGGGAAATCGGATGGTCACGCAATTTTGCAAGGCCTGAATACCCCCTCCTTTAGTGGCGATGGCTTGGCATCCCCACTTACTGATCTTCAATCACATCTTGCTGTGGGGAGCAGCAAGTAAATATCTACCGTGAGTCAATCATTTCGAGTTTGGTCATCATTTGAAATCCTGATAATTCAGCATATTGAAATAGATAAATACGTTACTTGACAAATAAACGATGATTTCGGATTAGTACAAAACTACAAACAAAAATAGACTAATTCCTCAACGTTAGTTAATGGTTAAATCAAATTAAATTACGGGGGACGTTTCAAAAGAAATGCCTCCTATCTTTTATTTTGCTGGAATGGATCAAAAAGAATTAGAAATTGCATCGTTATGATGACTGACCTAATGCATTCAAAAGCTGAAAGTTTTATTTCTCTGTTGCAGATATTGACGGTGTGAGACTATAAGAAAGCAACTCCTGTCATGGATGTGCTTCATAAGAAGACATGCGTCATTGAATTCCCACATACAGAAAAAAAATGAACCGATCAAAATTCGCCATCGCCTGGTAAAAGTTTTCTAAGTCGATGCAGTTGATTTCAGTGCAGTTAGAAGATGGGTTCGTCTATTTCAGAGTTGCAACAGAGATGTGAGTGACTGTTACGACTGAGGCATCAAATGAGGCTAGCAACGTGCATTGGAAATGGTGGTGATTATGTAGAAAAAAATTATGGAGCACAACAGGTCGCTCGTTTTAATGGTATGGCCCTCGTTTTCGAAACTCTTTAACGTATTAATTCTTCAATTTTGGGGTTAAAAACAACATAGACTACTTTTGGAACGACCCTCGAAATGTCTGTGATTGTATTAGACCAAAGAATTACAAAATAAACACGAAAGACAACAACTTTTTGTGCACATGCGTATAAATATGTGTTTCTCGCCTCTACGTAACTTACGTATTATTATCTATATATATTTGTTATTTCAAGAATTATTGAAATGACAAATAAAATGACTTTGAACGAACATTTTAGAATTCTATTCGTAAACTATTAATATATTTTATTATAAAATTTAAATCCACCATAATGCATGTTCCATAAATAAGTCAGACAAATTTTATCGCTTGCTTATAATTGCGAAAAGAGAAAATCTGTGTCTCTTAGAAATATTAGAAAATGAAGAACAGTCTGATAAAAATTTATTTAAATTGGCTATAATATTCCAAGAAGAATATTAATCGAACATCTTTAAGAACTTTAAAATTTTTATTTTTTTCTATTTACACCCAATCATTTTTCAAACGAACATTTTTTAGAACGATTATAGTTCCGGTTAAAAATTTGATTTAATAATTGAGAGATGGTACCTTTTTTTATTTTCGATACTATCAACATTTCAAATCTACAGGCCTTTCCCTGTGAAATTACAGAAATCTGCTAGATTAAAATGACACACACGCACACACACACACACACACGAATATATATATATATATATATATATATATATATATATATATATATATACAATCATGTTATCAAAGAGAACAGCTCAACGCTATTACAAAGGAGCAAATCAATATATTAAAAGAAAGTGGGGGAACAAAAGTTATATACAGGGTGACCCAAAAAAACAAAAAAACAAAAAACAAAAGCTAAATGGAGGCTATCTAGAACATACGCTGTAAACGTAGAAAAAAGGCCAAAGATCCTAGTGTTTTGATGTAATGTTTTGAATATAATAAACTAGTTTTGAGCAACGTTTCATTTCATTCGGACAAACGGGGCCTAATTAGACTTGGGGCCCGTTTTTTTTAGTCATGCTGTATAACTTTATTATAACATCAGAAAAGAAAATAAAAAAAATAAAAAATAAAAAATAAAATAGGAAAGTTAAGAGAAAAAGTCAATTTTGTATTTATTCTTTTCTTCGATTTTATTTCTTTTCTAAATGATCCTCGTTTACTTTTCATTATTGTTCTGATGATATAATAAAGTTGTATATTACTTTTACTTCTCACATTTCATTTAATATATATATATATATATATATATAATTATTATTTTACTATAATAATTAAATACCTACAGACACTAGTGTTTCATCATTTCGGAACTCTTCAGTGCAGGGGGTCATATATATATATATATATATATATATATATATATATATATATAGTAATTTATAAAATATATATGGCTATTAAGCTACACTGAATATTCCGCGTTTCATCCACTCTAGGACTCTTGAGGCTTATGCGGGAATTCTGTGGTTGTTTATCGTTTTTATATGCTCCTCTTCTATTGAGATTTTAGTTAGCCAATACGATTTCTAGTATCCACCGCGCTCTTCCTATCAGCCAATGATAGAAAGCTGATTGGCTAACTAAAATCTTAATAGAAGATGAGCATATAAAAACGATAAACAACCACAGAATTCGCGTATAAGCCTGAAGAGTCCTAGAGTGGATGAAACGCAGAATATTCATTGTAGCTTAATAGCCATATATATTTTGTAAATTACTACATAGCTCTACCTACGTATTGAGCACTTTTGAAGTAAATACTTAAAGTTTACGCATAAATCTATACTTTCGTATATTAATTTTATGTGAGTAAATTAAGTATATACATACATATATATATATAATGAGTTAAAAAAATAAGAAATCCAGCAGAGTGCTCAATTATAAGGAAAATCCGAAAATAAGAGCGTATTTATAGTTTCAAACCCGATAATTAGGGCCGTTTTAGATATACATATCAAGCTCTTGTCAGCAAAGACTCATCTCCGTAATGAGTATTGGCTGGCGAGACTTGATATGGGTATCTAAAACGGCCCTAATTATCGGGTTTGAAACCGACGGTACAAATGGCTTGTCTCATCCAAAAGCTTTCTGTATGTATATATATATATATATATATATATATATATTAAATTTGTATATATAATATAAGTATGGGTGTGCATAACAAAACCGGTCGTAAGATACGTTTAAATATATTTTAGTCCATGCAGATTACGTATTTATTATTATAGAGACGATTCTCTATCGATTATTTTATTATATTAAACCTTATATATATTAGTGAGAACAAAACTAATATATATATATATATATATATATATATATATATATATATATATATATATACTAGCATTTCAGCCCGGCGTTGCCCGGGTGTTTCGATGTGTATGTTGAGCAAAAAAAAAAAAAAAGTGGTAGTAGGAAGGCAGGCTCCAACCCGTACCGCAAAGGAGGAAAAGAACGGGGTAAAACCTAACGTTTATGCTGTTACGACCACCGCCAAACACGAAGCGACATTTTTTAAAGTTAAGGCTAGACAATCTAAAGGAGAGGATAACTTTCAAAAATATCGGCGAAAAAAGTGACCACCCCCAGTAGAATAGTGCCTAATTGATGGGGAAGGTATTAATGTTTTTAGCCAATTTTTCGATATTTGTCGTATGAAAGGTCGAACTTTAAAACGATAATTACCTTGGTAAAATCCGTCGCCTCTCTTGAAAGCTTAAGGCAGACATGCAAACAGACATACATACATACATTTATACATTGGTAACTAAAAATTTTCGACCAAAACTGATGAAAAAGCTTGCCCTATCTCTTAATACCCTTTATGTAAAATTTCAAATATTTAGACCAGAAGTTGTCTGAGTAATTTGGAAGAGACTACAGAGGTCAATTTTTTAAAACTTTGACCCCAATTATGACCCCTTAAATTTTATTGTTTTGGGCTCAAATCAAGTTAAGTTAGATCCATGTCCAAGGAAACTATATCTAAAATTTCAAGTGCGTAGACCCAAAATTGTCGGAGGAGTTAGGTAGAGTTCTTAAAGGTCCAATCGTTGAACTTTGACACCTTAGTCGTCAAATTTCTGGCCCAAAACTGATCACATCGATTTTCCCAAATCTCAGTAACCTGTATATCAAATTTTGAGTCTGTAGACAAAAAATTGACAGAGTTATTGCGTAGGGAAATGTACACAGACACACAGATACACGAATACACAGACACACGCACATACACTTTCACTTTTATATATAGATAGATGGATAGAAACACAAAAATATATACGTATAGATAAATATATATGAAAACAATTTTGTGTTTACAGCACACTTTTAACGCAAATATTATGCAAGTATAAATCATGTAGAATATCTGCATGAATATAATTACACGTAATAGTTGACTAAAGATGATCAAATTAATTAAAATGAATGTTTAAAAGAATATGCAAATTAGCTAGATCTTTCGCTAGTGAATGCATTTCCACATATATTCCATATATAAGAACATTGTATTTTCGTTTTAAATAAATAGAAAAGAGGGGTTTTAATATGAATATCAATACACACAAAAGAGAAACGAATTTATAGGAGTATATATATATATATATATATATATATATATATATATATATATATATATATATATACAGGCTGACCCACAAAAACGGGCCCAAATCTAATTAGTCCCCGTTTCTTAGCGTTTTGTTCGATTGAAATGAAATGTTGGTCATAACTAGTTTATTATATTCAAAACATCACATCAAAACACATGAGTCTTTGGCCTTTTTTCTCCGTTTTACAGTATGTTCTAGATGGCCACCATTTAGCTTTTGTTTTTTTTTGGGGGGGTCACCCTGTATATATAAATTCACCTGTCATCCCTTCTTTAAAAGGCGGTATTACCTGATTGTCGAACACAAGATCCAAGCAAGCAACAAGATCCACATAGGTTTTATATCATATAGATAGATCACCACTTACAATATAAGTAAAAGAGGTTTTCAACAGTTTCTTGCTATCCGTATCTTCCTTTTCCTTAAACGTCAACCTTAAATTTGAAGTAAAAATTTTATATTTATACAACATTATCTTCCATCTCAATCTCGTTATATAATCAATAGTAATTCTTAGAGTTATATAATTACTCTTGAAAGACACGCTTGACTTTTTAAATATACATTTTTTGCCTTAATCCTGTAAAAACAGAGAGGCATATAAACGCCTATAATGCTAATAACTTCTTATTTACCTCAAATTACGATGTTGAAAAGTGCATTTACCAAAATATGTTGTTTTTTTTTTTCAATTCGTTTCAGTTTGGTAACAACGGAATGATGTCCTCTGACATGGGAGGTAACTCTGGAATGATGTCTTCTAATATGGGTGGTAACTCCGGAATGATGTCTCCAACCATGGGAGGTAACAGCGGTGATATGATGAACTCCAACTACGACGTAAGTTAAGCTAACTCTTTTGATTAAGTTATTTTACGTTGACTGTTTTGTTAAACGCGTCTCTTAGTGAATACTTAAGCGTCGTAAATAAGATTAAAGACACAAGAGTTGCGCCGGCTATGGACAGCTACTTAGCACACAGGTGATTTTCGGTTCAGCCCTGAGAAAGAGCATTTGTTTGCTGTATATAAAGTACAGAAACAATTGTGCGTTGTTTCAACTACTTAACGATGGTAATTTAACCCCACCTCACCTTTGGCGTGTACCTTTTGGACTTTACTACAATAGAAGACGTCACCATTACAAACTTACCGCATCACTAAATTTGCTAGGTATTTGCCATATAAATGTCGGTCAAGAGGCCGGAATTTCAGGCTTGCTAGCCCAGCGTGTCCCCGTCCTGATATATATATATATATATATATATATATATATATATATATATATATATATATATATATATATATATATATATAGTAATTTATAAAATATATATGGCGATTAAGCTACACTGAATATTCGGCGTTTCATCCACTCTAGGACTCCTAAGGCTTATATATATATATATTCCAATGAGTTGCACCATTAACAGTTTTTATATTTTTTATATATCTGTTTTATTATGTGATACTTTTATTTTTTTTTCCACCAATTGAAATAGGTTTTTACGCGTTTCGTGCGAATTTTAACACTTTGTAACGTCTTCTTCAGAGGTGTTGTGAAAAGAGGGGACATTTCGAGAACAAATGTTCTTCCCAAGAAATGGAAATAGTATGTGTTTTTTAATTTCTTCAAACTAAAGTGTGTATCACTCATGGTTTGCTGGGGTCAGTTCAGGGTCATTAAGTAGGAATTGAAGTTGTGTGTAAATGTTATTTTACATTTATTTTCTTTTTTCGTTTTTTTCCTCTTTCTTTTATTGAATGTGCGGAGTGTGTACATGTGTGTGTTTTTCTATTGCCATTATGTTCTATGTGTGTGTGCGCGTGTGTTCGCATGCTGATGGAAGCATGTGTGTGTGTTTTCTTGAATTTACTTTCAGAGATATATGTTATATTTCATAGTTTGAATAGGCAATCTTTGGTGTCTGCATGTTTTGGCAGGGAAGTTGTTTAATTTTGATTTTTATATTTTAATTGTTTTCTACTTTGACTTAAATTATTGAGATATCAATAATATTTGTATTTTGGATATAATCATAATTTTATAACTAATTATAATATCTTGTATTGGGAATAAGTATAATTTAATAATTATAATGTAATATTTAATTATAATAATTTGTGTTGGAAATAATTATTATGTAATAACTAATAATATTTTGTTTTGGGATATAATTATAATTAGTAAATAAATATATTATTTTGTATTGGAAACAATCATAATTTAACCATTATAATTTAATAACTAATAATGATATTTTGGGTTGGAAATAATAATAATTTAATAATTATAATGTAATAATTAATCATAATGTTTTTTGTTGGAAATAATTATAATATAATAACTAATTATAATATTTTGTATTGGAAATAATTATAATTTATAATTAAATATATTATTTTGTATTGGAAATAATCATAATTTAATCATTATAATTTAATAACTAATTATAACATTTTGGATTGGATATAATTATAATTTCATAATTGTAACGTAATAATTAATTATAATATTTTGCGTTGGAAATAATTTATATATTAATACGCTTGTAACTATCTATCTATGTGTGTCACACTTTCCGGCAAATTTGATTGGTTGAGAAGATTTTATTCTGGAATAGCGGATTACACATTAAACGAACGCTCAAGGCAGAGATCAGGGTTGCCAGGTTGGCTTCATTTTAAAAGTAGTTTGGCCATCAGAATTTCTGTTTGGCTTTTTTTTCCAAATTTGTCCCTTTTATTAACGAACGCTCAAGGTAGAGAGAGAGCGCGAGAGATAGATAGATAGATAGATAGATAGATAGATAGATAGATAGACAGAGAGAGAGAAAGGGAGAGAAAGAGAGAGTCTTCGTTGATTAAAAAATATTTTAAAATCTGTTTCCACAGTTATTTACTATCACCAAGTTTCGCGTGTTCTTTAGATTTCCGGTTTCTGCTAACCGTTCTGCTTCACGATGAACACCTTGAAAAAGTCCCTTTCTGAAATATTTAAAGTTTTAAAATAAGCGAACGAAGTTGGCTTATTTTTTTTTCTTCATAATTACCGAATATTTTAAAACTAGTTATAATTAATAACTTAATATAATATTTTGTATTGGAAATAATCATATTTTAATCATTATAATTTAAAAATTAACTATAATATTTTTGATTGGATATAATTATAATTTAATAATTATAATTTATAACTAAATATAATATGTTCGATAATGTTATTTTTTGCGAGGTTTATTTTGGTACTTTCTGGATTGTTCTTGGTGTATGCTTTTATAAAAAAAAAACTTTTATTCATACTATATTGTACTGATTGAAAACATTTGTTTATAATAAAAAAAGAACGATATTCACAAATAAGAATGAAGTAAATTTAAAAACTTACTGTTTCTACAATTCCAGAACTACCTGCAATGGAGGTACATGAACACCTTCAACCGTATCATGCCCTTCATGGAAAGGACACTGAGCATGCGCGATAGTGGTAACAAATTCTTCATGGGTGATCAAGTAAGTTTTTCGTTGTTTTCTTTACTTATTGTCTTATTTATTTGCATGGGTAACCAGGTAAGCTTTTTTATATCTCTATATTTTTATCCTTAGTTATTCAAATAATGGTAACGTTAATGTAATCTTTTATTCCTTTATTTCTGTATTTTTTGACTACGTAAAACTAATAAAAAAACAGTAAGTATACAACCATAATATGCATAAATGGTTGCTAATGATAACAAGGCTGACAATGACAATAATGTGTTTTGATTTAAGTGGAAATACATTTGTGTATTTTATTTAGTTACATCTTTATTTATTACTAGCCGGATCCGTTTATCGGCGTTGCCCGGTGGAAGCATGCCTACCTCGTAAAAAGTTTAAATAGGCTGTTGTTGGTATTGCTCAATCTTCAACTTCATCATATTACGAACGGCTTTTAGAATAGACTCCTTAAACCTAACCCTGTTACGAATGGTTTTCGGAATAGACTCCCCATTTTGTGGGTAGACGGAGTGTCAAAATATCTGTCCTAAATTTAACCTTGATAATCATTGTCATGATCCCCATGCGCAAATGCTATGAACGAACTTAGAAATTTTGGGTGTGCAGTGTCGGTCGAAAAAGAATGTAAATGTTCGGTACTTATGTATTTTTTTATCCTGCTGCAATAATAATGTTATTATGGTGAAAGTCATTCTGAACATGTTAGAAGAGTGTGTTTTGTAAGTAAGCTGTGCTTCCCCCAAACTTATGTTTACATCAAGCGAGATAACCGTGTTGCCTTTAAATTAACGGGTTTGCGTCGAAAAAAAAACAGTAAAAAAAAGGAAAGGGAAAGTCCTGTTATTAAGCAAAGTAAAATAAAATCCCAAAAAGTAGCGTCGTCAGTAAGTACCTTGCCGGAAACTTCTATTAAACATTAATCTTTTTTAAAGCACAAATAGCTCACAAATACGTAGATAAACCAAAATTATATTGTTACTCATGTCGCAACCTCAACAGTATCTTTTATAAAAATCCTAATAAAAAGATTATATTGCTTAATATTCAGAAAATTACATATTTACGGACAACGATAATGCAGTGTTTTTTTTTTAATTTAAACTTAAATAGGTCACAAATAAGGTAGATAAACGATAATAATATATTTTTATTCGAAAACTCATTATGTGCGGACAATCTAAATGCGATATATTAAAACTCAAATAGGTCACTATTAAAGTAGGTAAACGATATTTTTTTTATAATTTCGCAACTGTATTAAACGCAATATGCCACAAATATGGTAAGTAAACCAAAATAAATTTTTAAAATAATTCCGCAACTGTATTTTCCATAAAATATTTTTTTAAATAATTCCGTAACTGTATTTTCAATAAAATATTTTTTTTAAATAATTCCGCAAATGTATTTTCAATAAAATATTTAAAAAAAAAAATAATAATTCCGCAACTGTATTTTCAAAAAAATATTTTTTTTCCTTGTGCACGTAGATCACCCCCACAGCCATTTCGTAAAAAATAGTCATAAATAGTATTGCTCCAAAATATTATATTGATTAATAATCGAAAAAATACTTATTTGCGGATAATTGTAATGCGGTATTTGCCAGGAAATTTTCGTTTAAAATTGTGAAAAGTTCGGTGTATCTATAAATAAAACAAAGAAAGTTCTGTCTGTATTGTTTGTAAGTAAAGGAAAGGTCTATGGTGTATACAAACTTCTATGCATATTGATTAAAAGTAAAGAAAATGTTCTGTTTCTATCTCTGTCTCTCTCTCTATCTTTCTCTCTCTATCTCTTTCTCTGTCAGTGTGTGCCTCTCTCCGCCCCTCACTCTACAGCTGGGTGTGTCTATCTGTCTCTCTCCCTATTTTACTTTGTCTGTGTATCTATATGCCCCCTTGTGTGTTTGCTTATATGATCGGTCGTTCGCTCGCTGTTATGGCAGACCTCGAATATTGTGCTGAGGTTTTTTTTTTATTTTGCACAACGCAATAATTTTATTTGGCAACAGTAAACGAATTCAAGTAATAGGTGTTAACTACTGTAGCGCGTAAATATAGTGGACAAGTTTTTTAAACATCTAGCATGTTCGTTTATTCAATAAAGTGTTTATTCTGGAAAAGGTGAGTAGAGAGGTGTACGTATCAGTCTCTCTCTCTCTCTCACTCTCTCTCTCTCTCTCTCTCTCTCTCTGTATTTGCCTTTGTTTGTGTGTATATTTTTTAAAAAATCTGTCTGTCGCTCGCCGTTATGCCAAACCTCGAATATAGAACTTACTTTTTTACAGAAAACAACAATATTACATAACAATAGTAGAGGAATTGTTGAAATATAGTTGAGAAAAGGAAAAAGTAACATAAAAGAAACAATAGGTTTGTATTAGAGGCAATGTATTTAAACATCTTGCGTGTTCGTTAATTCAATAATATGTCTATTATCGAATAAGCAAGTTGAAAGCTAGCAACCAATGGGAAATCCCGGAAATGTGTAAGGGGGCAGTTATTATTTTGTCTAACAGAAAACAGAAAGTAAATGGTTTTTATAGGAGTTTATAATCCAGTTAAGAAGGATGACTTGAAAACATAGTTAGAATATATCTTTAGGGTGCAAACTGATGGCGGGAAGAGTACTACAGGTAGAGGGGGATAAAAAACTACGTTTTCTGTAAATGATACTGATCATGATAATGCCTCTCCTAGAACGAAATATAAGGTTTTTATTTAACGAATAAATGTGTCTATAACGGCGTTCTAAAATTAGATAAGATGGGGGTTAATAGAATAGACATAATAAATTTTTATGTGGCATCTGTTCTTGCAAACCTACGGTATTTTGGTCTAGATGGGAAAAACTCCGACGTTTTTATTATATATAGGGATTATTTTATTTTTATGTTTTGGAATCCTTTGGGATAAGGCCCCATAATTTGTATATTCATTTTTTTCGACTGTTATATCCATGTTCATAGTAGTTGCTATTTCACCAGGCTTCGTCCATCTAATCCTCTGGTCTTCAACAGTTCTAGGTGAACATTGGCTGAAATAGCGGTTTCAATTTTACCCCAAGCAGGTAAGAGGTTTAGTTGGCCAAATTGTGGGGTGCCAACAACTATAGAAGGCAGTAATTACTGGGGATACAGTTAAGAGACTCAGCTCTCCTATCCAGTAGCGGTTAACCACCTGAAAAAAAGGCAAGAGGATGTGTTGGCCGAAACGTTGTAAAACAACAATAACTATGAAGATTAGGATAACAGTGGGCTAAAAATGAATACGCATTTTTATTTAAGTTTTGTCAAGAATGAGAATTCTTATTTGCAAATGTTTCTTTAAATGCGGTATCAATATAAAATTATGCTTCACATTTATTATTTCTAAGATTTCAAAATAAGACAGCATAAAATGGACAAGATACATAGCAGATACTGTCAAGCCTGCTGCAAATCGAACTAGATAAAATTATCACAGCTATTCGTTCATGTATAGCGTATTCTTTCTACATCTGTGCTGGCGCACCCACCTGAAT
Source organism: Euprymna scolopes (assembly GCF_053919585.1). Lineage (NCBI taxonomy): Eukaryota > Metazoa > Mollusca > Cephalopoda > Sepiida > Sepiolidae > Euprymna > Euprymna scolopes. The sequence continues at coordinate 16,088,431 of NC_136521.1, read as the reverse complement.
TTGTACCTTCTAAGTGTTCTAAAATGTCTCTTACCATACACATCGAGCTCTGTTTACGAAACTATCATCCCTCTCCCAATACCACAATGTTACGTCTTTATATCTTTTGTATAATTCTTTTATACATGAAGGTTGCCAACATCATAACTGAGAGTGTTATTGAGAAACAAACTGAATTCGAACTTGGCACAGCCAGGTTGCCAGTTCGTGTCATTAAACATTTATTCAATGTCACTTCCAAAAGAAAAATCGTTACTCATCTCACAACTGTTATAATAAAATTATGGAATGTGATTATGTAGTTAATGGCAATTAAATTAACGCACTATGTGCCTTCAATAAGTTTCCAGACTTTTATCATATGGGCACTTTTATTGATTGTACACACATGAAACCCTAATGGCCTTGCAATACACTTGAACTCTTCCAACAATTTTTGGAATGACGCATGGAAATCCTCTTGTGTGAGCGTGTTAATAACCCTCGTCACAGCCTCTTTCATCTCCTCACTTGTCTTATAACGATAGCCTTTAAGGTTTTTTTTTAAATTCAATTTTCACCCCAAACAAGGCACAGTGCCACTTTGAAGCAGGGGGCTACTATTAGGGACTTAATTAGCGGGGTCATTATGAAGGGAGATGAGTAGAAAGATGTTTGTTAACATTACACTTGAACTTCTCCATATCATTGCAGTTGGGAAAGCAGAATCCCGGAAGGGAGTTCCAAAGACCCGCAGTTCTGGGGAAGAAATTATTGGAGTAAAAGGTTTTCTTACACCTAGGGATCTCTACTGTAAAGGGATGAGACTTAGTAGCTTGTCGGGTTTGTCGGGGGTAGTTACGTCGGGGAGGTACAAGTGTTTGCAGTTTGTCAGAGCATTCACCATTAAAGTATTTGTAGAACAGGCAGAGGGATGCAACATCTCGTCGATGGGACAGAGGCTGAAGCCTAGATGACAGTTTAGGACCTATCAGGTTGGCGACTCTCTTTTGAACCCTGTCCAGGAGCGAGAGACAAGCAGCAGATGCACCAGCCCAGATGTGACAACAGTACTCCATACATGGGCGAATGGTTGCCTTATAGAGATATAGGATACTGTCAGGCGTAAGTAGTTTTCCTTGAGCTTAGGATAAAACCAGGAGTCACGGGGAATAAGGTCTGGACTAGAGGGAGGATGAAGCTTAGTCAAATACTCTGTGACAAGAATCGAGGTGTTGACTGGTGCATTCGTGCAAATCTAACGCATCTCTAGTTTCTCGCAAATAACAGTGTGTACAGTTCCCACACTGACATCAAACTGTGCAATTATTGTCTGTACATACACACGACGGCTCTTATCCATAAAATTCTTTATTTGGCCAATCAACTCTGGTGTTCTGATTCCATACTCCTTTCTCTCATCATGTCTCACAGATTCCCTGCCTTCTTCGAATCGCTTATGCCACTCAAAAACTTATAGATTTATAAAACATAGTTCAAAAGAAAAGTAGTCTGAAGCATTCTATAAGTTTCTGTGGCATTTTTCTAAGTTTACAACAGAATTTTAATGCATATCGTTCTTCTAAATTATCGTCATGTACATAACTTGCAAAATATGTTTTTCCTTTCAGATGATGTGGTGTGATATGATGTGCCACGCCTGCCTGGAGAACCCCTACATGGAGAACCAGTCCATGTTCAGCAGTTACCCTAAACTGATGGCCCTCAGGACCCGCGTTGCCGGACACCCCAAGATTTCTTCTTACCTGAAGAGCCGTTCCAACACCAACTGGTAGATCGCCCTTTTAAAATGAAAAATTCAGGAGATTCGAATTTTGAAATAAAAACAATTTCTAAAATGAGATTTTACGATAAAAAGATGCATTTTTTATTTAACTGAATAAAAATGATTTTTAACGGAATGTTTAACTTGTGTTTAATGTATTTTATAATTGTCTTTTTTACAAGTAAAAGTGTCACTCTTTCAATTCGATTTTAAACTGTAAACTGTGAGATTGAAGAATGTGGAAATCACGTTTAGCTATTTACTAGCCTGGATGCCTAGCCTTGCCCGGGTGTTTCGAGATAAGTGTTGAGCAAAATAAATAAATAAATAGTACTAGTAGGCAGGCAGGCTTAGACCCGTACTGCGAAGGAGGAAAAGAACGTGAAAAAAAACGTGACGTCTTTACCGTTGCGTCCGTCGCCATACCGTAAGTGGCGAAGGTTTAAATGAAGGTTAGTCAATCGAAAAGATAGGATGACTTTTCGGCGAAAATCAGCGATTCCTCCCTGTATAGAAGTGGCCAGTTGAGAGTGAAGGAATAAATTTTTTTCAGCCAATTCTTCGATATTTGTCGTTTAATTTTTATTGTTCTTCTGGTTGGAGTTAAATTTAAAACTTTCAAATGTATATTTATATCACAAAAATTTATTTCTTAATTTTTCTTTAAAAATTATATTTTTGTGCTAACTTACTTTTTAAAATTCACTCTACTCCCTCTCTGTTTCTATCTATCTATCTTCTATCTATCTACCTATATATATATATGCCACCCATGTAACAACTGTCAACATATATATATATTCCATCCCATGTAACAACTGTCAACAAGCGTACATAGGTGAAACACAACGAAAATTGAAATTAAGACTTAACGAGCACAGAAGAGATATGAGGAATGGTAACGCCCTAAATGCACTCTTTTGCCATTGTGCAGAACACGATCACTCATTTAATTTAGATCAAGCGAAAATTATTAAATACGTGATAGATAGAGCTAAAAGAAGACTTTTAGAATCAGCACTAATTTTGAATACTAATACTATTACGCAAAGAAAAGGCTTCTACCATTTAACCCCTAGCATAGGGAAAATAATAATCAAAGAGCAAGGTATCAGGGTGGATCCTGGCTAGCCGTTTTTCTTTGAATGTTTCAGGAAAATGAGTAGTTTCGCAGAAGAAAAAAAAAAAAAAATGTACATATTTATTTTAAATGCATTTTAAAATTGTATATATAGACATCAAACAACCTTCCCATACGCACACATATTCGTCCTTTCCCGACATGGGTTGGATTTTAAAAAACTGTCTTTTTTCGCACGATCTATGACTTTTTCTTTTATCACATTTTTATTTCAATTATCCTGAAGATGTCCTCTGAGACAAGGACGAAACGTTGATTTTTTAATAATTTCATTCGGTTTTTTCTATTTTTTTCTTTAAACATAACGTCAACCACCGCTGGTACATTTTTCATTCCTTATACATTCTGTCGAAATGGAAAACCGATCTTCTCTGCGAACATATAAGAGCATCTTAATCGCAGCAAATTCTCACAACAACAGGAGAATTTTTCTGGAAAAATGTATTGAAGAAAAAGTCATACCTGCATGCATACCTAAATCTTTTAAAACATCAGACCATATTTTCCCGGATTACATTGAGAAATATCTTTTGTCATCTATAATATATTTAAAGCACCAAAGCTCTCATCTTTTTCGGAAAGCCAGGATATTAATTGCTGATTATCAACAAAATTACAAGAAAACACCCAGATCAATTAAGAACATTTACAGATCTATCAAAAAATTTAACACAAGCCATAACTTTAAATTGAATAACAAACTTGCGAAATTGATAAAAAACAGCAAATGGAAAACTTTGGGACGTCCAGACCTTATTCTAAACCTTACTTCTAAACCACTCTCGGACATTGAAACTGAAGCTCTCAGTTTCGGTCTTAAATTCGCTACCGGCAAGCATTCGAAAATCACTACTAACACAACCCTAAAAAATTATAGACAAGAGGACTCTGATTTTACTAAAGGCTTCATACAAGGGATAATAGCTTTAACAACTACCCAGCCTCAAGAATTAGCACTACCAAAAAGATACATTGATGCCTTAAAACTTTTAACAAAAAATAAAGACATTATTATTTCACAAGCCGATAAAGGAGGGGGTATAGTTATAATAGATAAAGACCTATATCTAAAGAAAATGCACACACTATTGGCAGACGGAGATATATACACTCCGATAGATTTAAAATCAATAGAAAAAGATTTCGATACTTTTAATAAATCCGTAAAGAAACTTATCGGAAATGATAAAAAATGGATAAATAACATAGAATACCACCCCACTATTCCTATATTATACGGCCTCCCAAAAATACATAAAGAGAACGTCCCTATGAGACCTATAATATCAAACATTGGAAGCGTCACCCATAAATTAGCACGAGCTATTGCCCAAATTTTAACTCCACTAATGGGCACCATCAGCACTTCACATATCAAAAACTCTGGTGACCTCCTAAATAGAATAAAAAATATGGACATGCAAAATAAAACCATGCATAGTTTAGACATAATTTCCCTGTACACCAATATTCCAATCAAAAAATGCCTTAATCTACTCCACAAGCACTTAATCAAAATTAAAGCCGACCTACCTTTTTCCTCAGATACACTAATACAAGTTATAAAACTCATCACTGATAGAACCTACTTTCAATTTAATAATTCTTACTATAGACAGAAATTTGGACTCCCTATGGGTAACCCCCTTAGTGGTGTACTAGCCTGCTTATTCTTAGAATTCTTAGAAACAAACTCTTTTAAACACAGACTTCCTAAAAACTCCACATATTTTAGATATATAGATGACATTCTTATTTTTCTCCCTAAAAACACACAAATAGAACAAATTAGAAATAAATTAAATTCAGTGGAACCATCTATAAATTTTACACATGAATCCGAACAAGACCACTCCCTAGCTTTTCTAGACATATTCCTCATCAGATCAGAAACTGATCTGAGTTTCAAAGTACATAGAAAGACCACACACAAAAACGACTATATTCATTACTACTCACACCACAATGATAAAATAAAGACGGGCATGATTATAGGTTTTTTCTTACGTGCCTTTAGAATATGCAGTCCCCAATATCTTAATGATGAATTTCAATATATTACGAATGTTTTAAGAAAACTACAATATCCATCCTATTTCATTTCTTACGCAAAGAAAAAAGCTACGAAAATACACTATAACATAAACACACAGAAAAATAAAACAGATACCTCACTATTAAACAGACATCTTTTCATTCCCACCCACACCAAAAATACAAAAATCTACGACACTCTTAATAGACTTGGTTTTCACCTGATACAAACAACTTCCTCAACCATAAAACAGACATTAAAAACTACCAAGCACTCTCCCAAAACCCTCACATCCGAAGCCGGTATATATTCCATCCCATGTAACAACTGTCAACAAGCGTACATAGGTGAAACACAACGAAAATTGAAATTAAGACTTAACGAGCACAGAAGAGATATGAGGAATGGTAACGCCCTAAATGCACTCTTTTGCCATTGTGCAGAACACGATCACTCATTTAATTTAGATCAAGCGAAAATTATTAAATACGTGATAGATAGAGCTAAAAGAAGACTTTTAGAATCAGCACTAATTTTGAATACTAATACTATTACGCAAAGAAAGGCTTCTACCATTTAACCCCTAGCATAGGGAAAATAATAATCAAAGAGCAAGGTATCAGGGTGGATCCTGGCTAGCCGTTTTTCTTTGAATGTTTCAGGAAAATGAGTAGTTTCGCAGAAGAAAAAAAAAAAAAAAAAAAAAAAAAATGTACATATTTATTTTAAATGCATTTTAAAATTGTATATATAGACATCAAACAACCTTCCCATACGCACACATATTCGTCCTTTCCCGACATGGGTTGGATTTTAAAAAACTGTCTTTTTTCGCACGATCTATGACTTTTTCTTTTATCACATTTTTATTTCAATTATCCTGAAGATGTCCTCTGAGACAAGGACGAAACGTTGATTTTTTAATAATTTCATTCGGTTTTTTCTATTTTTTTCTTTAAACATATATATATATATATATATATATATATATATATAGTCTTGGAATGTTTTTTTAACTTTCCCCTTAAATAATCGAATTGTGCCCAACTTACACTGTTACAACTACATTACATTCATTAACCCTTATCCCTGTGGCTTTCGCACCTCGATAAATAGTGATTCCCTTGTAAGAAACACTGTGTGTGCGTTTGTTTGTTTGTGTGTGCGCGCGTGTGTGGGGGGGGGGGTTAAAAGTGAGATGATATCAACGATGTAATTTGCAAATGGTAAAAAATCTGAAATATAGCTGAATTTCCAAACATGGGTTCCACGGTTTCCGCTTTATCATTTTTCAAGCTTTGAAGAGGTATACCCCCGCTAAATGCTCAATATGTGCTTAGATATGAACTTTGACATAAAATATATATATACTAATTTGGGGCAATTTTACTTTTATACGGCAGCAGAATCGAGCATTATTTTTTATGGTAGGTAAAATTCTATGTTCGGTACTTATTGTGGAGAAAGTGGAAATTATCTATCTATCTATCTATCTATCTATCTATCTATCTATCTATCTATCTATCTATCTATCTATCTATCTATATCTATATATATCTATATATATATATATATATATATATATAATATAAAGCTGAATGTGTACATATATATATATATATATATATATATATATATATATATATATAATATAAAGCTGAATGTGTGTGTGTGTGTCTGGTCACGAATAGGCTCCTATATGGTTGACTATTTTAAAAAACTGATAGCATATAATGATAGAAGATGTATCGAGTCACAGGAATGGATATGTTTGATCTAGCAGAACGGTGGTCTGCGTTCACGCCTGGTCCACAAAATATGGAAATAAAAAATTAAAAAAAAAAAATAAAAAGTTTACAAGTGGTTTTGATATAGGTGTACATAAGAATACTTTGATAAGTATGTTTTTACTTAAATAGGTATGGTATAATAAAATTTTGGGGGTCTGCGTTCGTGCCTGGTCTCCATAGAATCGAAATAGGCAAAAAAGTTTCATAAAGACTTTTAATAGTAATTGTCTATATTTCTGGGATGAGGTGATTTCATTATGGATTTAGTTTTTCGGACTCACTTCCTCATCTTCGATGTTTTTTCCATTACGTTTCGGCCGTTGCATTCTTCGGCCTTCTTCAGGTGTATCTCGAACTCGGGAACTGCTTTTTGTGGAGGAATTTCGAACCCAACCCTTTACTGTTACGGGAGTACCATGTTCTCGTTCCATTCAGGCCGTACCTGCTGCTACCGATTAATGCTGTTGCTGCTGCTGCGTCTATTGCTGTCGCTGACATTGTTTTGTCACTGCCACTGCTTTCGCTCAGGATTGAACTCAGCACCTTGGAGACTTGCAATGTCTGTTTCAACATCTTAGTCGCCTCGGCCATTTGTCACTAGGACGATGATGTATCAATTTTTGGGACTGTTAAACCTAAGTTGTTATTCTAGGTTCTCTCTTATGATTAGAGGTTCCCAAATTCTGTTCGGTTCTATATTCGGTTTGCTCAGGAGGTTGTTATGTCCTCGCATGTGCGCTGTTTCTTTGAGTGTTCGCACATTCCAGTGGGGCTCACTGTTTATTATTTTAACTTCATCCCAACAACCACCAAATGCATTCTATACCTAGAAATAATAACTCATATTGAGGAGGTAGCCTTGAGAATTCCCACGAGCTAAGGCAATAAAATAAGATGGAAAGTGAGACAACCACTGGAGAAAGCCAAGCCACCCAAATCAAATATCACACGGGAAGATAAGTTGGCTATACGATCCCTACAGAGTGACAGCAGTATAATAATACTGCCAGCAGATAAAGGTAACGCCACTATGGTAATGGACATGTCGGAATACCCTGAAAAAAATGGCAAACCTAATTGCAGATGGTAGCTACGGTAAAATAAAGAAGGACCCAACTCTGAAAACCGAGAGGAAGCTGTCACAGATCCTAACTAAGAACAAAGAGAACATCGCACTAGCGAAGTATAGACAGCTGATCCAACATTACAGTAAGGTACCACACATGTACGGTATCCCAAAAATACACAAAGACGGTATTGCACTAAGAGCTATAGTTAGCTGCCGAGGCTCAGCATTACATCCACTGAGCCGCTACCTTGTGGATATAATAAACCCATTGGCAGGCAAGTCAGCAACACATGTAAAGAATTCAGCCCACTTCACAGAACTAATCAAGGATGCACCCATCGGTTCGCACCAAATGGTTAGCCTTGACGTAGTCAGTCTGTTTACCAAAGTCCCAACAAGTGAGGCACTAACTGTAATTCGGGGCAAACTAGCTGCGGACCCTACCATACAAGACCGCACATGTGTACCATTGCCGAACATAATGCTGACCTTCTACCTGGAATCATCCTACTTCAGAATGGGTACTGAAATATATCGACAAGAAGAAGGTCTGGCTATGGGTTCGCCGTTGTCACAGATAATGGCGAATATATACATGGAATACTTCGAAATACGGCACTAGGTTCAGCTCCCTTAAAGCCAACAATGTGGCTCAGATACGTTGATGACACCTTCATACTCTGGCCTCATCAGGAAGATGTCCAGGTACTACTAGATCATGTGAACGCAATATAACCGTCCATATAGTTCACAATGGAGAAGGAAACAAATAACCAACTTTCCGGGGGAAGATTTGGTCTATTATTCTATAGAATTCCTTAGATATATTATTTTTTATATGCTCGCTGAATGGTGGATTGAACCATACCTGTCTCTTGCGTCTATCCCTATCCTCCCCTGTTCTGCTGTTATTATTTTCCCCACCGTTCCTATTCTTATGATCATTTTTAACGTTTCCCTTATTGATCTTTGGTGTTTTTCTAGCTCTCATTGCCATGTTGTACGAGATTACACATCTAGGTTTGTAGTTACTATTATTGTTGCTGTTATATTCAATTTTTCCGTTGTATCCTGATCTCCTAATGGCCTCATTGTAGTATTCCTTGTTTTTTTTTTTTCAAAACGATTCTCATTCTTAGAATGTTCTGAAACTTTTTTAGAAATGTTGGGGATCAGCGCTTTCTTCATGCATTTCAGATGGTTCGATCAGTAATCTATGTAGAAAGTTTTCTGGTTGGGTTTGTGGTAAGGTTCGTATGTGCTATTGTTTAAGTTGAGGATAACGTCCAGAAAATTAAGTATTTTGCAATTGCCGTCCATTGTAATCTCTAATCCATGTTCCTTAAAAGGTTTCTGATGTTTTTTCTTGATTTTAATACGGTCGCTAGAATTGACTACGAAAAGTGAGTCGTCCCTGTAAAGTCCCCCATTTAAACCTGGAATTGTCTATCTCCTTTAGTAAGTGGAGACCAACCAAGTTAGAAACCACGAGGAATCTGGGGCACCCATTGTAATGTCAAAATGGCCCTCTCTATCTTTTCTAGGCCACAGTTCACCGTTATATCTGATTAATGTTTTCCTGGCTATTTTTATAATTTCAATTGCTAATTTTGTTAAGTCAGTTTCATCTTCTGCTAGTTTAAGTGCTTTCTCAAATAATGCAGGGGAAATGGAGGGGTAGTACGCATCTATGTCGAACATGATAAATTTGCTTTTGGGTTTTTTAGGGATCTTGTCAAACCACTCGATTACTTTCCCTGAAGAAATCAGGAGGATGTGCTTGATTTTGGATTTTAAGGTTGGTATGATTCTGTCTAGTATCTTTTTACTAATATTACATATGTCGGATGCGCATGGGGTTATAAGTCTAATACTAGGTTTATTATTGAAGTCCAGTTTATGGTCCTTCAATAGCAACCGAGGTGTAAGTGGGGTGTAAACCTCTATTTTATCTTTCTCACATATTTTTAATGCTAACAGGTTGATTCTAAATAGATCTACTTCAGTTGCTTTCTTGTATTTATTATTAAATTCAGTTAGAATGAGATTATGAAAGTTTGAAAATTCATACTGTAAATATTCATGGTTTTATCTGCTAGGACCATAAGGTTAAGGTTGTCCATTATTTTATTGAAGGTCTTATTAATGTTTTCTAGCTAAGGGTTTAAATATTCATGCTTTTTTAAAACTTTTAAACCTTTTACCATATTTATCAAGTCCAGCTCAAAACGTTCCAAGGATTGTAACTGTGGTGGGCATTTTCTGGTTTTTATCTGGTAGAGTTTGCATATATACATATATATATATATATATATATATATATATATATATATATATATATATATATATATAAGAGAAAGACAAAACTAGAAGTTGAAATTTGCAATATAAATTTATTGTTCGACTGAATATTAAAAAAAAACAATTTACGAAGTTCTTCTTCCGCGGAGAATCGAAGAATGCTATTTTTGCTATTCCTCCCATAAGAGGACACAAAAAATCAGTAAATTATATCTGTAGCAATGCTGAATTTGTTGGTCATGGCGTTAAGTGAAACCTCAATTTATTATAGTTATATATTGCCAAGAAAAACAAGAGAAAAAATGTTGGATATGTAAAAAATGAAAAAAACTATAATGCGCATAATATTTCAGCTTGCATGAAGATTCTGTCAAGGTAATGCGAAATGCGGAAATAATTCTTTAAAGAGAATGAAGTCCAAAACTAAATCCAGTGTTATGTTGATAGTCCGGTTGGAAAGTTTTCAAAGCAGCTGAAATAATGGAAATTGTTTTTTTTTTCGGATAGTGCAGTAGTCCAAAGAAAAATTGATCTCCAGTCAAGTGTGACTGAGAAATAAAAAGAACTGAAAAACAACATGCCGTTTTCATCTCTGGCTTAATTTAAAAAAAGCATATATATATATATATATATATATATATATATATATATATATATATATATATATATATATATATATATATACATACATATATTTATATGTGTATATATATATATATATATATATATATATATATAATAAAGTTTTTTGTGGCACAACATTTATTACAGTTTTGAAAAGGATTAGTGGAGTCATTAGAATTTTAGAATTTGGGGGAAGATCGATGCAGGGAGAAAAAATAGACAGTAAAAATAGTCAAAAGACTATTCGACTAAACATGGATGGCTGTTTTCGCATTGTACACAAACAACATCTCAATATTTTGCAGACCGTAACTGTACTAATGCGCAAACCATCGCTCTGTAGGCAAAAAAAAAAAGCTGTTGCATAAATTAGACCTGTTTAAAGAGCTCTGATTTACTGGGAAGAGGAAAGAAATGCCTACATTGCGTCTTTTTTGTTGTTTCATCACTTATTTGCAAGCAACTTAACGTTTTTTTTTGTCCCATGTTCTAAAATATGGACGATATATCACGGGTTATTCATTCATTTAATTCACCCCGTGTAGTTTAAAAAAATGTTTTTCACCCCACTCTTCGCATCCATTTTTCAATTGCGTAATTGTTATATTTTAATCGCTTCCGACGAAGGGTCGGACAAAAGGTACCTCGAGGTTCTTTTTTTTATTTTAGTCGAATAGTCTTTTGACTATTTTAGTGTCTATTTACCCCCCTGTATCGATCTTCCCCCAATTTCTAATGACGCCACTTATCCTTTTAAAGACTGTAATATATATATATATATATATATATATATATATATACACGTAACATGATTTCATATATATATTTACTGATTTCTGCAGTATAATTATTTTCATATTAATTATTGATATATTATTTTATATTATTAATATATTGTAGTTTTAGTTATGTTATGTTTAGTTATGTTAATTTTCAATTACGTGTATTTATGAATATTAAGTTTTAAATTTAATTCATTCTAACTTCAATTCGTTATTTTATTTTGTCTATCTATATATTAAAAAAATTTGTATATAGGATAATCAGACATGTGGAAAACTTTTTTATGGGGTTTCATATGAAAGAACGCACTGTTAAATGGTCAAATTTGTAAAAATTGTTGTGTGAAAGTTGTCGGAGTTTTATCTGTTTGCTAACTGTTCTGCGAATGAGCATGCGTGAATAGTTCTAATTACAGATTATGTTACAAATAAAAGGACTTTTTCAAGAACGTGTCAAGCAGGCCTAATGGTTATAGCACTTTACTCACTGTCTTTAGGTTTTCGTTTTGATCTCAGTCCGAGTATATTTCTTTTTACTCACAAAAAGTGAACCCTTTAGCAAAAACAAAATCTAAGTTTCTGTATGAATTAAAATATAATATGCATGCATATTTTATGACCGGGCAAAACTGGGTAACCTGCTAGTTTTATATTATCTTAATATTTATTATTATGTGTTTATTTATTATATTCTCTGTATAATTTATTTTATTTTTATTTAGTTCTTAAATAAATGTGCTTATCGAATTTTATGTATATTTTTGCTATTGTTTATTTATTACATTTCATGTAAATGTATTATATTTATATTCATTTAAGTTTATTTAATTTTAAATATTGATAGTGATTTTTTAATGTAATTTTGCAGCACACATATCTGAGCTATTGCTTTGCACTTAAAAGCAATAGACATAACTCAATAAATGAATGTTAGCATCAATAAGCAGCAGCTGAGTAAAGTATTAGTATCATATGTATAAAATAGTTGGGGTTTTTTTCAAGTAAGTTTAATTATAAATATTGTGAATTTAAGAAAGAATGAAGAAAATTTGGCGCCATTTTGGACTGCAAACGTACATCAATGTATAGTAAGGCACGCTGCCTTCAACAGTGATATTATATAAGAGTTGTGAAGACAAATATTAATAATCGATGCAACGACAAAACCTAGAATTTGTGTCTTTTTTAATCATCATCATATCCATTATTCCTTAGATCCATATCTTGAGACTGCTCGTTACTTTTTTTCTTCAGAACCCAGAAAACAACCGCAATCAGGACACCGGCTACTACTAAGACACCAAACACAATGCCAATTATCGCACCTACAAAGAAAAATATATTATCAAATGGAAAGAAAGTATGTTTTATTTTTTCTAGTGCCATTAATATAATTACTCGAACATGCAAGTATAAAAGGGTTTATTACTGTAAGCAAACAATGTAACAGGAGCATCAAATTGGTTAATCGGCGTGTACTGTATATGGGGAACGGTCCAGTCTCGGTCTAATTCTGGTTTTACTCTTTGATATGTAGATATATTTGAATAGCTGGGATACTCGACGTTTCCCGGGATTGAATGACGTTCAACGAATGTTTCACGGTCCTATATTTTTATTGTCATTGAATTCCGTGAAATCGCCCATTTTTCAGTCAAATCGATTGATTGCCTGCTCTAGGTGGGGACATATCGGAGTGCATCGATAGTAAGCTCTACATGGGTTGTCGAGAGTGACTTAGTCTTCAATACATGATTGTCTACATTGCACTGTAGAGAACATAGTCGATTTTATAAAATTCTGTTATTCACACACACACACACACACACACACACATATATATATATATATATATATATATATATATATATATATAATGGATTGAATTAAAATCAAGTATCATGCTTTACTTGTGCTCTAAACAGAAAAATTCATTTCGAACGTGCCCCTGTTGATTTTATATGCCTGACCTTACAGCTTTTGCGATGATAATGGCTTGGATTTTAGTTTTAAATGAAATAGTGAAGTATCATTGTGTAACTGTGCTTTAAATAGAGACATTCACATCAAAGAACCTACTGTTCATTTTATAAGTTGTATCTCTTGGCTTGTGTCGTAATAAAACTTGTCAGATGCATTTGTGATATTAGACTGTGCAAATTGTTAGCTTTAGTCAAAATCACCTGTTCCGTCTTTCATCGGATTATTTCGATTTTATATTATCGATGCGTTTCTAAGACATTACGATACAAAGCCTATCTAAGAACACTGCTAGGTACATAAAGGATCTTCGTGTGAAATTTAATAAAAATCGGCCGAGTCGTTTTCGAATCCATGGGGAACGAACTCATACACACAGACAGACACACACAGACATACACACAGAGAGGTCTGTTTATATAGTTGTAGAGATAGAGATAAATAATAGTTAATTGTATAGGGGAGTGTTGTCAATATATTTTTACAAAAAGTTGCAGATGGTGATGGGATTAAGCACTGTAGGAATTTGCGAATATAAACTCACTATGGTATCATGGGAAATATAAAAACACATTTTTATTCAGACGAAATAACGCGTGAACGTTATTTCAAAAGTGGTTTCGATGAACGGTTGCTAGTTCCAGTTATGACTTTCGTCACAAATGGACATCTATATGTATAAAAGCGAAAATGTATGTTCGCTTTTTGTGTATGTCCAAAAAAGGCTTTTTTCAGAGAAGCGGTCGGTCGCCTAACAACTTCTTAAAACTTTTTATATCACATATAAAGCGTAATATCTCAGAGTTAACAACGAAGCTCGCCTGTCTATTTAATTTTCTCGATTTCGGGAAGATAAATATCCAACATTTGTCGCTCGCCGCAAGTGGGTTATTATTTTTCCTATAACATCTTGGGAAAAAAAAAAATAAAAAAATAAAATAAAAATAAGCGTTCTGCAGTAAATGAATTACTATCCCGCAGTCAAACTTGACCTCATTAACACATTAAAACGGGCACCTTCCAAATCCAAGTAATTAAATAAATTCAAACGCGTTTCCGCTATCATCTCGCGGTGGGACAATGGTTAACGTCGTACGTTTTTTTCCACACTTTAATTTACAACTTTGCCTCAAGGGTTCGGGTTCGATCCTCATACTAACCAACCAAAACTTTTTTAACCTCCAACCCCCGGAGTTTCCACACACACCTCGAAACACCCGGGCAACGCCGGGTACCCCTCACTAGTCCACTTAAAAAGGGAAGTTTTTAGTCGCGTGCAAGCGACTCTATGTCACTCCGTCGGTCGGGCGGTCGGTATGTCGGTCTGTCCGTAACACTTTTGTGCTTGGCCTTTTTGGTTAAGATCAAAGGTCTGTAATTAATAGATGCTATTCTTAGCTTTTTAAGCTTTCCTTGGCCTTTCAAGATCGAAGTGTTAACATGAATAAAGGATTTAATATCTCAAAGTGTAGTATCTGTTCCGGCAGATACTGCAAACAAAGACCATATGTGGGGGCAACTCCACATATAAGACCTTGGTCAATGGGGCAACTCTTCATACCAATTGTCACTATCCAGTTCCCCTACTCCCCGGGGAGTTGGTCCCCATTTCCCCTTCACTCCTCACATTAAAAAGCGGCCTTGTGCCTAATTTGCTCGGTGGGGGAGCAAATAAATACCCTTTTCTTTGCCTTTTGGCTTAGATCAAAGTGTAGTATCTGTTCTTACTACATGCTGTACTTATTGTGATATAAAGTGGGGGATCACTTTTCCGTATTAATTTAATGTAAAATGATCACCCACTTTACAACCAGTCAGTTTCAAAGCCATCCAAGTTATTCTCTAGTTTCAAAGCCATCCAAGTTATTCTCAAGTTGTTTTTGAAGGATTCCCGTTAAATTTTAAGCATTCAACTCATTCTTAAGATCATTCAATTCATCCTTAAGTTCATTAAAGTCATTCTAAGTCATTTACTTTTTATTTATTTAAGTCATTTCAGCCCATTTTCGGTCATTTTAGTTTATCTTTTAGAATTTCATGTCAACCCTACATTCACGCATTCATTCATTACACGAGAGCATGCGAGGAATGGCTATCGGCCTTGTTTTTTCTCTATATATATTCACGAACGGTATCTATGAAGCTCATACTTCTTTGACTCTCCATAAAAGCGAGCTTGACTATTTCCCACATACTATTAATGCTGAAGACATAAAAGAAAGTCAAGCCTCTGCTATTATATGATTTAGACAGTTTGAAAAGCATACCAGTACATTATTCTACGTTCAACTTGCTGCAATGATTCGATTTTCATTTATCAAGAATTGTGCTCCCTGTCTTCCTCAGTCTAAAAGGATATCTAATAATTCTCTTTCGAAACTGAACTCATGACCGTTTACAGAAGAACTATACTTAGGGATGATATACCAATCTTGAACGTAAAATCTTTTAACTATTTGATTGCTATTTCACACCAAACAAGGCATAATGTCCCTTCGGTGTAAGGCGTATTTTTGGGACACAATTTTCAGGGACACTATGTGAAAGATGTTTGTTCACATTACACTTGAACTCCTGCATCACAGTACAGTCAGAGAAGCAGAAACCCGGGAGAGAATTCAAATATTTAACAGTTCGAGAGAAGAAATTATTAGGATAAGAATCTTTCCGGCATCTAGGGATGTGTAGGTGTGCGATTTTGCTGCTTGTCGGTTTGTCAGAGGTATTTACGTAGATCGGGTACAAGGGCTTAGATTCATCAGAGCACATTCCATTAAAATGCAACCTTTTGTCGATGGAACAAGAGTTAGGGTTTGATTGACAGCGTTGAACATATCAAGTTGGTGATTATTTTTGGAACCCTGTCAAGCGGTCAAGAGTAGTAGATATACAAGTCCAAATGTGGCAATAATATCCCATACATAGACAGTAGCCTTGTACAGGTACAAGATCGTCTCTGGCGTAAGTAACCCTCTAGCAAGGTAGAGTGAGGCCGCTTCTTCATAGCAGCCTTGACACTGCCTTCAATGTATCTGTTCCAATTCATCTTTCCATCTGTTTATTTAGGGGAGTTTGAACAAAGAATATGCAGTAACATGTTGTTACCAATGGTAATTAGTTGTTGAATATGCTCCCTGTAATTATTAAAATAAATAAGCTTATTCTAGGTAGCATAAAATGTTACCATCCAATTATGACCCCCATTCCCTTACATACTGGGGGGTCGTCCCTAATCTTACAGTCATTTCCTTAGATATGTGTTCATTCTTTTCCCCTCGTGTGTGTCATAGAGCGTTGTGTCATTAGCAGATATATCCATCCCCTAGACAATTTTACAAGGGAGGGCATTTATGAATAAGAGGAATAATAAGGGTCCAAAGATCACCCCATGGAGCACCTCCACATTTATATCATGTTGATTTGGTCTCCGGCGATCAGGTAACTGAACCTTTCAGCTTTCTAATAAAAAACATCACCTCATTTCGAGACCTTTAACAAGACGCAGTTGAAGAAAGGAAAAATACGAGCTGTCTCTAATAGATTGGGAGCTCACTCAACGTTTTACAATTACAGATGCTTGTACTCCACAATTTCAATTTGATTAATTCTAATGCGAATTCTCAGACTTCCACGATTCTTTTAGCTGTGCGGAATAAATATTCGAAATTACTAGAGAAATAAACGGAATAGTAATAGCGCAAAGTTCCATAAAAAAATTTCAATATAATTTTAACTTAAAAAGGTAATATATAAAACGTTTAAGAAATAATACTTACCGGTATTTAGACCATCAGAATCAATAAGACCACCGGAATCCTTAATTCCACATTGAACCAGCGTTACATAATCAGCAATGTATTTTTCAGCATCCTCACCGCAACTGCTAACAGCTTTTTGTGAACAGTTTAAAAGCTTATCTATATTACTGAAACAATATTAAAATCAGTTTACATTTTAACACATCTTCAAACACAATGAACAAAAAAGAAAATGAATGTATATCATTTTAATTGAAATTCATTATTGAGATGAGTAATTTGTATTATTTAATTTATTTATTGCGGACTATTATCCTCATCGTCATGACGTTTAGGCCAACTATTCCTTTGGCCTTCGTCAGGTGGTAACCCCGACGGATAGGAACTTCGAATCTCCTAATTGCATTCTCAGCAATCACTGCCATCCATAGTTGTTGTCGTCTCACTACGTTTTTGCCAAGTAAACCTCTGGCCGGCTTTGGGTAGGATTGAAACCGCTATCTTCAGACAAAGCTCACCTGGAGCTGTAGAGATTCAACGTCTCTATCCACTGCGGTTTCAATCCTACCCAAAGCCGGTCAAAGGCTTACTTGGTCAAAACGCGGTGAGACGACAACAACTGTGGATGGCAGTAATTACAGTTAAGAGATTCGGAGTTCCTATCCCGTCGCGGTTTCCACCTGGTGAAGGCCAGAGAAATAGTTGGCCGAAACGTCGCGAAACAAAAATACCTAGAAAGATGAGTCCACAATAAAACAAATTAATGAATGAAAATACTTTTTAAAATCATTAAATCGAACTATTTGTATAGCTTCTATAATCCTTTCTGATAATTACTAAAAGTTAGTGGAAACTTGAAGAAACCCAGAACACACACACACTATATATATATATATATATATATATATATATATATATATATATATATATATATAAAGTGCGAATATGTATGTTAGGGCACTTCTCAACCTATATACTCGTAATATTTACGCGTAATTTACGACTGGACAACGCCGTTATATATAATGGTAGTTATCTGTATTTACATATATGTGCATAAAAAATTTAAATTATTCTACACTGTTTTTTTTTCATAAGGATTTTAATTATACTCCTCCCAAAACAACCTATGAGTGATGTGATTGAAGTAACCCTCTATGCTACCAAACCAAAATTCATGTTAAGTGACTGATGTCTACACAGAACTTCAGCTAAACGTTTGATGTACAACGTGTTTTACGTGTTGTCTGGACAATGAAAGAAGGAGCTTGTGTATCATAAAATTAAATTGAAATCAATTAAAGAAATGTATACTTACTTGCAAGTCGTATTTTTTGTAACATTCGATTGAACATAATCACTGCCAATACACTGAAAGAGTCGTCTACTAACATTCACTTGACTCATACAAACCCGAGTCTTTAAATACACTGAAAATAAAATTAAAAAAACAAAAAACAAAACCATCTGCGTAATAAAAAATAAAATTTACAGATGAACAGAAATCGCCCCTTAAGATGCACCTAAAACGGACAGACGTCATTTTGTTCAATTGAGGACAAATCGCTTGTTTCCTCCAAAATTTGGTCATTCAAATCATTATTTCCATAATATATATTGTGAAGTATTTATAATACGTATAAAACGTAAATACATGTGACCCATTTCAATTTCTTTGGGGTATTTTAAAAGGATCTTAAATGGTGTACAATGCCCTATTTTAAAACATTTTATTGCATTTTCATTCTGTTGTGGAGACGCCCACTAATTGACATAGGCGGGTGAGTGAGATATATAAAGATATCGATCATCAATACCGGAGGAGTTCGGCAACCGACCGCCAAATAGGCAAGACGCCTATATTGCCTTCAATAAGACATGCAACACGCTACCTGCCGGAATATCTCCAACTGAAGTATATCTGAAGACATGTAAATATGTATATAAATTTTCTTCCTAATATATTATTGTATACCTTTACTTTCCGTGTTCTTGTTAATTATTTGTGCAGACACAACACATTCCAAACACAGCATAGTGCCACTTTGATGCAAGCGGCTAATATCTGAGAAATAATTTGCTGGGACACTATGTAGGGAGCTGAGCAGCAAGATGTGGTGTCGTCAGCAAATACACCCATCCCCGACACAATTTTATCAGAGATATCATTTATGAATATAAAATAAGGGGAGAGACCCATGCGCGACACCTGCATTTAAATCATATTCTTTTGACATACGACCATCGAGGAAAACCTGGGTTCATCTCTTATTTAAAAAGAATTTAATTATATATTTATGTAAAGTATTCGTCTACTATTACCACATGATCTGATTTTCATGTGTAGACCATCGTGCAATACCCTATCAAAGGTCTTAGATATATCTAGAGCTGCTGCCATAGCATCCCCTGCCTTATCCAGTTCATGGTAAATACGTTTAGAGATTCTAGTTTAAATATCTGAAGTAAAAACCGCTTGCCTTAACCCATTCTGTTGGGTGGTGTGTTATTTGGTGGCTTTGAGGTGATAGACTAGATCTTGATTAACTATGGACTCAAACATCTTGGCGAAAAGAGGGAAGATACTAATAGGGCGATAATTTAATGGATCAGTTCTGTTGCTATATTTTTGAACGATATTGGGGTATGATCCCGCGCAGTTGGAAGATTCTATTTATAAACGATGCTGTTAGGAACTGACGAATCAAACTAATTCACGTTCTGCTATAACCAATCCGAAACCAGAATTGCTTCATAAAAATTAAACCTTTTATGTAGCAACTTCGCATATGTGTTTTTCGAGTGAACACGGGAAGAATCTTTTGCTCTGTGGCTTCTAACTGGAGAACTGTCTACTGAGAAAGTCACCTCCAGCACTTATTTTACACAACTAACCATCGGAAGCTGTTCTGTCTACCGAGAACCACTCACGTCTAAAACTTTTGTAGAACAACTAGCTATCGGAAACTGTTCTGAAACTAAACATGGCTTACAACTTTGTAATTACAAAATTTCTGTAAACTGGTACCACAGAAACAGTTTTTCCAGAAGCCAGAAAAACAAGATTCATTAAGGTATTTACTGATCAGTTTTGAGAGATCTGAATTAACCTCAGCGAATCAGTTTCTTTTATTTTCAGATTTGCATTAAATTTGAAGCATGAATTTCTTCAAGAAATGCTATTTTGGTAATATTATTTTTGCCTTACCTTAAATTCAGTCTTGTGCAATTATATTTGAAAGAAAAACGGTTTATGTACTCATCTGTTTTGTTTTAGACTCAATTAGTCACAAGAGAGGTCACGTGAAGACTACCGACATCCATAATGGAAGTGGTGCACAGGATGCGACAAGACTCGAATACAGCATGCCCAGTCGATATTCAATTATATAAATGGGTAAAAATGTAATTTTTTTAAATACTTACGCTCACGTCCTTTTCCGCATATGTAATTGAAATTCCTGCTTAATTCATTCCGGGAATTAGTAAGATGCGTGACCTTGCATCTCTCAAGAAAGTCATCGTAACAAGTTAATAATTTGTCACTCAATCTGTAGGAGAAAGAAAGAACAAAAATAATTAAGATTACATCATGCCGCTCTCCTTTATCCCTGCCAGTCTCGCACTGAACATGAATGGCTGCAGTAATTTTGTAAAATTTTTACTGATTAAACTCGATGCTATTGCAGTTTTTAAAATTTCAATTGATTAAAAAAATATAATGAAAAATTCTTCCTGAACTCTAATAAGTCGCAAATGAATATAAAAATTTAAAGAAAAATACAGATGCGCATGCGTGATATTTAGTTGAAGCAAAAGTGAAGTGGTTTTCCTTTCGTCTTACTTGGCCATCATCCTTCATTCAACTTAAGTTTGTGTTGAAATCTCACTGAATTTCGTTTTCTCCGCCTATTTAATATACCCACCTTCGACCGGAAATCCCAGATGACCGAACTTTTTCAATTGGTCAACGGAACTAACTATATTCATCTTAGCCCATTGCCAGTACAAACGTGTAGCTCCAAAAATAGTTTCTTTTTTTTTAGATTTTTAAATATGCCGATACTGGAATCGTCTATATTTACGGGGTCATTATTCAAGAACAAGAATTAGACATCTACAGAAACAAACAGGAATAAAAACTGTTTTGCGAAAATAACTATGTCACTTCACTTTAGTGGAAATCAATACATTCCTTCAAAAAGAAATAAAAGAAAGAACATAATAGAGGGTAGAACGATAAAAGTGTCGCCATAGAAAAGACGACATGATTCTATTTTCAATTGATGAAACCGGTTTTCCTTTTTTTTTTAGTTGGATAGTTGTGTACAAATCCTCAAAGCGATAGGAGCTTTTATCATGTCTGGAAGTAGCAAATTGTTAAAGGAGGGAGATAAGAGATGCGCCGCTGTAGAATTCATGCTTACTACCCATCCAAATTATGACAACAGGGACATTGCCAGCACCATCAAAATGCAAATTACAAATAACAGAGACGTGCCCAGATTGATAAAACAAAAATCAGTACCAAAGTGTACCTAGATGTGCTGATCTCTTGGTTCATCTAGGTGATCTCTTGGTTCATCTAGGTGATCTCTTGGTTCATCTAGGTGATCGTTGGCAGACCCTGGGTGTGGCAGCAGGACTCGGCGCTGGCCCACAAGTTCAAAGAGACCCAGACTTGGCTTCAGAAGGAGTGCTACGACTTTGTACTCTTCTCACACTACCCCATCTGCCCTGACCTGAACCTGCTAGATTACTTCGTTTGGTCATACGTCGGGAAAATCACCAACATGACTTCGCACAACAACAAAGCCAGTCTGATCGCCGCCATCCACCGAGTATTCACGAGTTCCAGCCAGCGCTTTTGGGAAAGGCATGCACCAATTCCGGGAACGTATCGAGACGGTGATTGAGGCTGTAATCGGTTACATCGAAAAGATGTCATTTCTACTACATAATCAAGTGATCTGAATTTATTTTTCAATAAAATTTTAAAAATGAAGCTGGTGTGTTGATTTTTTAAGAGGACAATCCAAAGAATAGAACAAAAATAAGCCAACATGCTGACCTGCAAAGATTGTCAAGTTGTGCCCGATTCAGTGAAGTATCGTCTCGATGTACTTGCAAAATAGTCATACATTGTTGTAATTCCAATGATTGACCACAGTAATTGTTTGTACCTGGAAAATAATTATTAGTTAAAACATTTTAAATTTAGGTGTACTTCTTGAAAGATGCGAATAGAAAAAAAGATAAGAGAATAGAATAGTTAATACTCGCGAACTCGTAAAACAAACACACACAAAGAATTTCATTCTCCATGGAAAACGAGTACGTTAATTTGTAAGAGGTTCATTTTTATTTCATAGTCTTTCTATAACAACTATCTGAGGCAACACATCGTCATATCTTTTGGTTTACGAGTTACATTTCTGTACTTTTGTCATGAAATACAATTTTACAAATCATTTCCACACGTTAATAGAATAATAATTCAATGGTAAATTTTATTCTAATGTGTTTTATATAAATTATGTTTTGTATATGAGTTATTTAGTGTTATAATTCAGTACTAAAATGGGTGGCCATTTGGAAATTCCAGGTCTTGTACTTGGACGCCGCGTATCCTAGCATTGTTCTCAGTCGTGCTGGATTTCTCTTGCCACTGGACTGAGAATGTATGACGAGAAAGGAAAAAGGGGCATTATGAGGTCGGCGGAAGGAAAAGTTGACAGGCCGTAGACATCCTTTTCTTATATGCCCATCTTTCCCGACCGCACTCTTTCTTCTCATTTGATTTTACACATCTGTCTCGTCCAGTGTCGACTTTTTTCCTCCGCCGACCACGTGGTGTCTTTTTCCCCTCTTTCTTCCGATGCAAGCTCGAGCACAATTTGCATACGCATTCAAACATCTTTAGGTTACTGCTGATATTTTTATACGCGCTTATATGCGTTCTTCTAAAAATTGATAAGACACAGATGCACAAAAAGAAAAGTAAAAAATACAGTGTTTATAGGACAGAAGAAATATAAAAAATGAAAAGGTTTTGCAATAATATTTACCATCACAATCATCAAGTCCATATATGACGTCCTTCACATAACCGCCAATATATTGTTTCGCATCATCACCACAAGTGCTAACAGCTTCGTGCGCACAGCTTGTATAGTCTATAATTTTACTGAAACCAAATTAAATAAGCTTAAATGTTAGCACACCATACTAGAAAAACGTGGCCGTTTTTTGAACAGGGCATATAAATAAAAAGAGACAGGCATTCAAACCGCACTTCATTTATCCAGATAAATACAATGCATTAAAAAAAACTAATTTTAACCGTGTTTTTATATTTATTTTAAAATGATGCTTCCACATTATTAATGTATTGTTTCAATGTTTAAAATAATATCATAAGATAAATAAGTATAAATCTAAAACAGTATGAGAAATTTGTCAGTGATTTCGGTGGAAAAATTAATTGTCTATGTCTGATATGAGCAGAGATTTTATAGTTTTTAAATAGTTGCCCTAATAATTGAATAAACAACAGGTTCCGCTAGAAATTACGTTTTAATTCCCGGGTTTAACGGAATTATTACCGAGTTTGAGAAGATGCACCTGAAGAAGATCGGAGGTTACATCGGCAGAAATGTATGAGAATAAAATCCAACATGAGATTATTAGTTCGAATAATCCAAGTAGTCCAAATTACCAATCCTCATCTAAAAACATGATAATTCAAGAATTGAAAATAGAACTAAAACTGTATCACTATAACACTATAATAATATAACACTATAACATATATAATACTAGAACATTATAACACTATAAAACTATAAAATTATAACACTATAATATTATAACACTATAACATTATAACATTATAACACTATAACACTATAACACTTTAACACTATAATATTATAACACTATAACATTATAACACTATACAATTATAACACTATAAAACTATAAATTATGAAACTATAACATTATAACATTATAACACTATAACACTATAACACTATAAAATTATAACAATATAACACTATAACACTACAACACTATAACACTATCACACATTATAACACTATACCATTATAACACTATAAAACTATAACAATATGAAACTATAACACTATAACACTATAATTCTATAATATTATAACACTATAACATTATAACACTAGACCACTATAACATTATAACACTATAACATTATAACAGTATAACATTATGACACTAAAACATTATAAAATTATAACACTATAACATTATAACACTATAACATTATAACACTATAACACTATACCACCATAAAACTATAACACTATAACATTATAACATTATAACACTATAACAATATAACATTATAACACTATAACAATATAACATTATAACACTATAACATTATAACACTATCACACTATAACATTATAACACTATAGCATTATAGCACTATAACATTATAACACTATAACATTATAACACTATAACACCATAACATTTTAACACTATAACATTATAACACTATAACACTATAACATATAAACACTATAACATTATAACACTATAACACTATGAGATTATAACTCTATAACATTATATATTTATAACACTAAAATATTATAACACTATAACACTATAACACTAAACGATTATAACACTCTGACACTATAATATTATACCACTATAACATTATAACATTATAACACTATAAGATTATTACATTATGACACTATAACATTATAATACTATAACATTATTACACTATAATATTATAACACTATAACACTATAACATTATTACACTGCAATATTATAACAATATAACACTATAACACTATAACACTACAATATTATAACACTAGTACACTATAACGTTATAACACTATAACATTATAACACTATAACACTATAACAGTATAACACTCCATTTGCAATGGATGCGTTTAGTGTTTCTTCTACGTTATATATTTTTTCAACATCAGGTATGGTTGACCTTCGCCACTGCGGTGATTTTTTAAGCTATGTGTATACAATTTGAATGATCCTTGGTTTTATTGAAACCTAATTAACTACGTTGACATATTACTACAGCATACAAGCAAGACGCTGTCATGTCTTAGACCGGGTATACGAAATGTGCAGGCAATGATGAAGTTCACTTTAAAATTCACGTAAACTCTTGTTGTTTATAATTGTTGTATAAAAATACCCACACATTCTTTTTGCATTGTTTCAAGTTAAAAATTAATCTTTGCCGTCCCTTTTGTACTAAAGTAAAATTAACTGTAATTGTTTTGTATTTATTGTGTAATTAACAATTACATTTTAGTATCATCCGCAATAAGAGTTAACCGTCTACTCTCAAGTAGCCGGTTCATTTGTACTGAGTCCCACTGTTTACACTCTATATGTGTTGATGAGACGAGAACAAACTCTCCTCGTAGAATAAACAAAATGTTCAGCTCGCAATTCCGTTTAGATTCCTGCGTTTGACAGAGCGATTCACGTGTTCGAAAAGATGGACCTGGAGAAGATCGGAGGTTTCATCGGTGAAAAAGTATGAGAATTATCCAAGTAGCCTAAATTATCAATCCTCATCTAAAAGAATCTGAAACGTGATATTAACTAATTGTTAATATTTATTGTAATAATATATTGTTAGTATTTATTCCACGTTATAATTATATTGTTTCAATGTTAAATATGATGTCCACTAGGAAAACTAAGTTATATATATATATATATATATATATATATATATATATATATCACAGCTCATTAGTGCGGCTAGACAGGCAACTACCTCAAGCCAAGACCGAAATCCGATCGCCTGTACGACAGACATGTAAACACATCATGAGCAGATAGACTAAATATTTGAAGTAATTTTTGAATTTTGGGATGGAATATTTATGATCTTTAAGTAAAGAAAGTTGTTTTGAAAGAAAAGGCACACACATTTTACGAATGAAATAATTGAAATGCGTTTGCATTATGTAAACAAATTCTTATTGTGACCGAGGTGCTCTGAAATGTTTTTGTAAATATTAAAAAAAAATGTGTTTACACCCTATTTCATTACGCTAATCGGCGGCTGCTGCACGAGTCGTGAATTAAACGATGTTTTGACATCTTCCGAAATACCTAAGCTCGATTTGTTTAGATAAAGAGCATCGCTTAATACGTGCATCAATTCTCAATATGCTGAACTCAAGATAAGGAACATTATATATATATATATATATATATATATATATATATATGTATATATATATATATTAATCGGGGAATTGCAATAATTGCCCCGATTCTTTATGTGGTTTCTTGTGAAAATTAATTGCTTATTCCGTGATATAAGCAGAGGCTTGCATTTTTTAAGTTGTGTACATTTATCGCTATACAAGGAATTACAGTTTATATCTCACTTACTGATATTACGCAAATAAAATCCACGCCATATCATCCCAGTTCCAATAGCCAGGTAGAGAGTTACTTTTTCGTTTAGTCTCTTTCTCAACAGGTATAGGTTGCATATTGGCCATGATGGCACAAATAATTTTCTCCATGAAACTATCATTTACGTTGGTATCGTATGTCATATAAAACATGGGAGCATAAGTGAATGTGTCACTCCAAGTTTTTTTTCTTTAGTGATCTTATTTTACATTTGTTCATTGCGTTTACAATGGTATCATTTAATTAAACTTGGTTTGTAAGAAATATAAATTCCTCTCGAAAAAGTAGAACTGGTAAATATTTTTGAATTTTTGAGGTAGGGATTAATGTGATGTATGAAAAGGATTATTCCGACTACTGTTTTCACCCGATGTAACTACCCAAATTCGTCAATGGGTATCCCAATAATATATCTTATTAGATGACAGTGGAAAATATTTTGTTCAAACATTGTCGTGAAATCCAAAAAGCTGTGTGGTGTGTTTATGAAACGACAAGAGTGCCGAGGTATTCTCAGTTCAATTATCTTGTTAATGTCAAACCATATTACGCTACCATAAAACATTGAGATTGATAAGGAGAAAACCTGGGACCATGTCCAGTACCTGTCATTCTTGATAACAATATGGCGGCACTTTGGAACGAAAATTTACCTTAGAGTCCTTTAGAAGAAAAAAAAAGCAATTCCAACTGTACTAAAAGACACTATAGAAGATCCTTACTTTTATATGGATTAGTAAGCGTCACAACCCCAGCTCTAACCCCAACGTCTCGATTAAGATGGGAGAGTGGGGGGAGTATAGTTGACTTCCATATCCAACATCGACGCGCGTTATGCATTCCAACGCTCTAGTCCATTATAAGTTTAATTAAAATTCTAGGATTCATTACGGACAATGGATTGTTCATTGGTCAGCGGAATCGATCGTGAAGCCCCTTATAACCCATCATAAATCGTATCCTTGGAAAGCTTGGGATATCTAGATTAAGAAAATATATGTTAACATAAAACAAATTAGGATGCGCTTTTTTCTTTGTCCCCTCCCTGCTACTTTTTATTTTTTTTTTACTGTTGGGGTTTGCTTAATACTCTTACTACACCAACTCATTCTTGATATCCCGATAGCTGTTCTTGAAGAGTTGGAGTGTCTATTCCGAAAGCCGTTCGTAACATCAGGAGGTTAGGATTGGGCAGCAACAACAAAAACAACAACAACCACAACAACACCAAAAACCGTATATATATATATATATATTAAGGCATGGAGACAACATTTCGTGGTACTGTATCTGTCTTCAGCATGGCCGGGTTGTGATTTTGCCATAAGCGTAGAGATACACAGCAATGCAAACTCAGAATTCCTTTTCCTCTATCAGCCTCTTTTTCATCCGCACAGCATGAGGTGAGCATGTATTTTCGGTCCCTCTGTAAATGAGAGGAGGGGAAGCACCCCCTCCACTCATCATTCGTTAGTCAAGTTAGTTTAATTTTGAAGGTTATCAATTGTAAATTGTCTTTGTGTATATATTATATACATTTTGTAGAATGAATAGTTAATTGTATTTCTCAAATATTGCGATTATATCGTGTTGTGTGTTTTCTTGTGTCTGCCATAAATGTAGCCATTAAAAAAGGAAGCGGTCCGGAGGACGAAGGAAGATTTCTATCTGAATGCTACCAGGTTGAAGAGGTCATCTTGAGAAAATGAAGGAGCCACACACCCGCATCCAACATCTCAGGTATGTTTTTCTTCTCGATACACAGACCCCAATGACTGGCCCATCTTCACATCTTCATAGGACCGTTTCTAATACCTTTAGTGTAACACGTTTCTAAGACCTTTAGTGTAACACGCTAGTGATCGGCTGATCGTGTAATAATTTAATTGATTTTTTTTTCAAGCGTCGAAGGCAATTTTGACGGTAGGGTAGATTACATGCTAAAAACTAACAGTGCATCTCAAATATTTTAATGTTAACATATTTCTCTTCATCTAGACATCCCTAACTTTCTAACGATACCACTTATAATGGGTTATGGAGGGGGTGCACTGTCGACCCCTCTGGTCCATGGAGTATCCATTGTCCGTAACAAATCTTGGATTTTTCTTAGACTTTCTAATTAATGCTTTACCCGTTTGACAATTAATTCTTTATATCTTGTTCATTATGTCATATCAATCGTGTTGCTTATATTGAAACTATCTCCTTTAATGTGAAGGTTAATGCCGCTGGTGGGTGAATATGTATATAAGAAAATAAGATTTTTCCATGCGACCATGATCACCTTTTTATTAATTAATAACCAGTATCAGAAAATTAATCAAATTTCCAATTTACATCAATAGTCTTACATATAGGCAATAAAAGTCATCTATTTAGCTGTATCCCTACTATTATAAAAAAAATTCAGGTGTATCTGTAATTTCCTTCATTATGGGTTCCGAAACGGCTGAGACTATCTTTTGCAAATTTCACACGAAATTAATTTATAAGTTGAGTCATGTTCTTAGATAGGTTTTTACAGAAATTTATCCGATATCAAAAATCAAAAAAAAAAAAATCCAGGCTTAAAGTAGATCAAAAATAAAATTTTAGCAAATCATTTCCTCTGAAATAATAGGTTTATTGTTATCTGGGGATATAGCTTAATTGTAGAGCATTCGGCTGCAGATCGAATGCTCCCCTGTTTAACCCTGGGTGTACCTCATAATTTTATTTTAATAATAATAGGACCCATTAATAGGCATTGCCCGGTGATAGCATGTATCTGCCCGGGTAAAAATCTAAAATACAGCTATTGTTTTTTTGGGGGTTTTTTTGTTAGCCAACCCTCCTCGTGTTAAGAACGGCTTTCGGAATAGACACCCTAATTTTTACCTGGGGTGTGGTTATCACAAAATTTGCTGGAAGGTTCAGGGTATTTTTCAGAGTATGGTCCAGGGTAATGTTAAGGGCAAGCTATTTTTATTGACAACACTGGGGTTAAGGTGGCAAAAACTCGTACCGTCTGTCCCTTCAAAGGAACTAAATACTTGTAGTCACTTGTACGTTACCAAGTATAAATATAAACGGTATTTCAGAAAGTGATCGTTTTAAATAAGCTGTAAAAAAATAATAGTATAAAGAGAACGGTTTCTTTAATTAACAAACAATTCTTATTTATTTGGACCAATATATGCAGGATCTGTTTCTATTATAAATAATATAAATAGAACACCTTAGAGATTGATGTAATGTAAACTTTTTAAAGTTTTAAGTGTAAGAAAACTAAGACAGAATTATTGTGTATTTTTGAAAGAAATATTGTTAAAAGACAATAGGTATACCTGAAATAAAATAAAACTAGGGGAAATTAAGCCCAAACAATGTATTATATTTTTTTTACCCATATCCCTGTAAAAATATTAACCAAACATGTAATAATAGTTATGTGTCAAATTTCCGCACAGAAATATATATATATATATATATATATATATATATATATATATATATATATATATATATATAAGCCTGAGGAATCCTAGAGTGGATGAAACGTCGAATATTCAGTGTAGCTTAATCGCCATATATATTTTATAAATTACTAACAAGCTCTATCTACGTATTGAGCACTTTTGAAGTAAATACTTAAACTTTACGCATAAATCTATACTTTCGTATATTAATTTATGTGAGTAAAGGAAGTAGTTATATATATATATATATATATATATATATATATATATATATATATATATATCATTCAACCACGGTAGTGGTTGAATATATACTTAAGTCCGAAATTGAATGAATCGAGACACATTCAAACCCCCACCACTAATTCTGTTCGCAATAAAATTTCAAACAGGTTATATAGTTGGATAGAACACCTCATTAGCTACATTTTGAAAAAGAAATTTCGAAAATTGGTTCAGTAGAAAAAAGTTACAACAAAATATGTGGGTTCACAAACAGGAGAGTAAGTACATAAGTAACTAACGCTTTTTTTTATTTTGCATAACTGTTTTTTGTATATAAATATTTTTTACTGCGATTTTTCCAATTTGACATGTTAGCGTAACGGTTAGAGTACCGGGGGTTGGTGGGAAGATTTTAGGTTCAATCCCGTGTATCGTTTTTTTATAATTAAAAAACCGAATTTTTTTTTTAATAACTGATGTTTTTTTAACTCTCCTTATGATTTTATAGCAAAAAATGGTGAATTTATCGATTAAAAATATAAGTGAATTCTATGATATACATATTCTTTGAATGAACTCAAATTTTTCGTTATCACATTTGATGAAAAATGTAGTCCTATTTTGGCAATGCGTCTGATCAATGATGCTTTTGAACCCGCGACCAGCACTGCGATGTCATCAGCATCAGCCTGGGCATAAATATTCCTATTTTTAAACTCCTTTAAAAGAGGATTCAGCATACAGTTCCATAGTAAACGTGATAAAATCCCACTTTGGGAATTTCATTTAACTACTTCCCTTTTAACAGTTGCCCTCAGTAGTTCTACTTGAACTGTTCTGTGCCTCACCATATACTCAATCCATCGGATGAGTACTGGTGGCACATTGAGTTCTCGTAGCGACTTGAACATACTACTGAAGGGTATGTTGTCAAAAGCTCCAACGATATCTAAAAAGACACCGAGTGCCATCTTCTTTTTTGTTGGTTTACGCTCTATACAGATCACGAATTCATGGACCGCAGTCTCGGTAGAGACCCTGGCTCGGAACTACTGTGATTGAATGATAAATATTGCATAAATGTGTGTTTGAGAGCTAATTTTTTTTGACAATCATTAATAAATATTATAAATTTATATATTAATACAATAGCAATGCCTGGAGAAATCATGGATTATATGGAAAAATGCGCGCATTAAAAGTAATATTCTTAGATTTTATTAAACCTGGAAAAGTAAAGGACAAGAAATTCAACATGGAAAAGTAAAGAACAAGATATTCTAGTAAAGTAAAAAATAAGAATTTTTGGACTTAAAATATTGCAGCTAAAAATAAAATTTGAATATTGATAAATATTTTATTTATTATTTGCATATGTTGTTGTTTATTGTTGAGTTAAAAAGAATTAAATGATCCGAATTATGCTATAATGAAATTATTAATTTTTATGTAAATTATAAAATTATTAATTCCATCTACTAACTAACGAATAAATTTTATTCAAACAATTTCCACTACATAAATATATGCAAATAATAGGGGGGAAATAAGTTCAATCCAGCGACTGACACCCTTTCTAACTCAACAATAAACAACAACATATGCAAATAATAAATAAAATATTTATCAATATCAAAATTTTATTTTTAGCTGCAATATTTTAAGTCTAAAAAATTCTTATTTTTTACTTTACTAGAATATCTTGTTCTTTACTTTTCCAGGTTGAATTTCTTGTCCTTTACTTTTCCAGGTTTAATAAAATCTTAAGAATATTACTTTTCATGCGCGCATTTTTCCATATAATATATATATATATATATATATATATATATATATATATATATATATATATATATATATATATAGACAAAATCCAATAAAATTATCGTGAAATAGGAAGAAGCAATATATTTTTGTTTTAGACCGATTTGCATTTCCCAAAACTGATGAAAAAAAGTAATCCAAGCTCTAAAAAAAAAGTAAATAACAGCGGTAGCTCGTTTTATGGGGGGAAAATAGCCGCGAAAGTCAGGATCGAACGTGCAACGAAAGTTGTAAAAAAATTTCAAAAACAGGAAAAAAAACTTTAATCGACTTCTCTACGAAGAACGTACGACGTTACGACCCTATAAATTTCTGCTTAAAAATACTGGAATCATGTAATCACTGAAATGAACTCGTTCGATAAGTCGCGTAATGTAAACAGAAATTTATCTACTGTAGAATTAAAACTACAGCTTAGGTCAATTTTTATAAAATTTCATTATAAAGCAGAGCCCCTGCAGTATTTTTTCTAGAACAATACATACGTTAAAATAAACCTACATGTTTTTTACTAGCCAATGTGTTTAATTTCAAATGTGCAAATAAAGCATAGCTTAAAGGCTTAAGAAGCACACCAAATTCGTGTATTAACTTTAGTAATGTAGTGATAGGTATTATGGTATTTAGCGTATTAGAAAATAATTTTAGTCGGTTGTACTAAGGAACAAGAAAAGAAACTTTTAGACAGTTTAAAGCATTGTATGAAAACATTATATACGCTATAACTATACACAAAATATGTATCACGCTATCGTAGATGTGTACGAAAAGCTAAAATGTATCGTAAATTGAATGTGTAAATGAAAGCAGTATTGACTTTTGAAATTGTTTCGATGTCTTTATAAGTTTCAATCGGAGTATTTAATCTGAAATGATCGCCTAATTTAATCAGAGAAGCCATGTTTATATAAATATCTGATGCTTCTTTTTTTAATAAGGTTTCGTTTATGCCAGAATGAATGAATGTTTAGTTGTCAGCCAATTAAATTTTGTGAACTGTTATGAGCGAGAAATCATTATTTTGAGGGATCGGGAAAAGGAAAGATTATAGTATGTGTATAACTATATGAGCTAGAAAATTAAGGTTGAACCTCATATATGCCCATAATGCAGAATACTTCCGGGTGTCGTTTGGGAGAGGAAGTAGTACTTTTTATTTAGAGGGGAAAATAAAACTACTTCCATTGTATATCTATGCGATCGTGATGATGTTGCTCCTAGGATGGAATGTAAGATTTTAATTTAGCGGATAAATATGTGCAAGATGGCGTCAAAAAGCTACATAATATACTAGCTAATAAACTAGATATAATAAATTTGCATGTGACCTTTGTTGGAGAAAACCTAGTGTAGTTTAGTCCAGAGGGGAATTTCTGCAATCAAATGATATATAGGATGTTCTTATTAATGACTTCAATTTACGATAAAAAAGCGGTACCATTTTAAATCGTTGCAAATCATTTCTTCGTTTGCATATTTTAAAACTAAACATTAATCAGAAGTGACTTTTCCAGGGAATTCATCGTCAAGCCCAAATATCAGTTGACATGATATTGTAAACAAGCGCGGACGAATTTTTATGAACGACATTATTATTTTTATTAATCTTTTTTTTTCTTTTTGCCAAGTAGTCAACCGGGCAATTTATTCCTCGTATTATATAATAATCAACGGATGATTTATTCTATAATATTACTTAGGAAATCTGCAAAATTGAAAATATCATGTTTAAGCGTACTGTACGACCGGGCAATACCGGGTTGCTTATAATGAGAATTTAAGCTTACAGAGTGATTTAAAAAACAGATGTAAAACTGATTTTTCTACGGATAAATTTTAGCACTCAGAGGGTTCAGTATCGGACAAAATTGTAAAAAAAAAAAAAAGTAGCATACCCCTGGTGTTGCCCTGTCATAAAATATGCTTAAATATGATATTTTAATTCATACAGATTTTGTATTTATTATTATAGAGTCAATTTTCAATTGATTATTATATTCTTCCTAATATAGTAGTGATAAAAACAAATGACTTCGGATGCCATCAGTTAAATTTAAACCTAAAACATGTAGCTTTTCAGCGTTATTCACTAGCATGTATTCTGAGGAGAAATACATTAAATATTTTAAAATTAACGCGTATATTTACGAACCAGTCGAGGAACACTTTAAGTCGAGTTATGCCTGCCAAGTTCCAATTTTTAAATGTTAACTTTTTTAGCAGCTATTTTACAAGAAAAAAAAACAAAATCAAATTTGTTCCACAAGTCCGAAGCCTTTATAGATAAAGTTTCAAGTCCGTGGAACAATAATGGAGTAGTTTAGTAGAGACCGTTTCGCACACACAGGTAAATCATTTTTATATACGAAGAGAGATTATACTTACTTGCATACGTCATTTTTTGTGTGACTTGAATCAGCGAGATCGGGAAAACATTGTCCGAGTTTAAAAACTACATCCACACCTGTCATACAGGCTCGAGTCTTTAAATACACTGGACATACAAAAATAAAAAAGCAAAAGTGTCAGGGTTATAAAAATGGCGATATTAAAAAGATACCAACTTTACAGACGAAGACAAATCGTTATTATTGCATCAATTTTATTCAAACAAAAATATTAATTATATACTAATTTTTGTTTCGAGATGAGGCTTCATAATTTATCAATTAATTTTTTGCGGACTTTATGACACAGTAGATATAGGCATTATTTCTCTACGATTCTAGGTGATCATTACCAGAATATAGCGGTTTCAATCCTTCCCAATGCAGGCGAGAGGATTAGTTGACCAAGACATGGTGCGACAACTGCAACTATGGAAGGCAGTGATTACGAAGAATACAGTTACAAGACTCTGTATACCTATCTCGTCGCTGTTAACCACCTGAAGATGATGAGTTGATCGAAACGGGTTGAAACAGCAAAAACTATGAGGATGAGGATAGCACTCCGACAAAAATACACTAGTTTAAGAATATATCCAATTATGTGTATCTATCTCAAAAACCTATAGAAAAGTGAAATACTTCCATTTTATGGACGCCTGGCGCCAACACGGACCCCACGATATCATTGGAGCATTATTTGCAAAATGCAATAATACACTTCGATTCTAGATTTTCATGTTAGACACAATTTATGGTGATCTTTAACAAACATTGTTTATTGCATATTTAGCGATCTGATCTTAAAAGAACAATGGTTGGATTCACAAAAATAAGGATTTTGGTAAAATGTGTAGCATAAATTTATCATGTTATCAATCATTCTGTGAACGGGCTTTTTCAGGGTCATTGGTAACAGGATAAACCCTCACACACGCGTCTTGAGCGTCTTTGACAGGGAATTCTCCGTGAGTTCTCTCGGCGCAACTGGATTTGGTTGGTCGGTTCCAGCGTCAATTTTATCTTCCCGTGGATACGCCATATCACGCTGGAAGTAAATACATTTCATGCACACAAAAGAAAGACAGACTCAGATGTCTCTATTCTAGGAATTAATTCAACTTAAATTTACAAAATATAATATAAACTTATATACAAATGTCCAATGTTGAATTCTTACAAAACACACTGTTGAATCTTGCTCTCCGTGTTTTGTGGCGGCGACGGACGGGGAAGAGGTGCGACGGCTACTCTTTGATTAGTGTTAAATTCTCTCAAGATCCAGCTTCAACTAACTGATGTTTTTGGCGCGGGCATTCGCTTATCTAGTCGGGTGATATGTAGGGCAGGTTATTCTCTAGACCAATCACCAATCAATACGTAATCCTCGATCCAATGCGTGTGTGCTGGTGATTCAGCGAATGCTTGCAGCCTTAAGTTCCCACGGTCAGAGAGGTTAATCCTTGAGCCCTCGTCTGGCCCCAGAACCGAAATCATATTCGTGATAATTTCAGAACGCCATCGAATTGTGACTTTTCCCCCAACAATAAAAAGTTGATGTCTGTTTTACAAAAACGCAAAAAATTCATAACTTAACTCTTCCTTTCAGCAAGGTTATTTGCCACTGCCCTTGCACGCAATAATGCTTAACAGTTAATACAATCATAGTTGCCCGGCTTTATTCAGTGTTTCGGGGGTGTTAATCTCCCCCCAATATGGAGCTCTTCCGCTCCGGGAGGCGGTCACGCCACAATTATAAGAGGATACAGAACTATTTGTTCATGTATAATATAGAATAGAAAGGGCAGCTATTTGTCTGTGTGGGCGCTTTTCCATCTAAAACTATCAAATTACAAAAAAAACCCCTCAAAACGTGGGGAATTCCTTGATCTGTTTTATTCTGGATAAACAATATTATAAATTTTAAAACTATTTCATTGTGTTACCCTAAATTGGCCCACATTTCGTCACTCGGGAATTGTTTTTAAGCCATTAACTAAAAAGAAGTGCTTTTGACCTTTTATCGCGAGGTAATCACTTATGTAGACTCGAGTTGTCTGCGTGTGAGTGCGTGCGTATGTCCAGAGATAGGAATGGGCTAAATTTTAAAAAAAGGCATGATTGGGTGAAGAAGTGGATATCGAGATACAGAATTTATTACACTTTTTCTATGGACAGCGACAGATACCCTTGCTTATTATAAATAAAACTCAAGTGAAACACTGCTTTAATCAAACACAAGGTTTGTGTACGCTTTTATGTGTGTTTGACTGGGTTTTTAGTTGCTTCATTGTGGTTGATATTTATTTGCTTCCCCTCTGACCAAATTAGGCACAAGGCCGATTTTAATGTGACGAGAGAGGGGAGAAAGATGGAAAAGGGGGGCCAGCTCTGCCGAGAGGTGGAGAGTTGGATAATGACAATTGGTATGATGGGTTTTCTCTACATTGACCAAAACTGATTGCTACAAGAGCAAATATTACTTTTAGTGCAGCATCTGCCAGAGCAGATACTACACTTTCAGATATTAAATCGTTTATTTGGGGGGAAAACATGAACAAAAACTTAGGCACAAGGCCAACTCAAAATCGAGGGAAATGGGGGTCATTGGTCATCTTTGTCACTGAGTTAAACAAAAGTTTCTCTTAGCTAGAATCTTCTTCCACCATAATACCACATTCGCCCTTTCGTACTTGGGGACGTCCTACTTGGAACCCAATTTTTAAAACAGTTTATTAGCGTGTAAAAACAAAAATGATAACGGCAATACAATAATTCATTGGTGTCAGGGGTGGCGGAAGAAACCACGTCTAGTTGATAGACTGACCGATCCCCTTTGCTTTGTAAAGGAACCTCAGCTCTTGCGGGATGGTCTCCAAGTGTGACGAAATGGAGAAACGAAGTGGGACGAAATGGAGAAAATAAAATTTTGTGGGTGAGGGATGGGGGTTAGTTATTGATTTCTTTCTCTCCAAGATGGGTGAATCTTAGAGGGGGAGGTGAAAAGAAAAAGAAAATTGCAGTTAGGAGGGGGGTATCTTGGACGCTTCCTAATCGCGGAGGGATGGGACACTCACTCGGCTAGTTAATATGCCAAAGATAAAGTTAAGCTTGATGGAACTGCGCGTTCCACACCTAGGCAGGGAACACGTATTCAAATTTGGCTCCTTTTCGTACAGACAGACTTGCTACATGTATCCATCTTCTGCCAAATGCCGCGCAATGCAGCCTTCTTCTATCACATCTGATCTTCACTCGTAGTTGATGGTTAAAAAAAGCGATCAGATCCTGATCAGAAAAAGACAACATCCCTCGGCCACCCTGCAGACGCGACGTCAAATCACCATTCTCGTCACAGCCAGGATCGTAATGTAGACTATTTTTCTTTTCCTATCCCACGACGGCCTCACGTTGGATACGACATTGGATACGGTAATTGGGCGAGGATGCTCGGCATCGATGCCAGCTGTCACCTCGCTGACGTACGACCAGTACTGGTGGAGTTTGTGGCAATCAGAGAAAGCGTGATCAGCCGTTTCTAAGGCCGATGTTTTGTAACGGGGACAAGCAGGCGACTCCAAAAACCCGGAACTGCATTGTATGTTATCGAGTCGAAGTGCATTTAAGGCCAATCGCCAGGTCAGGGAGAACTCTGAATTGTTCAGATGACTCGAACCTAGCGCCCAATTCAATGCGGAGCAGATCTCACTCTGCGGCCACACCAGACGTGTGCATAGCGGGTCGTCAGCAGCCCCCTCCCTAGACCCCTGTTGAGTTCTCTACGGGTAATAGTCACAATATCACTGGACCCTGTCAGTCCTTTTAGTAGGGCTCGATACTCTTTTAGGAAGGCAGATTCTCCCCGCGGCCTGCGACGGCTCTCGTTAGAGAGGTCGAGAACGAGGTCGGAAAAGGCGGCAGTAACTGCAGGGTACCACGGTTGATCTTCTTGTATATAGTGGCTCAAGAAAGCAAGCCTCTCAGCGTCTCTATGACACTTCAAGTCCAGCATTCCCAAGCCTCCCGCACTCTGAGGCTAAATACAGACCTGTTTGCTCACCCAGTGTCTTCCTCTGTCCCAAAAAAGCGAGGTCAAGAGTTTGACGAGAGCATTTAGGTGTTGTGCAGGTAGGAGAAGTACGACCAGTCGGTAAAGGATGAGAGGAAAGACTACGTGGCACACGCCTCATCTCTACCCTTTAAGGAAATTTTCCTAGGAAGCCACGAGTTGGTTGTAGCCTTCACTTTTGACCGTACATCCGATCAAGCTGGATACCCGGTCCGAACCACACGCCGAGGAACCGAACCGAGCCATCCGTCCAGCTGCAGGGCGCCGGGAGGTTTGCATTGCCCTCTAGGCGCCCAACCGCAGTCCGACCGACTTGCTGCGGTTTATCTTGGTTCCTATAATTCTTTCGTCCTGAGCGAGCACCTTTGACATGATTTTGATGTCTCGGAAGCTCGACACAAAGACCGTGACATCATCGGTGAACGCGGATACCTTGGCGGCTGAGCCACTAGGTCTAGCAATTCTGCACAAGGCCGAATTTGCCTCCCTACGTCTCAGCTTGCAGAGCCGAGGCTCCAACGCCAGGACGTAGAGCAGGGGCGACAGCGGACAACTCTGACTGTTATATCCGGTTTCAACGGTATATAACAATATGACAAAATACGCCGAGTCGGATGCGTAACAAAAAGAAGGTTTATTAGTACTTCGTAAAAATACAAATACAAAATGGCTACTTGCTTTTGAAGTTAGATAAATGTAAATGAAGGTAAAGAAAATGAACTTAGCATGTGAGAGCTAAACGCTCGGCGCTGGGAAACTTGGTTAACCGGAGTACACTTGTAGAGTGTAAGACGCGAGACTGCAAAACAAGACAAGACGACCCCACCCTAAAACGGTAGCTCTTTTATATCCTGTTTCGTATCCGGTTCGATACGTAGTTATGTCCCTTATAACACTGACGAACTAACCAAGATATAACAAAGGGTTTTGAGTGCTTTCCGTTGACTTTCACGACAGCTATGGGCTGTCGATACATTACATAAATCCACCAGCAGAAGTCCTGTTTAAACCGGTGGCTTCTAAGACAGATGCCAGGAAACGATGGTCGACGTTATCGAAAGCTTTGGACTAATCTAAATTGATCAGCGCAGCTTCTGTGTCGTCTTCTATGTCCCCCTATATGACCGTGCGGATCAGGTGCAAGTTTTTCGTAATCGATCTCCGCTTCTCAGCGTAGTTCTGCTCCGGTACGATCAAGTCGTCGATCACAACCTGCAGCTTATTCGACAAGATCTTGGCCAAAATCTTCAACTTTAGACTCTGTTTAGCAGAGTTATTGCCCTGTAGTCATCGAATTCTTCCCCGCCATGCTCGTCACCTTTCCTCGGCAATGTGATTACTCCCTTGGTGACTTTCCCAGGGGAGTCGGTTAAATAGTGCTAAACTCAATGACAAGAAGATCATGCTGCTGCGTAAAACCACGGCCACTGAGAGTAAGAAGAAGGCCTGTTAACTTAAAAATGCCTGCAGGCAATGTAGGTAAGATTTGTCAGACTGTCAGTACTATATGAGGGCCATTTGAAAAAAGCAATAAAACATTTTTAAAAATAAAACGGAACACGGTTCGATTAATACTGAAACTGAACTTTATTCAATATAAAATATAAATATTATCTATGTAAAATTAAGTAATTTTAAAGCAATATACATTTTAATGCTGATAAAACTGAATTGTGAAGTTACAAAACAAAGAATTAAAAAAACATTAAACACCAACGATGAATAATTTTAAAAGTGAAAACAAACCATGAATAATTTTAAAAGTGAAAACAATCGATAAATAATTTTAAGAATGAAAACAAACGATAAAATACAAAAAAATCGAAATCAAACAAATAATTTAAATACAAACAAACAATAAAAGTTACTAGTGCAGAAATATTTTTTTAATTTAATTTAGAGAAAAATCACATGGGCTGTATGTTATTTTTTGGAACTTTAGAGATTATTCGAACTAATGTTCTCATCTTGCGTGATTTCTGGCCGAAAATGATGTTCACATACCTAAAAACATAATTAAAGATAACATTCATACCATAATCTAAACTATTGTTAAAATTTAAGAAAGGATAGTAAACATTTACAATAATAATAATAATAATAATAATAATAATAATAATAATAATAATAATAATAATCACAGTGTAGTATCTGTTTTGATGCTACACTTCATTTGTTCTGTCCTCGGTCAGTGGAGGAGAAATACTTACTGACTGAGACAATTTTTATTTTATTTTTGTTCTTATCCAGATTGACCCTTTTAGGGGAGCTAAATTTTCCCACATTAAAAACCGACCTTGTGTCTAACTGTGTCCTCGTGGGGAGAGAAGTAAATAAATTTAAAAAATACTTTTGACAAATATTCTCATGTAAAAAGTTATTTGTTTATAATTATAAAAACAACAATCAATTTTAATATATAACGTTCAGTCACAGCTAATTTCATTAATAGCCGCGTGGTGAATAATTTTCAAACCTACTTTAGAAAATAAATAGAACTTTAAAATATTTGGAAATACTCAATGAAAGGTTTTATTTATTATTAAAAAGACATTTTTACAATTATTCTCATGTAAAAATGATTTGTTTATAATTTTAAACACTAAAACAAAATTAAATTACATTTTCAACCTTCCTGATAGACTTTTTAGCCTTATAAGAAAATAAACAGTTAAAAATATCAACATAATATTTGCTGCATTAGCAATAAAATGTATTGTTTCTTTAATTTATATTAACAATGTTATCAAGCGTTATGAAAGTACTTGAATTCAGTTCTAATTAAATACACATTTAATTATTAAAAATAACATTACTTACTTTACTATATTTGGTTGGAATAAAAAATTTACCCTTCTAATGGTACGTATCCAAATTGAGAAAATATATGTACTTTGAGAACTTTTGGATAATTTCGCCTGCAATTTGGAACAACGCAAGAATACACCATGTTAGACAGCAAACTGAAAGCTAAACGAAACTGCTGCTGGTAGACTACAAATAGACCTGATAATGACGTCACGTTGTCATGTGCATCGGCCTTCTTTACTCTCTGTAGCCAAGGTAAAACGCTCCTCGAAATGTTCTCGAAACCCCTTGCAGATCTCCTTCGATTCCAGGGTGCGTCCATCCGGATGATTAACTTTGCCGATATACTTGTCCGAGCCACACCTAGAAACCTCACGACGCACGTCCGCGTCAGAATTGACAAGTTGGTCTTGAAGGCCTCTGAAAGCCTGATGAAAGTTGTTCGCACTGGGGCGCCTGGGAAATTAGAGAGGGGATATTAACGTCTTTTCTCCCTACCTGTTGACAGTCCAGCAGAGGTTTTTGATTTTTTTCTGCCGGAAGTGTAAATCTGTTGCCATAGAAAAGGGGTCAATAAAACACAGTTCCTCCCTCGTTTCAAGGTGGAGGGTCCTTGTTGGGGTAAGTCCGTGAGTGTGAGAAGCTGAGGGTCTTTCCCTCTCCAGAGTTCATGCTTTTCTTTCTGGGGTGATGGCTCAGTTTGCATTTGTGCGGAGACAGGTGTTTGTGTGGTGTCTGGTGTTGGTGTTGGTGTGGTGTCTGGTGTTGCTGCAGTGTCTGATGTTTATGTGGTACCTGGTATTGGTGCGGTGTCTGATGTTGGTACGGTGTTTGTTGTTGGTGCGGTGTGTGGTTTGAGGGTGAAAGTGGGTTGTGTTTTTGTTAGGTGTAGTATATGCTCACTTGGGGGTGGAGGCAACCTTATTTTGACCTTTCATTATTTTCTTTTTCTTAATTTTGAATGAACAGGGAGTGGTGAGGTTAAGTTTTTCTCCCTCTCGCTGGCGGATTCATCCTCAGGGGAGCAGTCTTTTCTCCACTTAATCCCCATCTCAATTGGTATGGGGATCGTTGGTCGTTGCTGCTCCTCTCGTTGCTGCTCCTGTTGTGATGTTGCTGCAGCTCTGGCTGCTGCGGTTGTTGTTGTTGCTGCTGCTGCTCTGACTGTTGCTACTGTTGTTGCCGTTTCGGCAGCTTTAGTTGTTGCTGCTTTTGCTGCAGCAGCAGTTGTTACAGCTGCGACAGCTGTTGTTGTTGCTGCGGTTGTTTCTGCTGCTGTTGAACCTGCTGCTGCTGAACCTGCTGCAGCTGTTGCTGCTGAACCTGCTGCAGGTGTTGCTGCTGCAGGTGTTGCTGCTGATCTTCCTGTCTCTGCTTCTTCTGCTGCTGCTCTTTCTGCTTCTTCTGATGTTGTGGCTGCGACTGTTATTATTGCTGTTGACGAGCAGGTGTTGAGGTTGAGGTGGAGATAGATTTCTTAGTTTCAGTGGCTGTCGCTCCAACCACCGCTGGACCTGTGTTTACTTGTTGACTTGGAACTGCTTTTTGGGGGGCATATCTTAGCCATGTTGCCCTATTTCAGACACAACAACCAGTGAGAAAGTTGACCCTCGACCTCCACCGTCATGTTGGCTTCCTTGAACGATATTGTTGCCGGTATGCCTAGGAAGACCTTTCTTTTCACCCGCATCGCTACTGTATAGCTTCCTGGTTGACACCGTTTTTGGAACGCACTGGTTCCATCCGCTCCACCTCTCCAAAATTACCGAGGAAGGCTCCCAGCAGTTCTGTGCATTGGTCAGAAGGAGCATGAAATATTTGTACCCGGGTTCTTCTCCATACCCTGGTATTCCGGCAGTAGCTCGACTCCTGCGCATTTAAGTTCTGTGTGGGAGAACTTTTCTTCATCATCCTTGTTTGGGAGCAGTATGTCCCACATTGCGAAGTTTTCCTGGTGTATATACTTGGTGGGTTTATTCAGTTTCTTCAGAAGATCTGCCATTTCCTCTTTGTTCAAGCTCTTTAGCCGATTTTCCCAGATGTCTGAAGTGACGAAGGACAGGATCTTGTCCTCCATCGCCTCTCCGTCTCCAGGTATTGGCTTGAGGACGTTCCCCTCAATATATTCTTTGTGCTTGTACCGTATCTGTGGTTTCCATGGTCAGTCAAAGTGTATGGTAGAAGTCCAT
Source organism: Euprymna scolopes (assembly GCF_053919585.1). Taxonomy (NCBI): domain Eukaryota; kingdom Metazoa; phylum Mollusca; class Cephalopoda; order Sepiida; family Sepiolidae; genus Euprymna; species Euprymna scolopes. The sequence continues at coordinate 16,044,750 of NC_136521.1, read as the reverse complement.
AAAATCACAGTTTTAACTGACGTGGAGACGGCGTCAAAAGTGGGGAGACGACTTTGGCACCAAACTAAGTGGCCTCAAAGGTTGCAAGAGGAGAGATAAAACTGAGACAGGGAGTGGGAAGTTAGTTGCGGGAAGGTCGTAAATTATCAGCTCAGATCCAACACCCGAGGAGGGGAGAGCAGAGAAAGACAAAGTGGGGGTGCGGACAGAATACTACCCAAACAAAAAGCTCGCCAGAGTGTTCCGGGCACAAGAATGTGTCGCCAGAACAGCATTGTCTCGTGCAATATATGCAGTAAGACAGATACTACACTTTGATCTTTGATCTCGGGCCAAGAAGACCCGGTGGTTGATTGTGGTTGTTTGTTATGAATATACAAAATGAAAGTCTGTTTTAAACTGGCACTAACAATTATTTTGATAGCTTTCAAAGATCGAGTTACAAATTGAAACTGCCAACTATTCAAAGCAAATATTGCACAGCACGTTTAAAATGGATTTAGTTTTTTTGTGTGTGTTTTACTTTAGAAGCAATTTCTTTTAAAAGTAAAATCATAATTTGCTCAATTTGCTTTTGTTAACATGCCTGCATTCTTGTTTAATTGTACTTGAAATAAAATGCTTCGTTTTCGAATAAGCTATTAACTAGAGAGACGACGTGAAGGTTAATATCAATAATAAAATAATGTAATCGACTTGAGAACATTCGAACACAGTATGTCAAATCGAGGGTTATCACATAGTTTCAGTAACACCATTCAATGGGCAAAAGAGGCTTTAATTTTTTTCATATACTTACGTTCGCGTCCTTTTCCGCATATATAGTTCAGAAACTTCTGATGTATTCCCCTATCGTCACGAACGTACTTATCATTGCATTTTCCGGTATTATTTGCATAACAGGCCAGGAATTTATCAGACGATCTGCAGGAGAGATAAAAAATAACGTTCAGTGTGCCTTAGAAAATAAAATGAACACTCATCATTAAAAAGATGATTTCTAGGAACACTCAGGTCTCAGGTCGAATATCACAGTGTAATTTGTCGCCGGCAAGTAGTTATTATGATATTAATGCCTTCATTATCCAATGTATTCAGTATTGTTTCCATAGATTACCATTCTTAACATGGGAAAGGTTGTATTGTATTGCTTGAAACATGCATCAATGTCTTATATAACAAGAATAAAATAGCAGTCACTTTAAAGTATTACATAAAATATGGGAAAATGAAGGTTTTAATAGAAATCGAGGACAAATCTAAACTGTGATATTCGTTGATAACGTATCCGAAAACCAACGTTTTCATGGTAAGTCCTCATTTTGATCTCTACGTCACAATAACCAAAAAAACAATAAATATTAAAAAGTTTGGTTGTTTTGGGGACCTTATTCATTACCGTAACGATATAGATAGGGATTGGGGCCCATTTTCCTTCCAGCAACTTTGGCAATGCCTTCAGTGTATTTGTGTTGATTCATGTTAATTGTTAATATCAAGTTAATAAGTTTAGACGGCGAGTACTCGTGTCGGGGTTCATATAAAATATGATCAGTCCCATGTTTTTAATTTTTTTATTTTTTTTAATTCAATTTTCACCCCAAACAAGGCACAGTGCCACTTTGAAGCAGGGGGCTACTATTAGGGACTTAATTAGCGGGGTCATTATGAAGGGGGAAGAGTAGAAAGATATTTGTTAACATTACACTTGAACTTCTGCATATCATTGCAGTTAGGAAAGCAGAATCCCGGAAGGGAGTTCTAAAGACCCGCAGTTCTGGGGAAGAAACTATTGGAGTAAAAGGCTTTCTTGCACCTAGGGATCTCTACTGTAAAGGGGTGAGACTTAGTAGCTTGTCGGGTTTGTCGGGGGTAGTTACGTCGGGGAGGTACAAGTGTTTGCAGTTCGTCAGAGCATTCACCATTAAAGTATTTGTAGAACAGGCAGAGGGATGCAACATCTCGTCGATGGGACAGAGGTTGAAGCCTATATGACAGTTCAGGACCTATCAGGTTGGCGACTCTCTTTTGAACCCTGTCCAGGAGCGAGAGACAAGCAGCAGATGCACCAGCCCAGATGTGACAACAGTACTCCATACATGGGCGAATGGTTGCCTTATAGAGGTATAGGATACTGTCAGGCGTAAGTAGTTTTCTAGCACGGTGGAGAGAGCCAACCTTCCTTGCAGCAGCCTTGGCAATGCCCTCAATGTATCTATTCCAGTTCATATTCCCTGTAAACGTTAGGCCGAGGAGTTTAAAAGAAGTACTTTCAGGCAATGTGTTCTTGGCCATTGCTATTGGTGGTAGAGAAGGTTTCTTGTAGTTATTAAAGGAAACAAGCATCGGCTAATATACCCATCTCCGAAACAATTTTATCAGGGAGGTCGTTTATGAATATCAGGGATAATAGAGGTCCAAGGATAGACCCCTGAGGTACTCCTGCATTTATGTCATATTGTTTGGATGTACGTCCGAGGACAACTTTGATTTTTCTATTACTTAAGAAGGATTTAATTACATTATGAATTCTTCCAGTGATTCCATATGATCTAATTTTCCTTAGAAGACCATCGTGCCATACCCTGTCAAAAGCCTTAGATATATCAAGGGCCACCGCTTTACCCTCCCCTGTTTTATCCAATGAACGGTATATACGTTCAGAAACTACAGTTAAGATATCTGCTGTTGAACGGGCTTGCCTGAATCCATATTGTTTGTCAGTCAAGAGTTTAGCAGCTGTTAGGTGCTGGACTAGGGCTTGATTTACTAAGGACTGAAATATTTTGGCGAAAAGCGGGAGGAGGCTAATGGGGCTATAATTTAGTGGGTCAGTTCTTTCACTAGAATTCTTGAAGACCACAGAGGCGGTTTTCCAGCAGTCGGGAAAACAAGATTCGTTAAGGCATTTATTGTAAAGTTTGGACAGAACTGGAGCAACCTCGGCAGAGCATTTTTTTAATAGCACAGCCGGGATGAAATCTGGTCCACATACTTTTGAGGTGTCTTGGTTTTTTATAATAGCATGTACATGAGAAGGGGTGATTTTCAAATCTTCAAGTGTGGCGTCTGTTCGCAGAGGAAAATCAGGGAGTGAGTGGTGTACGGAGTTCAGTGTGGAGTTTGAGGAAAACCGACTGGCAAGCAGATTAGCCTTGTCAGTTGCCGTGCAAGCAACCTCATGATTGTTTGTTAGTGGGGGAATAGTTGACTGTCCATTATTAACTTCGCAGTTGTAGATTTTCCAAAAATCCCGGGTTCCTAATTTCTGTGCTTCGATGCGCTTTCTGGTGGTTTCAGAGTAATCTGTCTTAGCTGTCTCTATCACTCTCTTACAATTATTTCTAGCTTCTATTAACTTCTGTTTATTTGAGCTGGACTTATGTCGGTTGAATCTGCGGAACGCATGCTGCCTTTGACAAATGGCAGCTGCACAAGCAGAAGTAAACCATTAGGGAGAGTGGGGCTTGCTATAGTATTTCCGTGCGGGAACATGTGCTTCAATAGCAGTTTTGAACCATTCAGTTGTCTCATTTGCACACTGTTCCGCTGGAAGAGTAAAGATATTTTGCCATGGTGCATCTCTGATGAGCTCCCTGATGGCTTCCCAATCAGCCTTTTTGTAATACCTCGTTGTTTTGAGTAGTGGGTCTTCAGTTTTAGGGCGAGAATTTAGGCTGATTTCTACCATTATCACAGCGTGATCAGCATTCCCGAGTGGGCTGTGGGCATTTGTTGTACAATCATTGGGAACCGTTGTGAGAAAGAGATCTAGAAGTGAGGCATGTTGATCTTGCTGGTCTGGGAAACGTGTCGGAAATGTAACCAACTGAGATAGGGAATGGGATATAGAGAAGCTATGTGTTGCGCTACCAGCTACGTCTGTGTGATTTGAGAATCCTAGCCAGTTACTGTGGTGGACATTGAAGTCACCAAATACATGTATTTGTGCGCTAGTATCGAGGGAGAGTGCTATATCTATGCTGTCTGAGACTTTGTTTATTAGGGTACAGTCTTGGTTTGAGGGAGAGCGGTAGAGAAAATACAAGTAGCTAATATTGTGTTGCATATTTAGTCTGAAGCACATAAAGGCCTGGCCCTCTGATTCTAGTTTTATTTCTCTAGTTAGGGGAGGGTGTTTCGAATATAGACTCCAAGTCCATGCATATGTCTGTCCGAGTCCTTACGGTAGAGTGGGAGATAACCAGGCATGTTAAGTGGTTAGAGGGAATGGAGGAGTGAAGGTTAGTTTCACTTAATGCTAAGATATCCGGGGTGTTTACAAGGAGAAATGACTCAACATCATCTAAGGTAGTTCTAAACCCGCGGATATTAGTAAATGCAAGCCTCAAGGGAGGAGGCAGGTTGGTTTTCTTTGAGTTTGGTCCTGGTTTAAACGTAACTTTTGCTTGAGCTGTCATTTCATTTTATTTTATTTAAAAGTTTCAGTTAGGGTGGGTGAGTGAGGGGGTGCTGGACAAGTAGTTGTGCAGAATACCAGACATGCAATACAAGTAGACCATCAGCTGTCCTCACCCACAGGATTGTGGCCTCAGGAAAGCCCACCGGGGATGAGTGCAGGGTCCCTTTCCATGCGCGACATGGCACTACAAACATCCAGATATTTTACAACTGTTGATGGAGCAGCCACTCTAAGCGCTACCAAAGAGTTAGGGCTCCTGTACTATGTTTTAAACGTTAAACAAAAATCACAGTGTTTATAACGCCACACTGTTTTAAACGTCACACGGTTTATAACGTCACACTGTTTTAAATGTCACACTGTTTAAAATGTCACGCTGTTTTAAATGTCACACTGTTTTAAATGGCACACTGTTTATAACGTCACACTGTTTTAAATGCCACACCGTTTTAAATGTCAGACTGTTTTAAATGTCACACTGTTTTAAATGGCACACTGTTTTAAATGTCACACTGTTTTAAATGGCACACTGTTATAATTCAAACTGTTTTAAATGCCACTCTGTTTTAAATGTCACACTGTATTAAATGTCACACTGTTTTACATGTCACACTGTTTTAAATGTCAAACTGTTTTAAATGACACACCTTTTTAAATGTCACACTGTTTTAAATGTCAAACTGTTTTAACTGCCACACTGTTTTAAATTTCACACTGTTTTAAATGACAAACTGTTTTAAATGTCAAACTGTTTTAAACGTCACACTGTTTTAAATGTTGCCTATGCCCTTTGCATAAATGCGCACTTTGTGTGTGTGTTTGGCAGTGAGTGATTACGTAATCAGCTAAATGAAATAAACTATAGTTTTATACATACGTGCACGGTGTCTGGTTTACATTTTCAGATTTTTATGTATGGGCTGTGATCCTTTCGTGGTTGTCGGTCTGCTGTTAAACTAAGAAACAACTATTCGTGCATTGAAACACAATAGATGTTATTACTGGTTTCAAAGGTTTTATTGGAAAAATAATTTGTAAGGAGGAGAGACTAAGTATATTGTTACCTATATACAATCGCCTATACTGAATCCTCATCGGCTCAAAGCTCTCTGTATCCCCAGACTCTTAATTTCTCAAATCTTATATCACCAAGACCTCCTTCTTAATTGATACAAGAATCCTCCTGAGCAGTTCAACATCCAGTGATCATATATCCAATCCTCATGAAACTGCTTATATCACCCTGAATATTACCTTAAATCTTTATTCTATCCCTAAGCTAAGTAGAACACCTAATAATACTCTAGTCAACTACTTTTAAAATTAGATAAACCCAGTTTCAATATTAGAAGTACATCGTCCCTCACCTTGACTACGGACTTGTGCAATAAGTCATGAAACTATTGTACCTAAAATTCCTCTCCAAACTACAAAATACTGCTGCTTGTATACTAAGCAAGTGCCTCCTATAGATACTTTACCTCCAAGATGACTGCCTTGTCTGTTTTGCATGACAAACCTTATTATTTTTTACTTAAATTCTCTTTCTCCTGATCACTAACAAATCAAATCTGCTCTACTTCCTAAGTTGACACTAAACAAATCCGTCTCACGTAACTTAGATGGGTCCTTGCTCTCCGCCCTTGACCTTAACAAACTCGTAAATCGATACCCATTAACACCTAAAATTTCCTAGGCATGCTCCCGATTATAACTCCCAACCCATAACCAAGCTTCTAAGTAAATACTTACTAGCCTTAGTCCAATACATTGACTTAAAGTAATCTATAATGAACAGTAACCGTTAATATCTCTTTATTAAGAGATAGTATTGCAATAATTATTACACAAACTAAACCGGTACTCATTGAAATATAAACTTCCGGATATTAAGAGAAAGGCGAAGTCATTCTCCTTAGTTGTAGTCTAAAGGCAACTTACTCAAATTGTCTAAAATTCCATGCATTCGTATACAATACTACTTATCCATCCATCTATACTTTAACTATACTTACAGAATATGCAATAACCTATATCTATCAGGTATAACTGTACTCCATATCAAATGTTCTCTTGTCTCTATACTGAGCATATCTAATCTTTCAGTCTTACTAAATGTCCGGTTTGGGCACCAAATCAGAATTTCTAATAGAAAGTAGATCATACTCTAACACTTTATCCTAATCCTAAACCTACTAAACCATATCTAACCATACATTCCTAAACCTACTAAACCATATCTAACCATACATTGCTAAACTTACAAAACTATATCTAACCATACATCAACTCGACTCTCTCGATCCAATACTGTAGCAAATTTAACTGCTTCCACTGCATGAATTTTTACGTATACCCTCTCTCAGTATAAATGAAAATGGACAGCATAATAATGCCCTTTTTAAACCACACTTGAGGAGTGAAAATCTTCTGTAGAAGCTAACCTAAATGCCCGATTTTTCCAGGAGATATTAACCTAAATAACCAATAAATATTAACTACCCATGCGGGGTCGCAGAAATACCTGGATTAGGACCCAGGCGCGGGGCGAACCCCCTCGGAGCTGATGGACCCGTAGGTCTTCCCAGGCCATCCGTCTAGGAGAAGGAAAACTCTGAAACTAAACCTAGGGGAGGGAGGTCTCTTCAGTCCTGGACGACAACCTTCCTAGAGCTGGTGACTCAAACAAATCACCGGTTGGCAAACCTAAACTGCTTAAGGAGGAGATAGACTCTGTCTATCGCTCGGCTTTCATACTCCTTCTTTGCCTATTGGCCAGGCGTAGAGGTACTATCACAGGGACTCGCTTGAATCACCTAGTGGTTGACCTTGTTTCCTGACTAGGGTAATGAACGCCGCTTTTCCCCACTCCTGCCACATCCCATCCCCCTAAACTGGACACAGTGGGGTGCTTCAGTGCCATATATGTCAGTGCAGTTGGACTGGGCTGGCTTTGCCTAATGGATTGAGGGTACCGGATTGACAGTTCCTGGCTGCTGTTTCCGACTGATAGTACAGGAGCCCTAACTCTTTGGTAGCGCTTAGAGCGGCTGCTCCATCAACAGTTGTAAAATATCGGGATGTTTGTAGTGCCATGTCGCGCATGGAATGGGACCCTGCACTCATCCCCGGTGGGCTTTCCTGAGGCCACAATCCTGTGGGTGAGGACAGCTGATGGTCTACTTGTATTGCATGTCTGGTATTCTGCACAACTACTTGTCCAGCACCCCCTCACTCATCCACCCTAACTGAAACTTTTAAATAAAATAAAATGAAATGACAGCTCAAGCAAAAGTTACGTTTAAACCAGGACCAAACTCAAAGAAAACCAACCTGCCTCCTCCCTTGAGGCTTGCATTTACTAATATCCGCGGGCTTAGAACTAACTTAGATGATGTTGAGTCATTTCTCCTTGTAAACACCCCGGATATCTTAGCATTAAGTGAAACTAACCTTCACTCCTCCATACCCTCTAACCACTTTAACATGCCTGGTTATCTCCCACTCTACCGTAAGGACTCGGACAGACATATGCATGGACTTGGAGTCTATATTCGAAACACCCTCCCCCTAACTAGAGAAATAAAACTAGAATCAGAGGGCCAGGCCTTTATGTGCTTCAGACTAAATATGCAACACAATATTAGCTACTTATATTTTCTCTACCGCTCTCCCTCAAACCAAAACTGTACCCTAATAAACAAAGTCTCAGACAGCATAGATATAGCACTCTCCCTCGATACTAGCGCACAAATACATGTATTTGGTGACTTCAATGTCCACCACAGTAACTGGCTAGGATTCTCAAATCACACAGACGTAGCTGGTAGTGCCACATATAGCTTCTCTATATCTCATTCCCTATCTCAGATGGTTACATTTCCGACACGTTTCCCAGACCAGCACGATCAACATGCCTCACTTCTAGATCTCTTTCTGACAACAGTTCCCAATGACTGTACAACAAATGCCCATAGCCCACTCGGGAATGCTGATCACGCTGTGATAATGGTAGAAATCAGCCTAAATTCTCGCCCTAAAACTGAAGACCCACTACTCAAAACAACGAGGTATTACAAAAATGCTGATTGGGAAGCCATCAGGGAGCTCATCAGAGATGCCCCATGGCAAAATATCTTTACTCTTCCAGCGGAACAGTGTGCAAATGAGACAACTGAATGGTTCAAAACTGCTATTGAAGCACATGTTCCCGCACGGAAATACTATAGCAAGCCCCACTCCCCCCAATGGTTTACTTCTGCTTGTGCAGCTGCCATTTGTCAAAGGCAGCATGCGTTCCGCAGATTCAACCGACATAAGTCCAGCTCAAATAAACAGAAGTTTATAGAAGCTAGAAATAATTGTAAGAGAGTGATAGACACAGCTAAGTCAGATTACTCTGAAACCACCAGAAAGCGCATCGAAGCACAGAAATTAGGAACCCGGGATTTTTGGAAAATCTACAACAGCGTAGTTAATAATGGACAGTCAATTATTCCCCCACTAACAAACAATCATGAGGTTGCTTGCACGGCAACTGACAAGGCTAATCTGCTTGCCAGTCGGTTTGCCTCAAACTCCACACTTAACTCGGTACACCACTCACTCCCTGATTTTCCTCTGCGAACAGACGCCACACTTGACGACTTGAAAATCACCCCTTCTCAGGTACATGCTATTATAAAAAACCTAGACACCTCTAAAGCATGTGGACCAGATCTCATCCCGGCTGTGCTATTAAAAAAATGCTCTGCCGAGGTTGCTCCAGTTCTGTCCAAACTTTACAATAAATGCCTTAACGAATCTTGTTTTCCCGACTGCTGGAAAACCGCCTCTGTGGTACCAGTCTTCAAGAATTCTGGTGAAAGAACTGACCCACTAAATTATAGCCCCATTAGCCTCCTCCCGCTTTTCGCCAAAATATTTGAGTCCTTAGTTAATAAAGCCCTAGTCCAGCACCTAACAGCTGCTAAACTCTTGACTGACAAACAATATGGATTCAGGCAAGACCGTTCAACAGCAGATATCTTAACTGTAGTTTCTGAACGTATATACCGTTCATTGGATAAAACAGGGGAGGGTAGAGCGGTGGCCCTTGATATATCTAAGGCTTTTGACAGGGTATGGCACGATGGTCTTCTAAGGAAAATTAGATCATATGGAATCACTGGAAGAATTCATAACGTAATTAAATCCTTCTTAAGTAATAGAAAAATCAAAGCTGTCCTCGACGGACGTACATCCAAACAATATGACATAAATGCGGGAGTGCCTCAGGGGTCTATCCTTGGACCTCTATTGTTCCTGATATTCATAAACGACCTCCCTGATAAAATTGTTTCGGAGATGGGTATATTTGCCGATGACACCACTCTCTATAACAGATATGAGGGGAAAACAAATGAACACATATCCAAGAAAATGGCAGAAACACTAGAGGATGACCTCCAATCCGTAGTGGAATGGGGACAAAAATGGTTGATCTCATTCAATGCTGCTAAGACTAAGCTTGTTTCCTTCAATAACTACAAGAAACCTTCTCTACCACCAATAGCAATGGCCAAGAACACATTGCCTGAAAGTACTTCTTTTAAACTCCTCGGCCTAACGTTTACAGGGAATATGAACTGGAATAGATACATTGAGAGCATTGCCAAGGCTGCTGCAAGGAAGGTTGGCTCCCTCTACCGTGCTAGAAAACTACTTACGCCTGCCAGTATCCTATACCTCTATAAGGCAACCATTCGCCCATGTATGGAGTACTGTTGTCACATCTGGGCTGGTGCATCTGCTGCTTGTCTCTCGCTCCTGGACCGGGTTCAAAAAAGAGTCGCAAACCTGATAGGTCCTGAACTGTCATCTGGGCTTCAACCTCTGTCCCATCGACGAGATGTTGCATCCCTCTGCCTGTTCTACAAATACTTTAATGGTGAATGCTCTGACGAACTGCAAACACTTGTACCTCCCCGACGTAACTACCCCCGACAAACCCGACAAGCTACTAAGTCTCATCCCTTTACAGTGGAGATCCCTAGGTGCAAGAAAGCCTTTTACTCCAATAGTTTCTTCCCCAGAACTGCGGGTCTTTGGAACTCCCTTCCGGGATTCTGCTTTCCCAACTGCAATGATATGCAGAAGTTCAAGTGTAATGTTAACAAACATCTTTCTACTCTTCTCCCTTCATAATGACCCCGCTAATTAAATCCCTAATAGTAGCCCCCTGCTTCAAAGTGGCACTGTGCCTTGTTTGGGGTGAAAATTGAAAAAAAAAAAAAAAAAAATATTAATTATTTTTACTACAATGCAACGGTGGTTGAGAGCGGTGACCAATCATTAGAGTCCTGATTATACGTGTTCTCGGAATATGTGTCACAGTAATCAGTGTTCTGTTCATAAGTGTGCTAGCTCGTAAGTGTCCTAAGATTTTAGTCTACCTTTTCATTAGTGTATCGGTAAGGTATGTTTTGAATAGGGTTTGACCAAACCTTAGGACAAAACAGTGACACCCGAGCCTAAAATAAAAAAAATCATACTAATGATCTCTGTTTTGCTGAGGGTAAAAATATGAGCAAAAATTTAGTTCTATTTATTACAATTAAAATCTACAACACGCGGTAAAAATGTATATGCAAATACAATTTAAAATGATTCGATACCAAGCTTTAAAAATTTTATAAAAATATTTATATCATTGTCAAAATATTAAAAAAAATACATGGAACTACAATTTGAACATAGCCCATATCAAGCTTTCAAGCAATAAAATTTATATCTTTGTCAAAATATTTTAAAAAAAGTGCATGAAAATACAATTTGAACATCTTCCATATCAAACTTTCATCGAATATAACCGTTATGCGGTTAAATGGTAATAAACAAAAGGGGCACAAGGGTTTTAGAATCGAACAAGTATTCATATATATTACAGGCAAATACAGGCTGAGAATACCATTCTTCAACTGGGGCGTTTGCACCCGACCTCCGTGGCCGCGTGCCAATCTCTGACTGCCCGGCATCGGTACTCGATACCGGAAGTGACGCCACCAGAGGAAGTTTATCCAATGGAGGGGCGTCTCCAACAATAAGTTATATTAAATATAGGTTATATTAACGTCAAAATGAAAATAGTATCTGCTAGAGTTACATGTAAGATTACATTAGTAAATAATAACAGATATTTAATATTTCAAATTACGAGCAATGCTGTCCTAAGATAATAAATAAGTAAATAAAAAGAAGAATGTTCGATGTTTTTAGTTTACATTCTACAATGAAGGTTTTTTACATGAAATTAGAACAAACATTTAATGTGTAATATATTTATTTGTACCTGGTGAGCCATCACATATCAAGGCTAAATACTACTCGAGATAAGGGATATGAGGAGATGGTCAATTGAAAGATACTGTGTATCGATTGAAAATGAAATAAAATTTAGTTATTTATGATGATGTATCTATTTACATTGAAATTTGAAAACGACGTATACGGGAGAATTTCTCTGGTTCTACGGATAGAAAATTCGTGGAAATTATTTTTTGCACTTTTCTTAATCAGTAAATAATCTATTATAATAAATAAATGAGAAATTACCGAGTTTTAAGAGAGAGAGAGATAGAGAGAGAAAGAAAAGAAAGAGAGACTGAAAAAAGTTAGTTTTAAACAAGCAAAGATATGTGAAAATCAGTCGTTTGCTTTGTCGAATCGCCATTGTAACAAAGCAAAATAAAATAAATATAAATTATCGAAAATGGATATGTGTGTGTGAGTGTGTGTGCGTGTGTGTGTGTGTGCAGTCAGCACCAACCCATTCAGGGTTAAACCGGCTCCCTCCCAAGGAGGAAGTTTCATGGGAGTATGAAATTCACAAACGGTCCCCAGCCCCATGTCTATCCCCGTTAGGGGAGATGCCGACGTTAGGGTTTTGTAACTTTTTGCAGGGAGGTGTCGACGTCCTCATATATACAGCACCCGGACTTCCCAAATTGGTCACCCATTTTAGTAATGACCAGGCTCAACGTTGCTTAACTTCGGTGATCTGACGAGAACCGGTGTGTTAACGTGATTACGCCTTATAAAAAAACATGTGGCAGCGAGACACTTTAAAATAGTGCCGAAAATAACGGTAAAAAAAAACAAACTTTTTTTTAAAAAGAAAAAATGTCGACCTGGATTTATATTTATTTATTTCATTTGTTTGTAATGTAACGCTCACGTTACGCAGTTCCCTGTTTACAGATATGAGAAAGAAATTCCTGAAAAATAAAAAGTATCCACTCTTTTTTTCAAGAAAGACAGAACAGAACAAATGCTAGATAATAATATGGGTAAAAGTTAAATTATTTATTATCGATCTATCCGTCTATCTATCTATTTATCTATCTATCCTGTAATATTGTTAAAATAGTGTATATTAGGAGTTATTTATTGTTCATAGAATAAAGTGCAGCAATGGGTTTTAGCTTAGGATGTTTACATAAATTAGCTATGTAAAATAAACAAAATGACCTTGGCCATACGTGAAAAGGTCGCACGCTGGGAGACATGTGCTTTTGAATGATGCTTATTTGAGACAGCTGAAATAAATTCATATTTTCTTAAATATAAAGTGTTGTTCTGTGGTTTTACAAAAGAAGGAAGAACAGAGGCCTCAATTTGCCATGGTGTTGGCCATTTCATGTTTCATCACGAAGCTCAGCAGTGAAGATAGAACTCCTGAAGAAAGAAAAGGTATGAAGCATATACTATTTTTCTTATAAAAATGATACTTTATGTAAATATGAACTGTAATATATAGCGTGTGATAACTATCTGATACAACATGACTCAGTTTGTACGTCGATATCATATCCCCTGACTAAACAACAATAAATACGTTTATCCGGTGCCGTTTGGAGAACAATATATATCATCCTCCTAACTCTGACTATGTAACAGAGAACTGAGCAAAACCACTTACCCGCAAGCAAGTTTGAGTTGTGAACTATTCCAAAATGTAAGCGAATTTATGTCTACTTCCAAAATATCCTGACATTGTGATGCGGCTTTTTGATAGCAAGAACCATTTGTACCTGGAAAACAAATATTTGTTAAAATATTTTTCTCAATTAAATACAAATCAATAATATTCCTATTTACTTCCCCCCCACACACACACGGGGGGGGCACAGTTAGACAAAAGGTCGGTTAGTAATGTGGAGGATATCCAGCTCCCCCAAAACAGGCACTCTGAATAGGAACAAAAATAAAATTGTCTTAGTCGTGAAGGATTTCTCCCTCACTGAAAGAGGACAGATCAGAACAGATATTACACTGTGACTTTGGCTAGGGTACACAATCTTCAAACTCTGTTAAATATTTCGTCCCATAGTTACCCAATAGTTTCTCTTTAATTCCATTTTTTCTTACGTAAGAATTAATCATGTTCCAGATTCGGGCTGTTTCATCTCATTTAATTCTGCATTAAAATTTCCTTTTTGAAGTTTATTTGTTAATATATCTCAGGGGTCCATGCTGGGCCCAGCTCTCTTCATGATCTACATCAATGATCTCCCAAAACACATACTTAAATCATTCGTTGACATCTATGCTGATGGCACAATCTCTTCTGATCTTGAGCGCGTGGTACAGTGGGGGAAGAGGTGGCTGGTTACTTTTAATGCATCTAAAACCAAGCTTCTATCATTACATCATCTGGCATCAATTGAAATGGATGGCTCTCGTCTTTGAGAGGCCCCATGTTTTGACAAGCTTCTGGGCTTGACCTTTACTCCTAATCTGAAATAGAATACGTAATCAGGTCTGTTGCCAAGGACGCTGGTAAAATGGTGGGATTCTTCTACCGCTCCAGAAGATATCTCACTACTGATGCAATTCTCCATTTATATAAAAGCCGAGTACGTCCAAGGATGAAGTACTGCTGCCACATACGGGCAGGAGCTGCTAAAACAGCCTATCCTACCTTGACAGAGTACAAAATAGACTTCGTAGCTTAGCAGGGAATTCCCTTTTCTCTTCCCTGCAGCTTCTCTCTCACAGAAGAGACGTTGCGAGCCTGTATTTGTTTTATCATTATTTCCATGGCAAGTGCACGTCTGAGCCCCAATCTCTCGCCCCCCCCCTCGCCAATCTTTCACGAGTCTGACTGAAACTACTGTCAATAATTTTCCCACTCTTTATCTGTGCCTAAATCCAAACGTAGATTCCATGAGCAGAGCTTATTTCTCAGAAGTGCACGACTGTGGAACTATCTTCCGTTTGCCTGTTTCCCACCTTACTTCAACTTGGATGTCTTCCAGTCCAACATAAAAAAATTCCTGACAAACCGCCCCCTTAAGTAAGACACTCTATTAAATCTCGAATACTAATGATTACTAAAATACTATCTCATTGATTACTGTACACACAATAACCCTTATCCCTAAGTTGCCTCCGGGCCTTGATAAGTGGTTACCTCATGCAAAAAAAAAAACAAAAACAAAAAAACGAACTAATAATTAGGCTATATATTCCGTCGCATCTAAGAAAAAGCGTGTTAGTTCAATACCACGATGATAATGGTCACATGGGCGTGGAATAAACGTTTCACGCTATTAAACAAAAATATTTTGGGCCTGGTTTATTTAAACAGGTAAACGAATACATAGGTAAAGCTTCCACAGAACGATGCATGCGGCGAAAATAGGGGACAATGAACAGTCGTGGGACAGATACATAAATCAAATGTTAGCGGCTGTAAGGTTCCCTGTAAGCGCAACGACGAAATTTTACATCTCTGCAATAGAGATGTTGTCCTGCCGTTGGACAATATACTAAGACCCCGTAGAGTATAATATGGGGATGAGAATCACGAAATATCTCTACAGGAAATGCATCGTACCTTCACTTTGGTAAGGAATAATGTAAAGAATGCAAGGAAAAAAAAGTTATAAAGATCTAAAAAGAAAACAAAAGCCGTCGAATTTAAGGTTGATGATTTTGTGTATCATAAAAAAAAGACAAAACGCTAGGAAAGCTAGATGTACGATGGAAACCGTACTACGTAGTTATCGAAAAGATTGCCCCAGTCTCATATATAATTAAGGATCAATTAATTGGCTCTATAACGAAGGCGCATGCAGGACATCTCAGGGCAGCGTCTATCGAGGAGTGGGAGATACCCACTACAGGGAGGCCGTTAAGAAAAGCCGCATTGTCTATTCCAAAGGAATCTAGTGATCCAGACAGCAAATCAACCACAGAAGAAGCTGATTATCCAATGCAGAAGAGTCGTCATCAACGGGAAGGATCGGATAAGGAATCTGACGTACCGTTGATGGAACGAAAAATCGTAACACGGAAGACATGCAACCAATATAGACGAAATCAACCGTCTGTATACGTCGTATGCAGTGCACGAGAGTAGGAATAGGGACCAACTTATCGTGAATAGAGTTAGTACGAGGTTTGGTAGCGGGGAGGAAGAACAGGAGAGAGGGAATTGTTTAGGATGGGTGAGAAAAATACTGTGTATTTAGGTAAACTACTAACACCGTCCTATTCAATCAAAAGAAAAAGAGAAGATCTCTTATCTCCTTGGTTCAAGCAACTGAGGTCTTAGGAAAGGATATAGGTGCTTCCCATTTCGACAACGTAATTGGAATGGTTAAGTTAAAAATTAAGTGACTTGAGCAGAAGCAAGCATAGTCTATCGGACGTCGGATGCCTCAATGTCAATTTTTAAAATTGAGGTGAAAATACCACCGATGTTGTTTGAAAAAGAAAGAAAAATATGCATTGCGATGCCCCCGAGAAAAAGAAATAAATATAAACGCGCGCACGCGCGTGTGTGTCATAATAGATTTGTGTTAATAATGTTAAATTGTGTCTACGGAAAAAAAAGAATAGAGAAAAAATTTACTAAAATGCATGAACAGCAGTAGACAAGAATGAAAAAAGTCAAAATTACTTTTTGTTGAACGCAAAAGACGTCTTTGAAAATAATAATAATAAATAAATTTGGTGAAAAATAATAATAAATAAATTTGTAAAATATAATAATAAATAAATTTGAAAAAAATAATTATAAGGAAATTTGGAAAAAATAATAATAATTTAATTTGGAAAAAAATAACAATAAATAAATTTGGAAAAAAATTACATTAAAGAAATTTGGAAAAAATAATAATAAATAAATTTATAAAAAATAATAATAAATAAATCTGGAAAAATAATAATAAATAAATTTGGAAAAAAATAATAATAAATAAATTTATAAAAAATAATAATAAATAAATTTATAAAAAAAAATAAATAAATTAATAAAAAATAATAATAAATAAATTTGGAAAAAAATTATATTCAAGAAATTTGAAAAAAATAAATAAATAAATTTATAAAAAATAATAATAAATAAATCTGGAAAAATAATAATAAATAAATTTGGAAAAAATAATAATAAATAAATTTGGAAAAAAATAATAATAAATAAATTTATAAAAAATAATAATAAATAAATTTGGAAAAAATAATAATAAATAAATTTGGAAAAAAATAATAATAAATAAATTTGGAAAAAAATAATAATAAATAAATTTATAAAAAATAATAATAAATAAATTTGTAAAAATAATAATAAATAAATTTGGAAAAAAATAATAATAATAAAATTAAAAAAAAAAGAATAATAAATAAATTTGGAAAAAATAATAATAAATAAATTTGGAAAAAGAATAACAAATAAATTTGGAAAAAATAATAATAAATAAATTTGGAAAAAGAATAACAAATAAATTTGGAAAAAATAATAATAAATAAATTTCGAAAAAAAAATAATAAATAAATAATAATAAATAAATTTGTAAACAATAATAATAAATAAATTTGTAAACAAAAATAATAAATAAATTTGGAAAAAATAATAATAAATAAATCTGGAAAATAATAATAAATAAATTTTGAAAAAAAAATAATAAATACATTTATGAAAAATAATAATAAATAAATTTGGAAAAAAATAATAAATAAATTTGTAAAAAATAATAATAAATAAATCTGGAAAAATAATAAAAATAAATTTGGAAAAAAATAATAATAAATAAATTTGGAAACAAAATAATAATACATAAATTTGAATAAATAATAATAAATAAATTTGGAAAATAATAATAATAAATAAATTTGGAAAAAAAATAAATTTGGAAAAAAATTATAATAAATAGATTTTAGAAAAATAATAATGAATTAATTAAAAAAATAAACATGCATGAATTCTAGAATTATTGAAAACATTTATTATATGTATATATAAAACCATATTTTGTGGCAAGGGGAGGAATGTTAAAGAGAGGTGCGAGCGAACTAATGTCCAGTCAAGCAGGAAGAACAATGGAAATACCACGAAATGTGACCTAAGCTGCATCCAGGCAAGCAGGAAAAGAACAATGAGTCGGTCCCAGGAAAGGTGACCTAAGCTATATCCATGCAAACGAAAAAAACAAAAGAACTACAATAATATCAAGGTGCCCCTATTTACGCTGAACATCCACAAAAATAGCAACATTAATATATTACGAGGGGCGTGCAATAAGTAATGCCCCTGACCCACTTCCCATAGGTGTAGAGCAACGAAACTGGCACAGTTATTAGTCTTTCTCTACATATGAACTACCCAGAGTTATGCATTTACCCATCGTTTGATGCAGCTCTGGAGACCGTTTTTGTAGTACACCCCAGATTGGTCCTCCAACCAAGACGTGACTTCAGAAATCAAGGCTGCATCATCTGAGAAACGATTTCCTTTCAAAAACAACTTCATAGCTTGGAAGAGGTGAAAGTCATAGGGTGCAAGGTCAGGAGAGTAGGGAGGATGGTGGGAGAATTTATAACCAGACGCCCGTGCTTCTGATCTGGCGACATGCGAGTTGTGGACCGGAGCGTTGTCCTGCCGGAGGAGGGTACCTTTGCTGATCTTACCCCGCCTCCTGATTTTCATAGCTCGCCTTAATTTCCTCAAAAGTGAGGCATAATAGGCTCCTGTAATTGTGGTACCCTTTGCCAGGAAATCTGTCATCATTACTCCGTTCTGGTCCCAGAAGACTGTAAACATGTCCTTGCCAGCGGAGGGCTGCACCCTTGCCTTTTTGAAGGTGGTGAATCCAAATGCTTCTACTGCATTGATTGTCTTTGGTCTCTGGATTATAGTGATGGACCAAGGTTTAATCCTGTGTAATCAGTCTTTTGAAAAAATTTGACTCATCTTCTTGGCACATCTCCAAATTAATCTTCGAGCACTCGACGCGTTCTCGCTTCTGGAATAGTGTGAGCAACCTAGGAATCCATCTGGCAGACACCTTATGCATATGCCAATGGTCATGAATGATAGTTTCCACAGACCCTGTACTAATCTTGATATCTTGGGCTATTTGGCGAACAGTGATGCGCCGATCTTCAAAAATGGCAGCCTCAACTCGACGGACAAATGCCTCATCAATTGCAGAAGGAGGGGGCGACCAGGTCTTGGGCTGTTTCCACAGATCTCCGGCCATGTTTGAATTCACGATGCCAGCGTTTTACAAGGTCACATGATGGGGCATTATCACCATCAGTTCTTTCATTACATCAAAAGTCTCCTGTGGTGTGCGTCCTTTCAAATACAAAACCGGATCACTGCTCGAAATTCAACAGACTCCATTTCAAACCTGACTCGGTTCAAACACCTGTAAACCAGAAACCACAATTAGTTCAGAGCTGTAATTTGCCACATAACCCGTAGAGATATAACTCATTGCACATGAACAATTTCAGCTAGATCAGACAACTGGAAGTGGGTCAGGGGCATTACTTATTGCACGCCCCTCGCACTTATGAAAGAGTCCACAGTTCCCGCTAGTAATAATTATTATAATAATATTATTATTATTAATAATAATACTAATGATAAGAAACCTAATAATTATCACAATAATATTACTAATAATGTAATAATTAAGATTTTACTACTACTACTACTACTACTAATAATAATAATAATAATAATAATAATAATAATAATAATAATAATAATAATAATAATCCTTCTCCATATATAAATAAAACTCTTTGTGTGTTCGTTTTGACAAAACAAAACTTCTGCATTTGCATTTGTGTTGAAAACTTTTTGACTATAACTCATTAGAATCCGGGTATATTTTTATGTTGTTAAAATAAAATGAAAATTATAAAGCGAAAAACTATGTTTTAAAAGTATTTTGGTACCCAGTTGGGCCGAGGCTATTTTATGGAAGGACTTCCGGTTAATACTGAATCTAATTTCATCATTTCAGTTCCATGCTTTAACATTTTCAAGAAGTATTCAATTACGTTTCCTTATCGATAAGTCTTTCATTCATCCTGTTTTTTTTTAACGAATTTAATGCGTTGTTTATTTTTCTGCTGTTTCTTTTACTATTTTTTTTTTTTACCATTATCGACGTATGATTGATTTATTTATAAAACAAACATGCGTATGCGTCACTAAGCATGTTTTGTTTTTACGTTTTGATAATCGGCGACGCTCGACGAAAGCCAGCGGTTGATATCTTTCCGCAAAGCCGAGCAGGCAGTTAGTTACGCCTGGGTACACGTTTGCACAATACCGATCGGTGTTTAATGTGTGTAAAACCCAGCTCTCTAAAAAGGGGTACTCTGCATAGTAACGAAAATAAAAACTGCCCTCAGACTAGAAGGATTTCTCCTCCAGTGACCGAGGAAAAAACGGTGATGTTAAACCTCTTTTTTCTCCCCCTGTCTCTCTCTCTCTTCCCCTCTTATTATCTCCCCATAAATCTCTCCCCCTCTCTCTATCTACCTTTCTTTCTCTATCACCCTCTCCATCTCTCTTTAAACCCCTTTCTATCTCACTCCGTCTATATCTCTCTTTCTTTCTCTTTTTCTCTATCTTCCTCTGTCTTTCTCCATCTATGTCTCTAACTCTACCGCCCCCTCTTACTCTGTCTCTATCTCTTAATCCCTCTATCTCCCTCTCTTTCTCTATTTCCCTGTCTCTTTCTCTTTTTCTATTTCTATCGCTCTATCTTCCTCTCTATCTAGCCATCTCTAAGCCCTTATCCTATTTTAGTCTCCTAAATTAATTACAGTGAAGAAGGCATTGTCAAAACATGGATAAACGTAGTTTTAATCACCGTAACGTGATAATAGAAATTATTTTGAAATTATTGCTACTTTGAACAGCACGAGTAGTAACTGATAAAGCCTGATTGATTTTTACAACCATTCGATGACAAAATGACATAGATTTAGCTCTTGCTGCATGCGGAATAGCTGCGACCTTACTACCAGTGCTGTGAAATTACTATTAAACTTTAAATATTTTTCAAAACTCCCATGTTAAATATTTCCAAAACTTTCAGTATGGGAAAAATATTGCAGAAATGCAAACTAATAATTTGGGATGAATGCGCAATGGCACATAAAAAATCACTTGAGGCTCCGAATTGATTCTTGCAAGATTTTCTGGCAATGTCAGATCATTTGGGAATGCAGTAATATTGCTTGCAGGGATTTCAGAAACACGTTACTTGTAATTCCCGAATCAACACCAGCAGAAACAATAAATTCCTGCCTCAAATGCTCTACTTTTTGGTGCCATGTGAATGCATTAAACTTAAATCAAATTATGCGTGTCAACTTGCAGAATGCCCAATTCGCACAGAAATCTTCGCACCATTTGTGGGATACGGAAAAGTGCCGGCTGAGCTGAGTGAAGCGCGAATTTCTTTGACTCTTAACTTCTGTAATTTAGTTACACCAAAAGAAGAGTTGGTAAAAAAGTTTTTTTCCAGATACTCAACTACGCTACTTCGAATGTGGAATATACCAAACATTGCTAAAAAATTTTCTTGTTTTGATATCCATGGCATGCAACTCCTTGTCAGACCGTTCTAAAATTCCTGTACTGTTTCTCAAAACACCTACTGTGCATGCATTCGCCGCTTTCTTTAGGTTTCCTCCATACAATCTCGACTTCGGAATTAGTTTCACTCTTCTAAGATACTCCTTCCTGACTTTCTCCTTCATTTCTCTGTTCATGATGCCTACACCCTCCCACACTCCCAAATACTAATACCCTGTATCTTCTATTTCTTTCATAATTTCTTCTTTTGGCACACTATTCCGTTCGAATAAACCTTTACTCCCCCTTTCAGAAGCAGCACCGAACATTTACTCATCCCAAACTCCATCCCGATGTATTTCGAGTATGTCCCTACGAGCTCTACTAGTCTCTCCATTTCCTTTTCATTTCTACCGAATATTTTCAAATCATCCATAAACAGTAGATGGCGTCATCCACCAGATCCAAAGTTATACACAAGTTTCTCTCTCTTCAGTAGAATGCTCAGTGGCATCATTATCATTAAAAAAGAAGTGGAGATAACGAATCTCCTTGGAATATTCCACGTTTAATGCCAACCTGCCCCAGCACCTCTCTGTTTGCTGTCAGCACCGTTTTCCGTTAAGTCATACTTGTCTCCAAAACCCTACCACTTTCCTACAAACTTCATCATCAATAGTGTTTCACGGATCCATGAATGAGAAACAATGTTGTAAGACTTCCTGTAATCAATCCACGCTGCACTCAGATTATTCCTCTTTGTATCCTGCATCACTGCCTTATCAATCAGTAGTTGCTCCTTGATACCGCTCGATCCTTTTCGATAGTCTTTCTGTTAATCGGGGAAAAACACCATTACTCACAAGATGTCCATAATTTTTATCCGCGAAAATTACAGTTAACAGTTTCCACATTAGTGGGAGACATGTAATTGGTATGACATTGCTGGCATCTGGTCCCTGTGCAGGAACTTTCCAAATAATAATAATAATAATAATAATAATAATAATAATAATAATAATAATAATAATAATAATAATAGTAATAACTTTTTCACCAAATCCTGATGTTTGTCCACTGAAATATGGACGACACTTGCATTATAATTTATTTATTTTAGGTTTTCCTTTCTATTCTAACGTCAACCATTATTTGTATTTCATTTTACACACACACACACACACACACACACACACACACACACACACACACACACATATATATTGAATGTTTTGGGGTAGCATTTTTATTTATCTAAACAAGCCTTGTTAAACAAACAGGGAGAGAGATGTGTGTGCGCATATATATATATATATATATATATATATATATATATATATATATATATATAGTAAAACTGGTAATTAGTAAAAACCTGAAGAGAGTGCTCAATACTATTGCAAAGCAAATATGTGTTATTTTTATTACCGTTTTATCTGTTTGGTTACATATGTTTCGGATGTTGGACCATATTTTCGATCCAACAGCTTCGTCAGACCTTACAGAAATGTTTCTTAGTATTTGGAAGTAGTGTTTTAGAGGAAATACGAGAAAAAAGGGGGTAAGAGATAAGGAGGGGGGAGACGGGTATCGATAATATTTAAGTTTTGAACGTTAAAATACATTAGGTTGTAGTTTGTGGGGGTGTATCAGATTCAAGTAGGTGTGGGTTGAGATATATGGATATAGGAAGGGGGAGGGGAAGAGAGGATGGTAAAAAGGGGGTTAAGGAGAGGAGGGAGGGAGGAATTTCAATGTTTATGTTTTAAAATTTTGACTGTTTTTGGTTGTTTAGCCACGTATATGAAATAGATGAAAGAGAGAGGAAGGGAGGGAGAGAGAGAAAGGGTTTGTGTAAGTGTCATATGTGTTTGAGAAGTAAAAGGCTCCATTTAGAATGTTCGGCGGTATAAGTCGACTCGTTCATTTCAGTAGAATAGTGGTTTTTAGAAAGTTATGGGTTAATACATACGCCAACGCACGCGCAAATACGCCTACATACAGACACATACATATTTAAATTTTTACACATCCACATACAGACACACACGCACATACATATATATATATAAATAATGCATATGCAGACAAACATGTATAAATATGCAAAAATATACACAAAACTATACATATATACACACTCATATGCATATATATATACATCTATACATATATATATATATATATATATACACACACACCTACATATATATACATATACGTGGAGATATGGATATCTAGTAAGAAGTAGATGTACATATACATACATACACACATGTACCCATATTCACGTATATACAATTATATAAATATACATATTCATAAAAATATAAATATACATACATATATGGACATATATATATGCATATACATAGACGTGTATATTTATACTACGTAAATAAAGTTAGTATAAATAAATACATAAAAAATAAACGGGTGTAGTTAATAATGCGAGGTTAGGTAGACGCATTGTAAGATATGTTAAAATACATTTTGTTGGTTTAATATTTAGGGGTATGTATTGATTTTCCTTGCTTATTGGACAGGGATTAAGTTATAGTATCTAGAAAAAAAATTATAGGGATCTAGATAAAAGTAAGGATGAAGATAGGAATAGAGATAGAATAAATTAATTGATTGAGAGATTTAAAAAAATTAAAAAAGGGGGTTTAAAGGTGTCTATATATACATATGTATATGTATATGTGTGTGTATTTTTATTTTTTATGAATATATGAGTATATTTTATGAATATATTAGTATATTTATATAATTGTATATACGTGTATATGGGCACATGTGTGTGTATGTATGTATATATACATCTACATCTTACTGGAGATCCGTACATGTATCTTTATATGTATATGTATGTGTATGTGCGGGCATGATTGGGCCTATGTATATATCCTTATGTTTATTTATGTATATGTGCGCGTGTATGGATGTACGCGTGTATGGATGTATGTACTCATGGGTCGTGTGTATATACATAACTATATATTTGTATATCTATATCTATATGCACATGTATGTGTATGCGTGCATCTGAGTGTTAGTGTCTGTATATATATATGTCTATTTATGTGTATGCATGGGTGAACGTATGTATACAGGTATAGCTATATCTGAGTTTATATGCATGTATTTGTTTGTATGTATGTATGTATGTATGTATGTGTGTATGTATGTATGTATGTATATACCTGTATCCACAATACATTTAACACTAAAAATAAGGTTAAGCATAACCACTGCCCAAAGCAGCATATTAGGAGCCCACCCCATATATATATATATATATATATATATATATATATATATATATATATATATATATATATATATATATATATGAACTTAACGGAACTAAAAGAACCCCTGAATCATTATAACTCAATCACCACCCTCATAATATTTAACCTTTAAACTTTTATACCACCTTTTTAATTAATCAATTAATGTATTCTATCTCTATTAACTACACACGATTATTTATTTCGCATAACTTTACTTTATTTAATTAATATAAATATACACATATCTATGTATATGCTTATATATATGTCTATATATGTCTGTATATTAATATTCTTATGAATATGTATATTTATATAATTGTATATACGTGTATATGGGTACATGTGTGTATGTATGCGTTTGTGTTTGTATGTATGTATTATGTGTGTATTGGGATGGGGAGGGCTCTCGTAACACATGGTGAAGGCAACATTTCTAGGATAAGCAAATCTCTGATTTAAAAAAAACATAAAGCGGGAAACCAGTACCCGCATTAAGTTGGTCTGCAGTTTAACTTGCTCTTGCTTGTTGTGAATCTCAACATTTTGAACCGAGAGAGAGAGAGAGAGAGAGAGAGAGAGAGACTTAGCTGTCGTACAAAGCTAAGACTCTGTAATATCATCTGTGTATAGATACTCCCTCAGTTATTTGTCTATTAAAATGATCCTGTGGCAATGGAAGTAATAGTTGGGCTTATGTATGTAAATGTTATATATATATATATATATATATATATATATATATATATATATATATATATATATAAGAAACAAACAGCATTTCAGATTTTAACGTTTTAAGTCAATTACTTTTGTATTATAAACTTATTATTACTAGCGGAACCTGTGGAAATTCCACAGTTGACTTATTCATATGAACATTGATGCTGGCATTCTGTAGATGTTCACTACAAATGGAGACGCTATGATATTATTATAACTCTTTTATTTTAACTGAAAAAGTATTTATCTAATCTAGCAGGGGCGCCCGGCGTATCCCAGTCGTAAAGTAACCTAAATACGATATTTTAATTCTTGCAGATTTCGTATATATTATTATAGAGTTAATGCTCTTTCGATTTTTGTATATTAATATTATAAAATTGCGATTTCAAAAATAAGCTTGAATTGAAAACGAAACCAAAACTTATGAAAAAATTATGTATATATATATATATATATATATATATATATATATATATATATAATGAAAAAATAGTCCTAAAAGTAGATGTACTAGCTAACATAAATAAAACAAACTTCCTGGACGTCACTTTAAATTTTGATAAAAACACTTATGAACTCTACTTAAAAGATAACGCCAAACAAATATACGTAAGCCCTAAGTCCAATCACCCATCATCAATTGTAAAACAGATTTCTAACTCGATCGTAAGTAGACTCAGCAATAACACAAACGATGAAAATATATTTAACAGGGCAATCAATATCTACGAAACAGCCCTAAAAATAGTAGACACAAAAATATTGATATCAAATATAAGTCATGAAACACCAATAACTATAATCAAATTAATAACAGAAGGAAAAGAAATATAATCTGGTATACGGCGCCATACAATCAGATTGTAAACACTAAACTTGGCAAAAAATTTCTAGATCTCATCGAAAAGCACTTCCCCATAACCAATCCCTTACACAAAATGTTCAATAAAAATAACATAAAGTTATCATACATCTGCTGCGAAAATTAAGGATGAAACGCGGAATATTCTGTGTAGCTTAATTGCATATATATTTTATAACTTACTGCCTAGTTCTACCTACGTATTGAGCATTGTTGAAGTAAATACTCCAAGTTTACGGATAAATTTATACATTTGTATATTAATTTATGTGATTAAATGAAGTAGTCATATATATATATATATATATATATATATATATATATATATATATAACTTGAGTGCCATAAGCTATAATTGAAGCAGAAACAAAAATGTATGTGTAATTCTTGGTAAAATTATTTATAAAAAATATAGATGACTTAAGTTCCATCAGCTATAATAGAAATCGAAACCAAGACTTATGAAGGATTCTTGGTAAAATTATTTATTACAAGAAATGGTAGGCCATAACAATTAAACGACTCGGATGTAAGCGCGATACAGAAAATAGCACACTCGCTATCGTATTAATATATAGATTATTTTATTATCATCATTATTATTATTATTATTATTATTATTATTATTAATATTGTAACTACTATTGCTACAACTACGACTACTACTACTACTACTAGTGAATTAACACCTTTTTTCTAACGGTTCACATGTCGGTATTATTATTAATAATATTATTATTAATATTTTTATTAATATTATTATTATTACTACTACTACTACTACTACTACTACTACTACTACTAGGGAATTAACACTTTTTCTAATGGTTCACATATCGGTATTATTATTAACATTATTATTAATATTTTTATTATTATTATTATTATTATTATTATTATTATTATTATTATTATTATTATTATTGTTGTTATTGTTACACTTACCTCTGGTTAAATATAATCCGAATATCACAAAAACAATTGCATGTTTACTGTCCATGCCTTTTGCAGCGTAAAGAGAAGTTTTTCACACGAGTAATAAATCTGTCTCTGTTCGTGTTGTTAAATAAATTATTTATAAATCTTCTCCTGAAATAGAAAGTACTGTATTAAATGAGACGATAACGAAACCACGACGACCAATCAGAAATCAGCTTTTACCAAAATCAGCAGTAACTAGTTTCGTTTAATTCAGTCTGAAATATTACGTTCCTTAAATGGGGTGTCATCCTACATCTGAGAATCTAGTCATCTATGATAAAATGGAACAAACGGTTCAGTACACAAACAGTATTTTTTTCTGGCGAGCAAAAATGTGGAGAGGGGGCGGATTCAGTCTCGACTTTCTTTTTCTTGAAATAAATAGGGATTTGTGATTTGTATCAGGCCGTGTGCATCAACGAAACAGATAAAATATCTATCAAAAGTATGACAGAAGAATCGGAAAAGAAAAAAATAAAACAGCAGGAAAAAATCAAAATAAGTTTAACATTAGAATAATGTCCCCGTTTCATCTTGGATTGTAATTAACTCGCATGCTCTCATTGAATCAGATTGGCAAGAAGGTTTTAACTTTTCAATTTAGTTGGATATATTTCGATTCAAATAAAAGTATTTGCCGAAATAAGCACCATCAGAATCAACACATTTTTGCCAACGCAAAAAAAAAACAAACATATATTTATGCCAGTAACGTAAAAATCTTGTGTTCTGGTGGCAATTAAGTAGCTGAAAGCGTTTTTTATATCGATTAGTTTTTTAAAGCATTTCTCATAAGATGCTTGAAAAAGTAATTGTCGGTAAGTGAAGAGTATGGCGGATGAGAAAGTGTTTACTCAACCAAATCGTTCAACTTCCTCACGGCCAGCTTAGCAACTTCAGCGCGGTCATTGTCTTGGAGAAGAATTGGGCCTTTTCTATTGACAAATGCTGAGTGTTGTTGTCGAAGTTTCTGATACATTTCTTCCATTTGTTGACAGTACTTCTCCGCCGTAATAGTTTCGCCTGCATAAAAAAAATCTATAATGGATGAGACCGGTCATAGACTACTAATCAGTCAGCATGTTATTCTTTTGGTGAACTCTGGCTTCGGGAAGTGTAGCGGCGTTTAACTTTTGAATTGAGCATCAGCGGTTGTCGTAAAGAACCCACTTTTCATCGCAATTCACAACCCGGTCGAGATCATGCCATTCTTGAAGGGAAGCTGACACTTCATAAAGGCGTTTTTTTTTTAGTCGTCATTCAATTCGTGGTGTACTCATTTATCAAGTTTTTGTATTTCTAATCTCTCTGAAATGGTTGGAAATCGTCCTATACGTTACATCTAATTCAAACGAAAGTCATCAAACAGTTGTGCGTTGATTGGCTTCGATTAAGATGCTTAATTGATCGTTGTCAACATCCGATGGCCGACCAGTCATCATCTTTCGTCGCCGCCACAAAATGCCTTAAAGCACGATTTTGCTGCGCGTTTAGTAATGATTCCTGGGTCAAACGCTTTGTTGATATCGCGAGGTGTTTCAGCAGCTTTTCGGCGTGGCTTGAATTGAAATAAGAAAATTGTGCAAATTTGCTTTTTTTTCCATCTTGTATTCAACGTTCTAAAAAAAAGACATAATTGTTTTGAAACGATTATAACGTAAACGATTAGATAGAGCGGGCAGCGCAGGTAAAAATGATATATAAAGTAAAGGCATTATACCGAAAACTTATTTGAAAATATATCATCTGAAATGAAAATTTAAAATTCCACAATGAATTTCTCATCAACATTATAACAGAGCGTCGTCAAACGAGAGAAGCAACAGCAGCCGCAATCAAAGCACGTATGCAAATTGGCAAGTCTGCACGTGTTGATGTTACGGGGAAAAGACGGATGAAAAAAGAGCAATAAAACAAAACTACGTGGTCAAGAGAGGAAGCAAATTGCGCGCAGGAAAGATGGGCGTGTAGAAACGAGAGCGGGAAAGCGCTTGCGAGGGCCGGTCTGAGTTGTTTGTAGAGAGAAGCATTTAATAAGCATATGTTATAGGGCCGAGCGTTGCAAAACACATTATGCGTACGAGAAGACTTTTGAAATATAATGAAAAATACATTACAGGGTGTTCCAAAATGTTTTACCCCATTTCGAAGGACAATAATTTTGACAATTTTCGTTGGAATGACCTAAAAATGCCACAGCTTCTGTAGAAATGTTTCAAATGTTTTGTGTGTGACATTTGACATTCCTATCTTTTCAGGTTAAAAATGCCGTTCACTTCAAGAGAAAAGGCATTTTGCGTGTTGGATTATGCTCGGAGTCAGTCACCGAAGACAGTGCAGCATGCCTTCTTCACAAATTTTGCAAAGAAGGCACCAACTTCAAAACAAATTAAGACTTGGCACCAAAAATTTCAAGAAAAGGGCTGCTTAGGCATAGCTAAATGCTACAGCGAGTTTGGCACGAGTTCGAATACCGACTCAATGTGTGCAGAGTCACAGGCGGCGCTCATATTGAACGTTTATGAAAATCTGTCATAGAACCTACAAATATGAGTACTTTCTTTGTAAATTTAACCAATAAAACTTATGGCCTCCAACATAAAGTGTATTTAGTTTCATTAAAATCCATCATGTAGTTTCGGAGATATGGACATTTAGAATGGGGTCAACCATTTTGGAGCACCCTGTATTTTGGAAGAAGCGCGAATGAATTCATTTCATTTGCGCTTAAAAAATGCCGAGACGGATTTTAATTCTCTCCTTTTGTTTCTTTCCGTCGCGTCACAGTCCGTTTTCAAAATAAATCTTCTTTAATAAGAAAAAGCGTACGAATTACTTTATAATAACGAATGTAACTTTTTCTATTTGGCTGTAACTAATTAAGGAGGCATATTTTTAGCGTAAGAAATCAGATTAGTTTCAGAACCATTCATTATACATTAGAATATTTAATTATTTATACGGCATAATCACGTTGACACACCGGTTAACGGCAGATCACCTCAGTTAAATAATGATGAGCCTCGTTTATACCAGATATTTGATCGTTTGAGAATACTAGATGCTGTATAGGATGGAGGGACTGCACTACTGTTAAAGACAAGTTCGGCGTCTATCTTTGGAAGAGCCCTGTGCAAGATCGAGTACTCACTTCAGCCCCTCACCCTACTCAATGTAATGCGAGATCAGGAAAAGCAGGTAACTGATATAACAAGGAACAATAAGGAATAATTCCGTTTGTAATTTCATATCTCGTTTTGCAGGGTAAAAAATCGCTTTAGCTACAGTAGTCAGGGCAATCGCCCGGTATGGGCACTGCTTGATCCCTGCAACTTAATATCTGTACAACTGCAAAGATAACCGTGGAAACGCATAAACATTTTTTGGAGAAAACAGCGTTAATGGAGTTGGGAATAATGAGAAACAATGAATTCATGAATGTCTCGAGGAGAAAAATAGATGGAGAGTCATAGTCGTCAATGGCTGATTAAGGTCGAACACCACTTGAATCAATTAATTTTTTCAAACTTTGCATTCATCAGTACTTAGATATAAACTGAAAGTTATTATATGCATTTTCAAATTAAATCCAGCAATTTGGTCTTAATTTTCATTTCTTTTCAAAATATTATAAAAAGCAACGGCCGCAAAATACAAATCACTCAACTTGGCGACCATTATGTGTTGAAATATTCTCGATGCCAACCTTATGCCAAAATGTGAAAGAAAAAACTACTTTAAAGGGAGGCAACTCTTTTTATATTCATTAATCACGATATGAGTTATTTAGTTAGACATTCTCTACAGTTTGCCGCTAGCGGCATTTGAATTCAATAAATTGAATTTTCTGTCGCCATACGAGGGAGAGAGAGAGCGCGCCAGAAAAAATATAAATATATAGAATAAATGATAAAAAGTTATATTCCAAAATTCATGATATTGACCATTTTATAATTTATTCCTTTAATTCAGTTAACTTATAAAATTCTTGACAGTATCTGTCAAGAATTGTATAAGTCAACTGAATTAAGGGAATAAATTATAAGATCGTAAACATCATGAATTTTGGAATATAACTTTTTGTCATTTATTCTCTATATTGCTCTGTAATTACATTGAGCTTCTTATATAAGGGTTGATATATAATAAGAAAATATATTTCTACAGAAATATATATATATATAAATATATATATAAAAATATATGTGTGTGTGTGTATGTTTTCACAAGTGACGGCATGGTCTTTAATAAATTCGTCCACATAATTCTGAACACCAACACCGAATCGACACGTCACACCACTAACAAATACCGTTGGATCAACACACACGTTCCCAAGCAGCATCGAACAATCTCCGAATCAACACGCCACAATATGAAAATGCAATAAACGAGACACGTTCTCAGTGATTAAAAAAATAAAATAAAATAAAAAAAAACGCCGAATCACTTATCGGCTTGTATTTTTCATAGTCATTTGATGAAACTAAATCGTCACTTTGGAGTAAGATGGGTGTAGTTCATTAGTAAACTTGATTTGTAATCGAATGGCCCATGGTTCGCTTTTTACTGCATGTAGGCCCGATTCATGCACTTGTGCGCTTCCGCGCATGCTCAGCACATTTTCAGGCTCTTTATTATGTTCTTAATTTTGAAAATATATATTTATGACTGTGTTATATGCATATGTGTTATTTGTTTATATATGCAATAACCTACATTTGTAAACGAACATATTTACGTGGATATTTTGCTTTTCTATTAATCAAAATATTATCGAAATAAGGTCCAAATATTGTTAGTATTATACTTTTAAAATATATAGTTATGGCAAGGTAATATAAATAGCTGTTTTCGTCTTTATGTGAAACGCAATAGTAATATTTTAGTGTAACAATTCGCGGATGGCTGTATGTATGTATGTATGAGCGAAATGAGTGACGGTAAGGAAAAAAGAATATAAAAAGGAGAGAGCACGTTCGAGAAGATGATCGCGTTATAGACGTCAATGACTTTTTAGAGTGCGTTCGATAAAACGATCATGTGATTGACGTCACAGACGTAACAGGAAGTAACGCTTGGCGGGAGAATGAGGAAATACATATCGGTGTACAATAAAAAAAAGAGAGTTGAAGTTCTTTTCTATTATTTGTCTTCTTTGTGACTGAGGCTACAGCGTGTTAGGTAACGTTGCATTGCATTTATAAACTTAGATAATTTGATGAATATTTCTCTTTTTATAATCTCGTACCCTAAAAATGCCGAATACATTCACTAGTTTACAAAAAAAAACGTAGTGCACACATTCGAGAATTGGATATAATCGCACTAATTAGACATGACGAATTCTTTTCTTTACATTTTTCTTTTATTTATTTCGTACTTTAGACTAATTACAATGAATTACTTACTGTTACAACCACATAACCAATTTGCTTATACGTGCTCACAGTACGAACAAAAAGAGGTTTACACGTTTTGTGTTCGTTCCAACGTTATAATTTTATTTGTAAGGGAGACAACTCATTTTATATTCTTCAATTTGATCATGAGTTATTGCCCACTTTTATTTTTCGTTCATATTTGTTATTATTATATTATCAGAATTTAACATGGCGTCCATTATTTGTTGAAATATTTCTGGCGACATATTTTATACAAAAAATTAGTTTGTTCAATTTTGATAAACATTTATATCTATAGTTAAACATTCTGTAAGTATTTTTATCGCTGACATTTGAAGTATACACCCAATAAATTGAATTTTCAGGATAGTTTTTATTTAATTTGGAATATATATCTGTAAGATATGCATAGATATTCTTCGTCTTTCTTATAAACGCAGTAGCAATATGCTACATTTGTAAACTAGCATATCCCCGTAAATGGTTCAGTTCTTAAAATGTTGTACCCTAAAAATGGCGAGTACATCTGCTAGTTTACAATAAATTGTTCGTACATTTGATAAACGTACGAGACATGGATATAATCGCACTAATTATTCCTGGCACATTCTTTTTTTTACACTTTTATTCATATTGTACTTTAGACGAACGCCGACAAATTATTTACTGGTTCAATCAAGAAGAATGACAAAGACCAATTTGTCTATCTGCGCTCAGGGTACGAACAAAAAGAGGTTTACACTTTTTGTGTTCGTTCCAACGTTTGGCTATTGTATTCAGTCATTGGCGCAAATGCAATTCAAATTACACATCACAATTCAAACTCTCCATGTCTTCTCTAAAATGTCTTCAAACAACCACAGCATAATTAAATATCTTTCCAAACATACAGCATAATTAACCCTCATTGTGACACACAGACTAATGCCTAGTACTGTTATTTGTACATTATTGGAATTAGTTGATTGTTTGTGGATTTATATAAAGTCAGTAAACCAGTTGCTTCCTTATTCGAGTCGAAGCGAGCCTTGATCAAGCTTACCAAAATTCACCGTTGATTTGTCCGTTCTACGTTGACCAGCATGCCCAACTACACTCTGTACTACTTCAATGGCCGCGGCCGTGCCGAGATCCTTCGTATGATGTTTGCCGCTGCCGGCGTCAAATACATGGACAAGAGATTCGAGTTCAACGAATGGGACAAATACAGGAACGGTAAGAAATTTAATGTCCTTAGCGTAATAATAATAATAATAATAATAATAATAATAATAATAATAATAATAATAATAATAATAATAATAATAATAATAATAAAAATAATAATAATATATATATATATACATATATAGTCATCCGTATACAGTAGTGTTCCGCTGTATCACAGCTCATTAGTGCGGCTAGACAAGCAACTGCCTCAAGCCAGAATCGAAACTCAACCACTTCTAACCGTAATGCTATTCGGCTGCTGCTATGATTGGTAGTTAATTAACACTTTTTGTAACAGGGTCCGAACGCCTAAGCTCCAGTTGTTTATGTAAAGATCTTCGGTAATAGACTAATAGTTTTTATATCACTTCTCAATATGCTCAACCCAATATATGAAGTTATATATATATATATATATATTTCTATGTATATATATATATATATATATATATATATATATATATATATATATATATATATATATAGTAAGTTATGAAGATATATATGACAATTAAGCATAAGATTATATCCATAAATTATTTCTTTTATTATGAAAGTATGATAGGTTACGAACTGGAAGCGTTGTAAAGAGATAGCTTCGAATTTGCGGGTATCAAACCCAAAGCAAAATATGATGAAAGTAAAAATAAAATAGGTAAACCCTCTAATTTATTATACCATACCTGTTCACACTGAAGCACTTATCAAAATATTCTGTGGATCTATATTAAAAAAACCTTGTTAAACTTTGTGGCATATTTCCATTCTATGGAGGTCAGGTGCGAACGAACACCCCATAATTTTATCATACCATATTCTTCGAACTGAAACATAATTATCAAAGTATACTTACGCAGATAGATATGAAAAGTCTTTATTAAAGTTTGTGCCTATTTCCATTCTATGGAGGCCAGGCGCGAACGCAGACCACACAATTTTATTATACCATCCCTATTTAAGTTAAAACATATTTATCAAAGTATTATTATGTACATCTATTTCAAAAACACTTGTAAACGTTATTTTTTAATTTTTTAATTTTTAATTTCCATACTTTGTGAAGCAGGTGCGTAGGCAGACCCCAGAATTTTTATGGATCATCATTATGCCAGATCAAACATACCCATTCCTGTGTCTCGATACATCTTCTATCATTATATGTAATCAGTTTTATATAATAGTCAACCATATAGAAGCCTATTCGCGACCAGACACACACACAGACGTTCAGCTTTATATATATATATATATATATATATATATATATATATATATATATATATATATGAAATAAAATGGAGGTGGAAGGACCTGGATACTCAACGTTTCGCCCGATTTATGCGGGCTTCTTCAAGAGGGATGATCATTGACGAGAGAGTCGGAGGATTGGGGCTATATATAATGATGGGGGAGAGCAGCGTGTTTTCCTTATGTAAATTAGATGTCATATATACATGTATATACATTTTTTCTCTTAAAATGTATATACATGTACATATGACATCTAATTTACATAAGGAAAACACGCTGCTCTCCCCCATCATTATATATAGCCCCAATCCTCCGACTCTCTCGTCAATGACCATCCCTCTTGAAGAAGCCCGCATAAATCGGGCGAAACGTTGAGTATCCAGGTCCTTCCACCTCCATTTTATTTCATATCGTCAGATTTAATCGAGCTCAACAATCATATATATATATATATATATATATATATATATATATATATATATATATATATATATATATATATATATGGGGGAGTAGTAAGAAATTTCGTTATTTGATGAAATAATTCTATTTGGATAAAAATACTGTTATAAGAAGTAACCGTTTGTCGAACAATGTATTCTTATTTATTTCTATCAACGAATACATTTTACTTTTTTAAAGAATTGGATGCGTTTTGTTTTAAAACAGATCAGTATAATGAAACCAGATTCTGGTTGCAATGGTTCTTAATGTCGCGAAAATTTTTTTCACCGGTTACTAGTGATTGATTGGAAAATATTAAGCTATCAAAGATTATAACGTAATCCAATCTTATAACAGCAGGGATATGATCGATCTGATCAATTCAGATCCCGCAGTTATTGATGCTATGATTATCTGCGGTGCAGGCTGGACATACTGTTATGGCCAGGAGACAAGGAAAGGAGTTTCTAGTGGATGCATGCTGGCTCTCGCAGGCCCAAGAAGGCAAGGAAGAGTAAATTCAACCAGAAACTTATGATGATCCCCTTTTCTGGCAGCATGGTTATAATTTACATGCATTGGATTTTCACTGGACGGACAGTTATCGAATACTGTTAAAATTTTAAGGGAGTTCAGGGAGAGATTCCGTCGGAAGAGGCCAGTACTCTTCAAATCGAGTCAGTGAGATTTCCATCAGGGCAATGCACCAGTCTACAACTCCATCCTTGTCACAGACTATTTGACCAAGATTGACATCAAGACAGTTCCCGTTCCTTTCTTATAGTCCGGGTCTTGCTCCCTGTGACTTTTAGTTATTCTAAGTCCAAGGAAAACCTTAGTGGTTGTCGTTATGAAACAATTGAGGAGATGAAAGAAGCTATTATGAGGCTCATTAACACACTCACACAAGTGGACATCCATGGGCCATTTCAGATGTTGTTTGAACCGTACAACAAATGCATTGCAGCCGGAGGAGATTAATACGAAGGAGTCTAGCGTTTCATGTATGTACTATCAATAAAAATGCTCATACGAAAAAAATATGGAAACGTAATGAAGGCTTTTTGTATATACATTGTTGTTTTGATTACGAAAATTTCCCACATCTCAGACTATTATAGATTTTTCCTCATTTTTATCTGGTTTTTATGGTTCTTCCAGTTATGGTGTCCCTTTCTTAGAGTTAATGTAATATGTTCATTCATAATGATTTCTCTTATATATTGATACACTGTAACATCCCCTGTAATAACCTGACCTGTCCTTGGCGGATTTTGGAACTAACTTATTGACCCTCGTATTTTGGTATCGCTCAGAGATATACAATTTGTGCGATAATCCATCTTTATATCACGATATAAATATCTACCTTGACGGAAGGGAAATCTACCACTCCTTGAAAATCTATTGTCAGTATCCTCGTTTGAGAAATTTTGCCTGGACCTTGCTGTATTTTCACATTAATCCACAGGATTTTACCAATATTTTAAGGATAATAAAAGGACTTATAACTTATATCAGGATTTACAAGGCTCTACAAGAATTACCAATACCTATTTTTCTACACGCTTGTAGTGTATGTTTTGAATGTATACGTAGGTTAAAATAAAAAAATGTCCACCGGGCATTTATAATACTGCATAATCAGAAATAAAGCTATTAAGATGATTTCATACAGACAGGTGCAGGGTTTGCTACACTGGCATGACAATGTTTCGATCCATAATTTTTTTTAATAACTAAGATCTCACCAGGCAAAGAATTTGTCATTCCCTTATTGCGTTCATATTGAAAAGCCTTTCTACATTCACATAACATTTAACCTCCAACAGGTTAGTATAGCCGCTTACCGCATTAGATTAAAACATCACTATAAATAAGAGAAGTTTAAATATATCCTATAATTAGAACAGTGCGATAATCAAATAATGTTGAAATATAATATTTTCACTACGTTTCGGTCCAGGTAACCTCCAGCCTTCTTCAAGAGAAAAGCCCTGAGAATTCGCAATTTTGAGTGACGCCCGTACTGAGGTTTAAGCCTTCAACTTCCAGAAGAGTGTAATTTTACAATTGAATTTTACTAAGTACTTTATCCACTACGCCCCAGAACTTTGCTTAAGATTTCTGCGGAACTAGACCATGCTACATCGTAGATTAAATAAAGTGTTCGAAATTTCAAGCAGATTTCTGAGCTCGACAGAAAGATTCTTGAGTTCGACAAGATATATCCGAAGAATGTCAGATCTTGTATCTACAGAAACGGCGAAAACCATAGAAAAATTCTTATTTAAAAAATTGTTTTTTCATTATTTTTTTTAATTGTTCAATCATTTAAACGGCTTCGAAACTGTCTTTTGATACTTAAACCTTGTTCAGGACCGTTTAGTAAAAACGAAACAATCCATTGATGGGGACTTACGATTATAAATTCAGAATAGTGAAATAATTGTAATATTCTCAGTGAAATATTGTAATATTCAGGTGATATAATAGTAATTTTCTCAAATTTTTTATGTTATTTATGGTATAAAATGATTTTGTTTGTAAGAGTCTCTGTGAAAGATATCTCTATCTGAAAAGGTTTCCGAAACAAAATAATCAACTTTGCAAAAAACAAAAAAAGTGAAATGAAATCATTTTCATCGATCCAATAAAATGGTAAAATAACAAAAACTAAAAATAAGCTAGTTAGAAATTGAGAATTGCTCTTTCAGCTAAAATGCTATTCAGCTCAACCTTTAAAAATGTTAGAAGGACACTTTTCATGTATATATATAAACGCGAAATCTGTGTATGTATGTATGTATGTATGTATGTTTGTATGTATGTGTGTTCGCTTTTTGTGTATGTCTACAAAAGGCTTTTTTCGCCGTGATTCTCGGTTGGCTCACTCCTTCTTAAAACTTTTTATATGCTGTCTGAATAATAATATCTACGACTAAAGAACTCGGGTCGCAGCTACCTTAATTTACCCAATTGTTACAAGCTATTTTCGATATATTTTTTGATCGCTGCGTAGCGGGAAAAACAGAAACTGGCTTCCAACGCAAAACTAGGTCAAACATCATGGGACTTAACGTTCTCGCACTTGTTAATTTCACTTCATAAACGTCAACTTAACACACTTATCACTTCATCTAATCACGTGGTCGAGATGGTTAGGTCGCAGTTTTTTTCCATTTCTTTCCACCTCCGCGGCAAAGGTTCGGGGTTCAAGCCTACTTTTCTACTGGAACATTTTTTTGTGTTACACCTCCAAACACCCGGCCAATACACATACCTCCAAACATCCGGGCAACGCCGGGTACCCCCCGCTAGTACTTTCATAAATCAGAGTCCATTTTCTGTAGGCTGTGTTTGTACCCAGTCAACGACCGGTACTTTTGCTAGTATATAATAAAATATGACTTTTGATTAAAATTGTAAATTATTTATTTTGGTTTCAGATATGCCCTGCATGCGCGTGCCCGTCCTGGAGATGGACGGTGGCAATAGGATGCCCGAAACTATGGCCATTGCTAGATACCTGGCTCGGGAACACAGTACGTATTTTACAATCATATGTTCTAATTGTTAACATATCGCTTTTCATAGCACATAGACGTTAAGTTTATATATGGTTAATGTTTCATTTAAATTTTCATTCAACCAGAACAACGTTTTAAGATTAGTCGATTATGTCGTGTCATGATAACCTAACAAAGGAATCTTTACCTCACTTTACTCTTTTTTTACCTCTTACCCACTTCTCCTGTTTTCCTCAACCCTTTCTCCAACTCTCTCTTCCTCTCTGCCTAACACATTCTTCTCTAACAAGGCGTGCACACGACACACATTGACAATCCTGTTCTACCACTATTTTAATGGTGAATTCTCTGACGAACTGCAGACACTTGTGTCCCCACCACGTAGACACTATCGACAAACTTGACAGGGAGCTAAATCCCTCCCCACATAGTAGAGATACCTAGATGTAAAAGATCTTTCTACTCCAGTAGTTTCTTCCCCAGAACCACTAGACTCTGGAATTCCATTCCAAGTTCCTGCTTCTCTAACTGTACTGACATGCAGAAGTTCAAGTGTAACGTGAACTGACATCTTGCTGCCCAAATCCCAATATAGTGCCCCAGTAGTTGTTGCCCCTGATAGTAGCCCCCTACAGCAAAGTGGCAATGCGCCTTGTTTGGGGTGAAAATGTAATAAAAAATAAATAAAATGGTTTATTGAGAAGAAGAAATTTATGTTTTTAACTTCTTTACAAACTCAGTTTTTGAGAGGTAAAGGATAGCTTTAATGGAATATCCGAATATCTATGTGAGATCAAGTATTAGCCTCTAAAAAGAGGTTCCCTCATTTTTGAGAATTTTGCATGAAGTAAAATAATACCAGAAGGAAGGAACGTCCATTTACATAATACTTAGATGACGTTTACATATAAATTAATCATAAAACGCTTCATATCTATCCGTTAGATTTCTACCCCAAGAGCAGCATGGACATGATGAGGTGTGACTACATCAGCGATTGCTTCTATGAAATCATGCACGATTACATGAGGTACTACCACTGGAAGAACGGACGCTTCAGGGTGAGTTGGTTATTTAAACATCTAAGGCATATCTCAAACTGCTATAACTCTTTCAAGGCGCTATCAATAGAAATGCACTTTAAAATAATGCATATATCTTACACTCATTGTTTATAGGTAAGTTTGCTGTGATAATTCATTAATTAATTTTAGGAATCGCCCATAATTACTATTTATCTGAGAATGCTACACTTTTTTTCTTTTTTAGTTTGATTTTAAACCCCTATCATTCGGAGGAAAAAATAAATGTGTTTCTTGTTCTAAGATAGACAGTTATTATCATTATAAAAAAAACATTTTTTTAAAAATGTCAGATTATTACCGTATATTTCAGTGTATAAGACGACCGTCAGATAAGGCAACGTCACAAATTGGAGCAAATTCATATAAATTTATCATATACTGTTATTTATTTTATAAGGCGATTGCTAAATCACATAACCAGATTGCAAAACTCGGTATCTTATGAAATATTGTTTTTAAGATGATGTTTGAACTTTAAGGGTCGCTTACGCCGATACATGCAATATGTCTTTTATATATACTTCATAAACTATATTTACTTTATGATGCAATATGTCTTTGATATATTGCATCATAAACTATATTTACTTTATGATGCAATATGTCTTTGATATATACTTCATAAACTATATTTACTTTTGTTTTGCTTTACTATTCTAACCATTTTATTTACATCTTGATATTTTGTCTCATTTCTAGTCTACATGGGATTAATACGTGGGCACAATGAACAAGGGATTTAGAGGGTGCATTCTGTTAGTGGCAAGTTTTCCTTTCATTTATTATAGAAGTGTTTGCGATCTACGTTGCGCAACGTCCCATTGGCCAAGGAATCTTCAAACTTTGCTTCTTAATTAACCCCGAGGCAAAGTAGAAATCTCGTGAGTGACGTCATGGAAATAGTGCCCCGTTCTAGCAGCAAGAGTCTGTTATTGACAGAATGTGTAT
Source organism: Euprymna scolopes (assembly GCF_053919585.1). Lineage (NCBI taxonomy): Eukaryota > Metazoa > Mollusca > Cephalopoda > Sepiida > Sepiolidae > Euprymna > Euprymna scolopes. The sequence goes on along the minus strand of NC_136521.1, from coordinate 16,003,717 downwards.
TGGATGTCTTTCCCCGAAATCCAGTTTCGGAAAAGTGTAACACTGCGAGCTAAGACAAACAATAAAAATGAGGATACCTGCTTCAATAGTGATGATGGAAAATAAAAATGTCAAAAACAACAAAACAAACATTATAAAATAAACGGTCATATATTATTGATTTTAAATTAAAGTAGAGATGGGATGTGTTAACTGAATTTGAACGTCGACAAAAGAGAATTAGATTAGAAACAAGTTAAAGGTAACAGTATGTTACTGTTAAAGTCGGTGTTTAAAATGTTAATTTCGCATACACTATCTTCTAAATCTTTGTTATTTGAAAGTTCGTGATAAGATTCAGAAACATATCTTTAATTTAACCGGCACATACATTGTTGTTCCTCTCTGCATTGCCTCTTTCTCGCAGATGTTGCTAATTGCAATCATTTTAAAAGTATTATTGCTTGTATTTTCAGAATTCTCTGCTCTCTCCCCTGCTTCATTTGTTCTATATCGTTTTCCTTGTTGGATAATAATCGCCATCAATTCCCTGTAATACATTGGAATACATTGAAATATAGCTTCCTAGTCCAGCCGTCTCTCTCCAAGAACTGCATTTTTCAGTTATTTTAAATTTTCTAACATTCTTTTCTATTCGTTTCAGTTTGGTAACAACGGAATGATGTCTTCCGACATGGGAGGTAACTCCGGAATGATGTCCTCCAACATGGGAGGTAACAACGGTGATATGATGAACTCCAACTATGACGTTAGTACACTTATAACATTTTATACGTTACACAAAGAGTTCGCACATAGTCTTTAATTTTCTGCCTGTGTATTTTCGCCAATGAACGATTAAGCCACAACTAAACTAAAGAAAGTATTTCATACAGTTTGCGCAGACTTATTCTCCGATCGTTGCTTTTCGTTTCGGTAGTCACGGCCATTTTTTGCTGATGCTCTTATTATTACATATAATATAATATAATATAATATAATATAACATAATATAATATAATATAATTACATCACTCATGCCTAGAAAAAACTGTGAAGATATACTGGTTTTTAAAGATTTTATCTGAGAGAATCGTTGTTCATGAGATTAATATCTAATCCTAATTACTTTTTAACTTGTATTTCTAATTTAGTCTTTGTCAGATACGGGCAGACTCATAGGGCAACATTCACTTAGATTCTCTATATACTGTCAGACGCATGACCATTATCGCTTCCCAACTTCGACTGAGTAGTAGCCTTGATCTGCTCCCGAACACGTGCCGTAATATACATGTCATTATCGTCTAACATGTATTTCTAGCGCGTTTTATCTCGGAAGTTGACCCAATGAACCCACGTTTTAATCACTACTGCTGTCACTGAAAAAAAGTCGTTTGGCGCCAGGTTATGCTGAGATGTACTAATGTAACCCTCGCCGTTTGTACATTTATATACTCGCAAATTTCTGCTCGCTCGCAGTCGTTGTATAACAGATAGAAGAGAAGAAATCCATGGAAACAACAGCGTTGATGATTTATCTCTATATTTAATCTGTATTTGCTTCTCTCTTTTTTTTATATATCATTTCATTTTATATGTCGTGCATTTTATATTATATGCCTGTCTTTTTATATGTCAAATATGTTTTAGAATATAGAATGGTTCTACGCATCTATGTGTATCAGTTAAAATAGAAGCACAGTTGTTTTTTTGTTTTCAACTATTCGGCATAATTTTTAGAAGAACATAATATCATTCATATTTTGTCTTTTCGATTTCATGCAATTTAAATTTTGCAATATATGATCTTTTTCAGAACTACATGCAATGGAGATACATGAACACCTTCAACCGTATCATGCCTTTCATGGAAAGAACACTGAGCATGCGCGATGGTGGTAATAAATTCTTCATGGGTGACCAGGTATAGTTTTTATTTTTTAAATTTCGTAATAAACATAAATAATCTGTGAGAAAAAAAGGGTCATAATGTCAGTCCTAAGTACAATCACAACTTTTCTTCTTCATTTGATTGTGATATTATGGTGTCTCCCCTCATCCAAATAGTGGATAGTGAGGGAGAAATAGAAAAAAGATGTTTGATAAGAGACAACAAAAAAATACGTGCATCGGTAGATAAAAAAAAGGTATAGGAAATGTGGATATCAGAAGACCATGAATAGCAAGTTGTTCACTAACGCACAAAAAGGAAAGCTGAGATGCTGTTATAACCAATGTGCGCTAATTATTAGAACAAAAAGGTCCGTTTTAGAGTAAGTTTTTAGGGATTGTCTGAATTTTCTTACAGTTTAACGACAGTTAGAAACGCTTTGCGGGCGGTTTTGATATTGTGAAGGTTGCCGACAGAGAGAATTGAGGGCAGTTACTAGCTAGACACAGTGGACGACATTTGCGCAGTATTCATAGTAAAACTCAGCTCACGTTTCGGACCAGCATTAGAGAATTGAGATGAGCTGACATTAACTGACTGAACACGACCTCGACAGAACGTACATATGGTTCTTTTCGTGTAACGGCTCGACAGTATCACTCACACACATACGCACACACATTCTTTCTCACACACGCATTCACATACACATCATCTGTCTAGTTGAAATCATTATCAAAAATTCTCCCCATTTTTTTATCTATGCCTATACCTATTCCAAGAACAAAGTTTCTTTGATAAAACTGCACGTCTGTGGAACACTATTCCGTTTTCCTGCTTTCCAACTGACTACAATATAGTTGCCTTCAAGTCCAAAGTGAACAAATTTTTTATTAGCTATCCCTTAAGTAATTCAATTTACTAAATTCCCTCTACTAACGATTACTGCGGCATGTTCTTTTTGGCCACTGTACACTCATAAAATTTTATCCTCGAGTGGTCTCCTGTAGGGACTCTTTGTTAAAAAAAACGTAGTCCAACTGGTATTTGTAAAATATGTTTGAGTGTCTATGTTTTCTTTTTAGTTGTTTTATTTTATCGTATTTTATTATATTTGTGAATCCATGCGTACGCTCTTGACAGCCGCCAATGCGAAAAACGATGACATGCACAGAGGACCAAAAAAGCGACAACCATTAAAAATGTTGCGTCAGCAATAGATATTGTTTGTAGTGAAATAAAGCCAGATAAATAAAATTGAAATAAAATCCTATTACAATTTTAATTATACTTTTTTTTCTCTTTGTAGATGAGTGTGTGACAGTACGAAATACGTCCATCGGTATAGGTATAGGAAATGGGGTTAGTAAAAGAAAAGGATTAGCAAATTGTTTACTAACGCACAGAAAGGAAAGCTGAGGCACAGTTGTAATTAAAGAGCGGTAATTATTAATAAAAAAGATCCATTTTATGGTTAATTTTAAGGGATTTTGCAAGTTTTTCGACGGTGAGAAGCGGTTTGCGATCGGTTTTGCTATTGCGATGGTCGACCACATTTAGAGTTACCAGTTGGATATAGAGGAGTAAGCGACAATAAAACGCAGTTCATGATTCAGACCAGTTCGAGAAAGCTTTAATAGAGCGAAATGGGTGTACATCAACTGATCGAACACAGTCTCGACAGAACGTAAATATGGACCTTATCGTGTAGAGGACAACATTATCACTCACACACACACTTACACAAACAATCATTAACACACACACACAGACACTCTCCCACACACTCACTCACACACCGGGCACACTCACATTTACACACACACACACACATGCACACACATACACACTTACACACACACACTCACACTTACACGCACACACACACACACACACAGAGTCCAACTAATATTTTTATATGTCGAAGGTTCTATGTCTTTCTTGGAACGTTATTCAATATTCTTTTATTATACCTGTGGATCCCTGCGCACGCCATCGACGGTCGCCAATGCAAGAGACAACGGCACGGCCAGATGGGAAGATACAAGACAGCACCAGGAACAGTTGTAGTCGGTAGTAGGAAAAGTTGTAGTCGGTAATATACATTGTTCAGGGTGAAATAAATTAAAATAAATAAAATTAGAATAACATCTCATTAACATTCTAATTATGTTTTTCTTTTTGTAGATGATGTGGTGTGACATGATGTGCTATTGTTGTATGGAGAACCCCTACATGGAGAACCAGTCCATGTTCAGCAACTACCCCAAACTGATGGCCCTCTACAAACGTGTGTCCTCTCACCCTAAGATCTGCGGATACCTCAAGAGCCGCAGCAAGACCATGTGGTAGAACATCATTTTTTGCTATGGTTTCTTGAAGAATTCCTACATGGAGAACCAATTTATCTTCAGCAACTACCAGCATTTCCGGAATATTGAGTGTTTCTATATGTTAAAAAAACTATATTGTATCAACATTATCAATGTATACAAGAATTGAATTCAGCTAATAAAAATAATTTGCACTGATACAATTATTTATTCTTTATGAATATATTTTATAAGTAATTTTTCAATTGTCCCAATAATTAAACGTTAACGCTTAATTATTTAGACAAACGTACACCAGTGGATGAGATTACTAGTTTATATATGAGGTAGTACATACATACTGTTAACTTAAGCGATAGAAACCATTTCAGACGGGTCGACGATGAGTAACTATGATTCGAAGACTAGACGGTAGGAAAGAATGTCGATAATACATAGGTTGATGTGACATTATATTTATATGGAGATTGATTCAGAAAAAGTGTCATGCCACTTGACGTATAGAGCTAACGAGAAAGAAAATGTGATCAATATAAATAAAAGTACTATGTGTAGGAGGAAAACAGTAAGTAGAAATAGAATTCCACAAGCCTGCTTTTCTAGGAAAGAACCTGCTGGAATAAGAAACTGTTCAACAATTAGGTATCAGACAAATTGATATAGACGACTAGACCAATGAGTCAACAGAACTGACACAAAGGAAGCAGAGAACAAATTAAACTGTTCTGAAGAACACATGGCATAATATCATATAGAAAAATACTGAGACTAGTAACTATTGTGGTGGCACACAATAATTTGCATATGTGGATAGTAATTACACATAAATAGGAAGACTCAGTTAGTCTGAGTGTGTGTTCACCAGAAACCACCGAAGGCCGCCGAGAGCAGATATGTTTCTCCAGCAAAGACTCTCTTATTTGACACCATTATGTAAATATCCTGTAAATATACCTTTTCCTAATACACTTCTTATTTGATCTACCTTTGTTGAGTCGTCAGTGTATTGCTTTCTACGTTACTTGTTTCAATCTGCAAACTTAACAGTAACATCACCTCTGTGAGAGAGTGATTGCAGAGAAGAACAAGGGTCGGACCAATCAAATTACAGATTCTTTTCTGCACCTTAGCAAGAACATCCAAACGGGGCACTGACTTACCAGCCCAGATATAACGACAGTCCTACATACATGAGTTTAATAGCGGCTGTGTATATATCGGGGACGCCATAATAAGGACAAGAAATATAACGGAGGACACAATTCCTGGGGATCTCATATTTATAACAGAAGGCTGATATAGGTGAAAGAAAATGTGCAATGGACAGGAGGAGGGAATTAATTATTGATGATGGTTACAATTTTCGAGGGTTTTTCATATGAGTTCATTTACAAAGACGGTAGACAAAATCACATTACCTTCTAGGTGGATTACAAACGAAGACAAAAGGCTTACTTATTACATGATGATATTTATTATTCTAGCTGGATGAGAGTATCAGGGAGTCGATTGCCTTGCAGAATTACATTATCTTGCCTCCCTTTCTAGTTAGCTTCCAAAAGAGGTTCGGCTAACTCACTCTCCCGACTCTGTCAAGTCGGCACCCATCGGACTTCTCTCTTGCTTAACTCTTACATTTAGCAAGCACTATTCACGTAATGACACTCTTTATAAAGTCTCAACTCAGATTTTTAAAGGCGCAGCAGTTTTAAACATTTTGGCCAGCGGAAAACGCGTCTCAATAAATTCATCTCAAATCTGCACACTTAAAAGTAAACTGGCCATTAACAAATAAAAGGCATTCTACGTGTGCCGACAATGTGTTTAATACAATCTCAAAAGTTTTCAAAAAATACTCAGCCAAAGCGGTCGTAAACAATCTAACAAGAAGAATACACATCTAAGCTTAATTCTTTTTAAAGTGTTCAATATGATCAAAAATCCGTGCTTCAAAAGCAAACGGCTTAATTAGCAGAATATATGTAACAGCAATTCTATTGTGTGCATCTAAAATCAGTGTCCTTAAATACCAAAAGTATAGCGGCCGTAAACACTCTAGCAATCAAAATCATAATTTATCGCAAATATATAAAGTTTGAATTATCCATTAAAAAACACTCGTCGGATATCTTCAGTCTCTCCGTACATGAAGACAACCTTATATGAGGATGCTTCAGCTTATAAGTAAACATTGAACAACTATTCAAAATAAAAATAGTATTCGGAGCCTAAACAAAATTTATTCGACGCAGCTATGCACTGTATTTTGCGAGAAAAGGCACACTTTCTCCTGGTGATGACGTAACAGTATGTAGGTTTATACAACTAGAAATTCTTTCTAAGAAGCTGCAATAAAGATCTCCATCTCTACTATGATATGAAAGGAACTTTGTGTGTGTCTATGTGTGTAAGTTCGTTCCCTATATATTATGTGTGTAAGTTCGTTCCCTGTGTACTCGAGGACGACGATGCCGATTTTTATTAAATTTGACATGAAGGTACTTTATGTTCCTGGCAGTATGTTAGATAGGTTTTGTATCGGAATGTCTTCAGTAAGTATCGATAACACTGGGTAACAGCAAAAGAAAAAAAACATCAGGGGTTTCACAGCTGATTTAGACTAATTTTGTTGTTCTGAGTCCGAATATCACATGGATTTTGCTCTATCGGGTCAACTTTTTGAGATACGATGAGCTATACATATGCTAAAATCAGGGGGTTTGAGTTCAATTATATTTTTCTTGAAGAATATATCGAATTACAATGCACAGACACGAATAATATTATAAATAATTAATATATTTGTGTTTATCATAAATATGTATAGAATTTATTTAATATTTTATATATTTTTGTGGGAATTTAGGCTAACGAGGGTTATACTTTAGCAAATTTGGGTCATTCTTCCCAAGGACTGCGTAGTGACAATATTGCCTCTTAGATTCTCTCTCATATTCTCATTACCTTAACATTCATTGCCTTTGCCTTAAATTAACTCATTGTGGGCCCAGTGTGTGTTTAGACGTGGAAGTTGGTGCACGCCGGTTTTGTTATGCGGGTTCGTGTATCTGAGAAAATAGTACAATTATGGCATATTTAGTGGCTATAAATCCTAGTACTAATTCATTAACTATGTTTCAGTATGAGCGTATTTAAAGAGCAGTAAACGGGGGATTCAGCTTATATTTGTTTATTTTCCTTTTTGGAATTGATCGGGTTTTTAGAACAATAAAGGGAATTCCACAATTAGCCAATCAAATCAATACATGTCTCACCATTACTCCATAGGAATATATAAATAAAATATAATTCAAAATTTACTTAATTAACCCTTAGCCAATCAAATTGATTCTAAATTTCATTGTCTGACACTCATCTGCATCTTTCTGCGAAGAAATTCCCGTACCAGCGTTCACACAGCTTCCCAACAGCGACGATGAGACCACCACTGCAGACGAGCAAGGATATACGGAAGAGTTCGAGCATGAAGCACGAGATGGTCTTCAGCTCTTTTCACAATGTGAGCTTAATGATCTAGTTCGGGATCTCAGCTTGTCGAAGACTTCCTCCGAACTGTTGGCCTCCAGACTCAAAGAGAAAAATCTACTTGGCAAGGACGCGCGTATCACTTTCTTTCGTAGAAGGCATGAGGACTACATGTGCTACTTCTGCCAGAATGAAGACCTCGTGTACTGCCGAGATATCGCCGTTCTTCTTGTTAAACTCGGCGCTCCTCAATACGATCCGAGAGATTGGCGACTCTTCATTGACAGCTGCAAGTGCTCTTTGAAGTGTGTGCTCCTCCACAACGGGAACCAGTTCGCCTCAATCCCTCTTGCGCACTCCACAACTCTCAAAGAGAAATATGAAGCAGTGAAGTGTGTGCTCGACAAAATCCAATATGAGCAGCACAAATGGATCATCTGCGTCGACTTAAAGATGGCGAACTTTATACTTGGTCAGCAGTCCGGGTTCACGAAGTACCCATGCTTTATATGTATATGGGGCAGTCGAGACAGAGCCCAGCACTATGTAAAGAAAGAGTGGCCGGCGCGAGAGTAGTTAGTACCTGGGGCGAGAAACTTCATAAACGAACCTCTTGTTGACTGGGAGAAGATATTGATCCCACCGTTACACAATAAGCTTGGGTTAATGAAACAGTTCACGCGCGCTCTGAACAAGGATGGGAAGTGCTTCAACTATCTGTGCCGAGCCTTTCCTCGACTGACCATTGAGAAACTGTAGGCCGGCATTTTCGATGGCCCACAGATACGGCAGCTCATAAAGGACACAGAGTTCCAAAACTCTACCATTTCATATGTGTTATTTTCAATTTAAATTTTATAGCTTTTTTTTCCATTCTTGGTGATAAAATTTTTTTTATTTTTTCTGATATTTCGCTAATAAATAACCTAATCAGGGTAAGAAGTCTGATCCGTAAGGTTTTTTTCTTTTTTCTCTTTTTCATTTTGGTGTTATAGACTCAATGCCTCGGAGAAGAAGGGAAATAGGAATGTTCGTCTTGTTTCGGTAGAACCACGTGTGTTATATTCCGATTTTTGAGCTGGAATTTAAATTAGAAGATGTTCACCCACTTTTTAGAAAATAGATACTTGCAAAATAAAGGAAACGTGCATACACTCCAGAAATCAAAATCTCATCATAAAACAAAATAAGAATAAATCATTTTTATAATAAATTTTCTAATACGTTTCTTAATGTTTTAGATAAGGATTGGTTATTCGTATAATTTGGGTTCTTCGGATAAGTATTTTCATCTCGAGTGTCATTTTCACGACCTTTCAGCAAGGAGCAATTGCGCTGTGTTTAAAGTACTTGGAAAAATCAATTATTAACCTGATATTCTTGTAAAAGTTGAAGATTTAATTCTCAGTGGGGGCGACTAAAAAATTACAAAATGCGAACTACTTAAAACTTCTAAACAATCATGGCTGACGGAACGAGAATATGCTACCGTTTCAAATTCCGTCGCAATTTCCGTGTTCAACAGAAATATTCTCGAATTTGGCAAGGTACACCTGAAGAAGGTCGAAGTTTACATCGATCGAAACGGTTTGAAAATGACACCCAAGATGAGAACAGTAGTCCAACGAATGGATTTTCTAACTTATCGCTCAGTACAGAAAAATAAACTAGAAATTTAAAGAAAGTATTAAGGTATTCATTTCAATCTCCCAAACAAACACGCCCTCATGACAGACAGATATTTCAGCTTTTACCACATTCCTTTAATATATACATAACTTCCGTAATATATACAGAATATGGGAGTGTGTTTCGGCGCTTGGAAGACAATAACAATGCAGTTTCGCGCAAACACAGAGCATTCGTGAACAAAATAATTTGATGTGAAATAATATTGCAAAATGTTTTATTTCATTAAGTATTTTTTTATATCGTTTTTTTATTGGACACCTCTGTTATAGCATAATCCTGTTGACACACCGGTCTCCCTTTCTTAACCGACGTTAAGCAACATTGACCCTGGTCAGTACCAGATGGGTAACCATTTGGGGATACCAAGCCCTGTATGTAATAGAATGCCGACTCCTTCATTAGAGAATTAGAAAGCTGGCCGTGATACGTATGGGACTGGGGATCGCTAGTGAATTTTATACTCCCTAGATACTTTCTCCTTCAGAGAAATTCGGTTCACCCACTAAGGATTAATGTTGTTATTTATTATTTATTCTTCTATTATTCTGTGTATTAAATTGTGAGATTTTCTATAATCTATCTCGATCTATTCTATATTATGACAGGTGTTTTTTTCAGAATTGTCTGGTCTATTTCCTGCTTCTTTTGTCGCAGCTCGTTTCATTCGTTGATCTAGTGGTCTCCATAAATTCGCTGTGTTTATACCACAGTGTAATAAATACATGTTTTATTCCAGTAGTATTTTTTAAGAACTGTAGTGTTGTGGAACCCTATTCCTGCTAACTGTTTTCCCCAACCTATAACCATAGTCTTTTCAAAACTGAGGTCATTATACATCTCCTGTCTTTTCGATAATCAGCTTTCGTTCTTACTTGCCCTCCCTTTACATTAAGTGGCTTGACGCCTTGTCTAGAACAAGTTCCATTGAAGAAAAAACAGTAAATATGATGCGTTCCCCAGCGCTCTCCGGCCAAAACAGACGCGAAAAAACTTACAGAAAAATAAACGTCTTTATTCTTTTTTTTTAAATGTTGCAACTACTAAAATCACCGTTCGGGTATAGCACGAGAAAAACTTAGTGACGACGTGGGATAACAGGGGTGGTGGGTGACGGTGTCGGTGGGCAAAGCGAGCGGTGTTCCAACAACCGGGCGCGTGCCTGTCTGTTTCTCCTTCTGCCCGACAAGCCATCCGCTTTTGTTTATATAGGTCTCGAATTTTGCCAATGCACCTGCAATGTCAACGACTTTAACCTGTAACTCCATCAACGCGTATATCTGGCCTCTGCTACCGTTGACAGTCCAACACCTGAAAGTCTTCCGCACAATGCACTGTGCGACAAATATATATTTGTACACAAAATAATAAATCATTTAAGTGAATGCAGACAACTCGCACCTAAAAATACAAAACAAATACAACCAAGAAGGAAAGACAGTCAATAGAGAAACTCTGTAAACGTTTTTAGTTTGAACAATAAATAGAAGTAAACCATTTTCAACTATTACTATACCAAGTAAATATTTTCTAAAAATAATATACAAGCATTCATACTGATCTTGTAATAATACCAGTGTAAAAGCTAAATTTACTTAGAATAGCCCAATTGATTGATCCGGGAATATTCTTGCATTTCAGTTTTTTTTTAATTTGTTAAAGATGTCTCTTGGTTACTAACTGAATTTATCTCAGAAACTGAATATGTGTGGTTAGAAATTCTTAGCTTAATTAAGATAGAAGTAGATTCAGTGTATGTGTAGTGTCTGTGTGCACTCTTGCTGGAAATGCGATTTCAATATTGGTAGGGGAAATAATGTAGATCATAATTGTTGCGATTATCTATTGAGGGACTGGATGAGAGATACTAACAGAGTCAGCTAAGAGAGGTCAGTTGTCGGTATTCCTATTATAATAATTATTAGGCTAAATGTTATTACTATTCATATTTTTAGTGTTGCTACCTGGTGGAATAATTGGTACAGTGAAAGGGGGCGGGTAGTTGGTATTTGATTGACAATGGAATGGAGGGTGCGAATGATTTGCAGTTATTTTGGGGTCTTAAGTTAGTATCTTGGTTACAGTGCAAGAATATATATCTTCATGGATGCAGTTATTACCGCGTTTTTAGGGTCTTACTGGAAAAGGAATTTCCTGGACCGCTTTAATAGTCTTATCTGATGATATTATTGTCGGTGCTAAGTAATGCATTGTTGCGTAAAAAAATCTAAATGGTATTTTTATTAAGTAGAGTGTTGTATCTATGCTGGTACTTAGATGATTTTTTACAACATTGAGAAATTATTTATTTTGGCATTAGAACTGAAAGAGGGTATTAAATCAGATATTATTTTGTCTCCCCGGTCTTTTTCGCGGGTTAGAGTTATTATGGTTAGAGTGTTAGCGTTATTGTATAGGGGTGCAGTTATTATTATTATTATTATTATTATTATTATTATTATTATTATTATTATTATTATTATTATTAAGAAGATGTAAATATTTCTTTTTAAAGTAGCCTATCGAACAATAAATTATTGTAAACTAGCAGGACTCGTTAACCGGCGTTGCCCGGTAGAAGTGTGACCCACCCTCTCGCAAAGAAGTAAACTACGGCTGTTGTTCTTTTTTGTTGTTGTTGTTGTTGTTGTTGTTGTTGTTGTTGTTGTTAGTGGTGGCTACTGTCGTCCCTGAGCAATTGCGGACAGTGGCGACCGTGGCCGAAATGAAATAATCTGGCTTTCACTGGCGATTAGTGCTGGTTTAGGGCGATAACATACAGTTATCGTTTGAATTTAAAAATAGCAGCTCCTGCTCATATGTGGCAGCAGTACTCCATCTTTGGGCGTAGTTGGCTCTTATATAGATAGAGAATTGCATCAGTAGTGAGATATCTTCTGGAGCGGTAGAATGATCTTGCCATTTCCCCAGCGACCTTGGCCACAGACTTATGCACGTTTTCCATTTAAGATCAGAAGTAAAGGACAAACCCAGAAGCTTATCAAAACATGAGGCCTCCCCTAGACGAGAGCCATCCATTTCAATTGATTCCAGATGGGGATCAGAGCGTTTATGATGTAGAGATAGGAGCTTGGTCTTAGATGCATTAAAGGTAACCAGCCACATCTTTCCCCACTGTACCACGCGCTCAAGATCAGAGGAGAGAGAATAAGAGACAACATCATTTACGGCCTTTGATGTGTTGCCATAGATGGTCGTGTCATCAGCATAGATATCAACGAAGGATTTTAGTATGTGTTTTGGGAGATCATTGATGTAGATCAGGAAGAGAGTTGGGTCCAGTATGGACCCCTGATGGACACTAGCATTAACACTGTGGACCTCTGACTCTGCCCATGAACCACTACTCTTATGAGTCTATCAGAGAGAAATGATTTAATGATCGAGAAAACATTTCCAGTTATACCGTAGCTGGAAATTTTGTGTAATAGGCCTTTATGCCAAACCTTATCGAAGGCCTTTGATATGTCGAGAGCAACTGCCCTAGAAATGGAGTCTTTTTCGAGAGATTTGGTAATCCTATGAGATATAACCGTTAGCACATCTGCTGTAGATCTAGCAGAACGGAAACCATATAGCGTGTCGCTAAGAAGGTTATTTCTGCTGACGTGGTTGACTACTTCTCTATTTATTGTGGATTCCAGCAACTTACTCATGATACACAAAAGAGACTTATTGGTCTGTACTGAGAGGGGAAAGACTTATCACCTGAATTCTTAAATACAGGGCATACTGATGAGGTTTTCCAGGATGTTGGAAAGCACTTCTCTTTACGGCAAAGCTTCAACAGTTTTATAAGTATGGGGGCAAGTTCTGGTTGTAATTTTTTTAACACTATAATTGGAATACCGTCAGGACCAGTTGCTTTACTGGAGTCAAGGTTCTTGATTAGCTTAGCGACCTCACACACAGATATTTGTATTTTGCATAGCGTGTTGTCTGTTATAGAAGTGAATACGGGGAGTTGATTGCCTTCGTCGCACAGGGTAGAATTTGCCGCAAAGTTTTTAGCAAATAGTTTGGCCTTGCCAGATGCTGTCGAGATGACCTCTGGTCCATTGATAATGGTTGGGATAGAACGCACGCTTCTGTTCAGGATCCTATTTGCTATTTGCCAGAACTCGTGGGAACCAAGCCACTGCTCAGCTACTTTGGATTTAACGGATTGAGCAAATAGTTCTCTTGCATTTTTTATTACTCTTTTATAGTGGTTGCTGGCGGTTCTGAAAGAAGATTTAGTTTCAGTGCATCTATTACGTTGGTAGCTACGGAAAAAGTGATTAATGTGTGCAATGGCAGCAGCACATTCAGGGGAGAACCATGGCTGGCTGTTAGGTTTTTGTTGGAATTTTTTAGATGGTATGAATTTGTCTATGCCTACAAGTAACCATTCGGTCAGGTCTGATACTATAGAGGACGCATGCCTATTTCCGTTTGTTGTTCAAGTCTACCTCTTTTTTTTAACCCTTCATTAATTTCCAGTTTTATGTCGTCTTTTTTTTAACCCTTCATTAATTTCCAGTTTTATGTCGTCTTTTTACATATCGTTTCTCGTTATATCACCAGTTAAATAACGTTGAGCCTGGTCAGTATAAGATAGGGGAATAATTTGGAAAACACTAGACGCTGTATGTAGTAGGACACTGAAACTTCCAGAAAATATTGCAAAAATCTAATGTTGTAATCTCCCCTAACGGATATATACATGCGACTAGGGACCGCTTGTGAATTTCATACTCCCATGAAACTTCTTCCTTCTTAGGAAGCCAGTTAAACCTGATTAGTGTTAGTGCTGCAGTTTTATACTGACCAAGCGCAAAGTGGCATAACTTCAGTAATGGGAGAAAAGATGTGTCAATATGATTACGTTGATCTTCATCCCACGACAGGAAGCTGTGACACAAAAGCAAAAATATGACCTGCTAAAAAATACTAGGTAACTCACTCGATATTTAGCGGTAAGGACGCCTCAAGTAATACAATAAATAAAGTAAAATTATTTTTTTCTCAGAGCGTGATAAAGCAATTCCTGGGAAACTGCACAGGATCACACCTTACCAATGGCCAAGACAATGGCCTAAATACAATTTACTTAAACTATGAAGAAACTATTTGGAGATTCGTGGTTAAAGAAACTTATAAAATAACAACATAACCGACATAAGTCCAGTTCAAACAGACAGAAGTATATAGAAGCTAGAAGTAATGGTAAGAAAGGAATAGCGACAGCTAAGAGAGAATTTACGGAACCACTAAAAAACGCATCGAAGCACAAAAACTAGGAACTCGTGACTTCTGGAAAATCTACAACAGTGTAGTAAATAATGGGCAATCAACAATTCCCCCCACTAACCAACAATCACGAGGTTGTTTGCTCAGCAACCGAAAAGGCTAACATGCTTGCCAGTCGGTTTACCTCCAACTCCACACTGGACCCTTCCAACCACCCCTACCTGAATTTCCTATGCGGACAGACGCCACGCTAGACGATCTGAAAATCACCCCTGCTTAGGTGCATGCTATCATAAAAAAACCTTGACGCTTCAAAGGCATGTGGACCCGATCTCATCCCAGCTGTGCTATTAAAAAAGTGCTCAGCCGAAGTAGCTTCAGTTCTCTTCAAACTCTACAACAAATGCCTTAATGAATCTTGCTTTCCGGGCCGTTGGAAAACTCCTTTTGTGGTACCAGTATTCAAGAATTCTGGCAAAAGAATTGACCCAATAAATTATCGCCCCATTAGCCTCCTCCCACTTTTTGCCCAAATATTTGAGACCTTAATTAACAAAGCTCTAGCCCATCACTTTACAGATGCTAAACTTCTGACTGACCGACAATATGGATTCAGACAAGCCCGTTCCACAGCGGACATCATAACTGTAATCTCGTAACGTATATACCATTCACTAGACAAAGCGGGGGAGGGTAGAGCGGTAGCTCTAGATATATCTAAGGTTTTTGACAGGATATGGCATGAGGGTATCCTCAGGAAAATTAGATCATACAGTATCAGTGGTAGAATAGATAATATAATTAAATCCTTCTTAGATAAGAGAAAAATCCAGGCTGTCCTCGACGGTCGTACATCTAAACAATATGATATAAATGCGGGAGTTCCCCAGGGGTCTATCCTTGGACCTCTACTGTTCCTGATATTCATAAATGACCTCCTCGAAAAAATTGCCTCTGAGATGGGTATATATGCTGATGACACCACACTCTATAACAGGCACGACAGGAAAACAAATGAACACATATCTAAAGAAATGGAAGAAACATTAGAGGATGACCTCCGATCTGTAGTGGAATGGGGACAAAAATAGATGGTCACGGTCAATGCCGTCAAGACCAAACTAGTTTCATTCAATAATTACAAGAAACCATCTCTACCACCAATGGTCATCGACTCTTTATCTGAGAGTACGTCTTTCAAGCTCCTTGGCCTAACGTTCACAGGAAACATAAGTTGGAACAATTACATCGAGAGCATTGCCAGGGCTGCTGCGAGGAAGGTGGGCTCTCTCTACCGTACTAGAAAACTACTAACACCCGAAAGTATCCTGCACCTCTATAAGGCAACCATTCGCCCATGTATGGAGTATTGCTGTCACATTTGGGCTGGTGCATCAGCTACTAGTCTCTCGCTTCTTGACAGGGTTCAAAAGAGAGTCGTAAATCTGATAGGCCCTGAACTGGCATCTAAGCTCCAGCCTCTGTCCCATCGTCGAAACGTTGCATCCCTCTGCCTGTTCTACAAGTATTTTAGTGGTGAATGCTCTAACGAACGGCAAGCACTTGTACCCCCACGACGTGGACACCCTCGACAGACCCGACAGGCTGCAAAATCCCACCCCCACACTGTAGAGATCCCTAGATGTAAAAGATGTTTCTACTCCAGTAGTTTCTTCCCCAGAACTGCTAGACTTTGGAATTCCATTCCAGCTCACTGTTTCCCCAACTGTACTGACGTGCAGCAGTTCAAGTGCAACGTGAACAGACATCTTGCTGTCCAAATCCCTACATAGTGCCCCAGTTGTGGTTTCCCCTGATGGTAGGACCCTACACCAAAGTGGCAATGTGCCTTGTTTTGGGGTGAAAATGTAATTAAAAAAAAACAAAAAACAACAACGAACACCACACAAAATATTCTATAATCTATCTAAAGCTCTGTGGATCTTGTTTCTAAACGTATGTTGAGCGCCATCATTTTTTGAGATCATCTATGCAAAAGAAATGAGATTCAGCGTAAATAAGAACGGGAGGTTGTTTTACTCTTTTAAAACGGACAATAACTACCGACAATGGACGACGTCATAAAATGATGATTTTGTGGGCTTGACACTGTTCCACATTGAACAGGGAGAGATAAAGAAACATATCGGAAGGGTATTATGAATAAGAGACAGAAAAAAAAGTGGAGAACAGATTAAACGAATGATTAATTCTCAAGAATGAAAAATATTTAATTGTGGCCCGATTATACCCCCCGCCCTTTGTGAAGGTTGGAGTTCTCCACATTTTATGGAAGAGTTATGCTTAACTTTTATGGTACTCGTTGGGAGACACGTAAAATGGAAATAGTGTTATTGCTTTAGCTATTTCAAATGTAAGTCATCATCAAAATATAAACAAAGATATTTGTGAAAGTTAACAGATGCAGTATTAAGAACTAGTGGGGGTACCCGGCGTTGCCCGAGTGTTTGTTTCCGGGACGGGGGGGGAGTTTTAAAAAATGTTATGGTAGGTAAGTAGGAAGGATCAAACCCGGAGTCATGAGTAAAAGTAGGAAAATAAAGTGTGAAAAAAAACAAAAAAAACATCTGCAACGTTAACAGTTCGGCCACCAAGAAAAGTCCATTCCATTTCCAAACAAACAAAAAAAAAACGACTATGGTAGGTCGGCGCGAACGTGAAAATATAATGTGAATTGTCCAGCACGCTAACCACTACGCCACAGAGCACTGCAGCTTAGTTTAGTGATTTTAAATAACTTCACATGAAAGAACTACGAAGCCAAACCGGTGTTCTCTTCTCAACTGTTCCTTGTGAACGATCCCCAAACGGTGTTAAGTGGTGGCAGGGGGAGGAGGAATTTATTAGAGAGAAAATATTTTACCACTTCCATTGATTTTAACCGATTTTGGCCGTGACTTCTCAGCAGAAAAAGTATAGAAATCTAAGATTATCGAGGAATTTGAGAAATAATAAGCCTATAACACACCTCAGATATTGTTCTACCGTTTGTGCATATTATATTTGCATCAAATATCTTGATTTTTAATCCTATTAAGGTCAAAATCCGACGGGAAAAAATGAGTTCATTTTATTTATATAGAGAAGAGATTATTTAAAAATTTATTAACTGATACAGTATTAAGAATTATTAAAAAATTATTATTAAAAAAATTTATTAACTGATACAGTATTAAGAATTATTAAGAAATTTATTAACTGATGCAATATTAAGAATTATTAAAAAAATTATTAACTGATACAGTATTAAGAACTTTTATGTTGTATCATTACAATTATGTAACAAATCAGTTCAACACTGGTTTTGTGTTGCTGTTCTCTTCAGTTCTATGAGGTCAACCTTCTAAGGTTTTAACTTCTCCCTGAGAAGAGAATTTGTTTGTCGCTACACACTTAAGAAGAACATACAAGAAATGTCAACGAGCTGGTCAGACATTTTGTAAATAATGGCGCGCTTATCCTCGCGCACTTGCTTCTCAGAACGAGGCCTGATTTTGTGTCTAACCTCCTGGTAAGGGAGTAAATAATACGATGTATCATAAAATTAAATAAAAGTAATTTTTTATGTGAATATATTTAGGATATGTGGAAAAAAACATTCGCATTTATTCATTGAGAAAAATGTTTCGCTTCTTTGAGCTGAATTTATTAGTTAGTCCTAATGAGTCACCGTTCATCAAGGCCGAAAATCCACGCAAGGATAATTAAACAAAAATGTGAGGATTTGTAACAATCGTTATGATTGGGCAAAACTTGGATTTCTTAAGAAAACGTCTCAACAAGATTTTATTAACACTAGACTTGAAAACGACCATGATATAGTCCGACTGGAAGCAGCTACATGGTATTGTGTTCAACAGACGGATAAATCTAATAAAAAAAAATCTGCTAATAAAAGATATAGATAGATGGTAGAAGTATTAAGTAATTCATAGCTGCATCACCAACACTTAGGCTTGAACCTTCAACCTCTCGAAAAGTGTCATTGAAGTTTACTTAGTACTTTATATTGTACACTAAGAGATCCATGTTACTGGAACGAAAGTATGTTATCCTCGTAGATTAAATAAACTTTTCCGCTAAAATTTTTCGCACATTCCCAAGTTCGATTAAGATACACCTGAAAAAGGTCGTTCATTACATCGACCGAAAAAAAAAAACAACCCAACGATGAGAACAGTATATTTAGTTTTCCGCATTCTTATCCTCAGCTTTCTAATTGTTGCTTCACCACGTTTTGGCCAACTCATCCTCGGGTCTTCTTCAAGTGATTAATCGCGATAGGAACAACTATGGAAAACAGTAATTACTGAGAATACAGTTGCAAGACTCAGCATCCCTATCCCGTCGCGGGTAACCACTTGAGTAAATGAAGCCACCTGATATTATTGTAGGTATTTTGTCAAAACTGCAAAAGAATTTATCTAAGCTAGCAGGGACGGCCGGCGTAGTCAGGTCGCAAAATATGCTTAAATATGATATTTTAATTTTTGCAGACTTGACATATATTATTACAGATTTAATTTCTATCGATTGTTATAAATCATAAAGTTAAGATTTAAAAAATAAGAAATATAATTATATGACTTGGGTGCATCAGCTTTAATCGAAACCGAAACCAAAACCTCTTAATATATATATATATATATATATATATATATTAGGTTATTGAAATAATGTCGTTTTTTTTACTTTCAACGTTATAAATAAAGCGACATGTTTTTCTGCGCCAACCTAATATAGTTTGAGTGTCATCAGCTATAATTGAAACCGAAACCAAAACTTATGAAGAATTCTTGGTAAAATTATTTATAAAAAATTATAGAAGACTAGAGTGCTATAAACTATAATCGAAACTGAAACTAAAACTTATGAATAATTCTAGGTAAGAATTACTTATTCCAAGAAATGGAAGTCCATAACCATAAAACGATAGTCGCTTAGATGTAAGCGCGACACACAATACAAATAACACATACGCAATATATTGAATTCTTGGCAAAAGTGCATTGATAATGGTGGCGATAATGTAGAAAAATAAATTCTGGCACACAAAAGATCGCTCGTATGAACGATACTATTACCGTCTATGTAGCACTTAAACTGTTTTAATTTAAAAAAAATAGGCTTTATATTTAAAACCACCCTTGTACAAAAATATACATTCGTGCACAGCCAACGTTCGCAAAAATTTAGTGAGTACTAACAGGGGTACCCGATGTTGCTCGGTACTGTATAAAACAATTTATATTCCTTTATATAATAGAATGGTTGTGACTTTGTATACAAATAAAATTTGGAGCACACAAACTCGTTAGATTTGATGGTACCAATCTTGCTATCATAGCTCTTCAACTTAAAAAAAAATTAAAGCTTTACTATTAACACGATCTTCGTACATATAATGTGAATGGGATATAACCGCTAGCACTAATTTGATAAATTAAATTCGCAGGGGAATGTTAACGTGTGAAATAAAAATGAAAATCAGACTTGGTCTGGTAGCTAGTCATTGTAAGTCATTGACCGCTGTGAGTATATGATCTAAAAGAAATTACATTAGATGGGAGAGGCGTAAAGAGCAGAAACTCTAAAGTTGAAAACTTACATAGATGCGACATAAGAAATGAGTTAAGAATCGATTATAAACGATTATTTTAGAAGTAATAAATTTGAAATCTTGACATTTTTCCTTGAATTCCTCTGTTCAGTCTCGAAAGACAAAGGATACCCTCTGTAGGGGCAGTTGTGCGTATAATTGTGTGGCAAAGATTGCGCAATCCCCAAACACACCTCTCCTGAATCGGCACTGCTTGAATCCAGTTGCAAGAAGTCCAGGACTACTGAAAACTATGCGGAGATAAGCGGAAGGCACATACACCATCTGGAAGTTCCAAATGGTCACCCATCTGGCACTGGTCAGGCTCGCCGTTGCTTAACTTCGGTGATCTGACGGGAACCGATGTGTCAAATGTCGTTATGCCATATATATTTTTTCCATGCTATGATGGAAGAAGGCCATGTCAACAGCTTAAAAATAAGAGCTGCTCAAAATTCAGATTGTAGGTAGTCTTTTTTATTCAAATGTGAGAATGCACCTGCACGGTAAAAAATTACTATCCAATGATAATAATAGCTAATATCGTATAATGTGTCATTAATCTCAGAGCATCACTTAAATTAATCGCTGAAAACACGAGATATGATTGAATTAAACTGTTTATGATAATTAGATTTACATTGAATAACAAACACATATTTTATTTGATTGTGACATAGAAATCATTAGATTCTCCCATTTGGGGAGGAGGTAATGCAGCGTTATTCCTTTAAAAAACATGATTTTATACAATACACATTTAAACTACAGGAATATTATTCTGTAATATGTTGTGCAAAGAATCGAATTTGAACTCGGGATCATCGTATATTGAGCTGGCTCTACGAGTGCTACCTAACAATTATTATTCAAACGAACAGCTGATTTTCAGAGAAAACAGAACATCCTACATAGCTAATATATGTACAAACGTGTTTCCGACAAATAGCGAAAAATGTTGTTTTTGCATCGAAATCAATCCATTGCATACTTATCATTGGCTGCTTTTAACTTTAAACGGTATTTTTGGCTCCTTACATCAAGTAGTTTCATGCTTTATCCGAAGCGATTTCCACATAAATTCGGCAGTTGGATATTTTCACCATAAGACAACGATAAACTACGTGTTTTCGTTAAAATTTTAACGTATATTATGTTGAAATTGATTTTTTGTCCTTTTGACTTTGGTGTATCTTCACACAGTCTAAAGTCTCCGCAAAATTTACTTGTTTGAAACAATTAATTAAAGAAGTCGTGGCTTAGTGGGGGACCCCCTTTTCTCTTCCCTGCAACCTCTTTCCCACAGAAGAGACGTTGCGAGCCTATCTTTGTTTTATCATTATTTCCATGGCAGGTGCTCGTTTGAACTCCAATCTCTGGTTCCCCTTCGCCAATTTTTCACGATAAACATCCGTCTAGCTGAAACCACTGTCAATAATTTTCCCCACTTTTTATCTGTGCCTAAACCAAAACGTAGATTCCAAAACAAAGCTCCTTTCTTAGAACTGCACGCCCGTGGAACTCTCTACCGCTTGCCTGTTCCCCACCTGACTTCAACTTGGATGTCTTCAAGTCCAACATACACAAATTCCTGATGAACCGCCCCCTCAAGTAATGACACTTTATCAAATCTCCAATACTAACGAATACTAGAACACTATCCCATTGATTACTGTACACGTAATAACCCTGATCTCCGAGTGGCTTCTGGGCCTTGATAAGTGGTTACCTCCATGTAAAAAAAGAAGTTTGTGACGGACTCTTTTAACGTATATAACAGGAGACTTTTATACAAGATCAAACCGACGTTTGCCGATGCAAAAAATTCGTAAAAAGCCGGAAAAGGCCGAATCCAACAAGCTTGCGTCAAGATCCAAACGAGACTAATTTACAACAGAAAAAATAACAACAGAAAAACACTTACCATATGTTTATTCTTTTTAATATATAGAAAACCAATGAAATATTTATTCATGAAAAAGTATTTTTTAAATTCGAAAATTGTTTTATGAATAAGGTCTAAAAATCGTAAAAAAAACATAATCAATGCGTTCAGAACCAGACCTCGTCTCGCTGCAACCACTGTCAAGAGTTTCTGTTCTCTCTCTCTCTCTCTCTCTCTCTCTCTACCTACCTAACACTTAATAAAACTTCTATCCTATATCTGCCTATCTGTGATCAAAGTGTCGCAAGACTGCTTCTAAGTTAACTATAACATGATCGTTTTCCAATATGAATACATTTGTGTGCAACTTCTCTCTTAAATTATCAAATTCTGACACATCACCACCATTAGTAATCACCACCATCATTAACAATCACAACCATTATCAACTATCACCACTATCATTAACAATCACCATTTTCATTAACAACAACCAGCATTAACAATTACCACCATAATTAAAAATCACAACCATCATTAACAACCACAACCATTATTAACAATCACCACTATCATTAACAATCATCACCATCATTAACGATCATTACTCTCAATAAAATTATAACCATCATTAAAATAAGAACCATCATTAACAATCACCACCGTCATTAACATCACTACTATAATTTACAATCATTACCATTATTAACAATCATCGTCATAAACAATCACCACCATCATTATTAATGTTCGCCATCATTGAAGTCACAACCATCATTTACAAGCACCACCATAATTAACAGTCATTACATTATCATTAACTACTATTACAGTATTGTCTCACTATACACTTAGCGCTCATTTAACACTTATCCTCGGGTAGCATTTAAGCCATTATAAATTGTGATATCTTAGTAAAAATGTAAACATATTTTGGAAACGTTTTGAACCGGACAAACACTGGCTAATTAAAACTTAGTTCAGGGTACCGGTAGTTATGATTAAGTTAATAATCACTACCAACATTAACACTCATTACGGCATCATTAATAATTACCACTATTATTAACAATCACTACAATACGTAACAATCATTACAGCATCATTAACAATCACCGCCATCATTAACAATCATTACAACATCATTAACAATCACCACCATTATTAACAATCGTTACAGCATCATTAACAATCACCACCGTCATTAACAATCATTAAACCATCATTAACAATCACCATCATCTTAGCAATGGTTACAGCATGATTGACAATCATCATTAACAATCATTACAGCACCATTAAAAATTACCAGCATCATTAACAATCACCATAATGCGTAACAATCATTACAGCATCATTAAAAAACACGACCATCATTAACAATAATTACCGCATCATTAACAATCAATACCATCATTAACAATCATTACAACATCATTAACAATCACCACCATCATTAACAATCGTTACAGCATCATTAAAAATCACCATCATCAAGAAAAATCATTACAGCATCAATTACAATCGTTACACCATCATTAACAATCGCCACCATCATTAACAATCGTTACAGCATCATTGACAATTACCACCGTCATTAACCCTCATTACAACATCATTAACAATCACCACTGCAATTAACAACCATTACAACATCATTAACAATCACCACCATTATTAACAATCATTACAGCATCATCAACAATCATTGCAGCATCATTAACAATCACAACCATCATTAAGAATCAACATCATCATTAACAATCATTACAACATCATTACAAATCACCACCATCATTAACAATCATTACAATACTATTAACAATCACCACCATCATTAACAATCGTTACAACATCATTACCAATAACCACCATCATTAACAATCATTACAATACCATTAACAATCACCACCATCGTTAACAATCATTACAACATCATTACCAATAACCACCATCATTAACAAGCATTACTGCATCTTTAACAATCACCAGCGACATTAAGAATAATTACACCATCATTAACAATCACCACCATCATTAACAATCCTTACAGCATCATTAACAATCACCACCATAATAAACAATCATTACAGCATCATTAACAATCACCACCTCATTAACAATCACCACCACCATTACAATCATTACAACATCATTAAGAATCACCGCCATCATTAACAATTATTGCACCATCATTAACAATAATTACGGTATTGTATAACAACTCATCTGACGCTCATTTAACGCTAATCATAAAAAAATGTCTTATTTATTCTAAAATTAATTTTCGGTTTTATCACTTTCTTAATTACCTATAACTTGCCAGGAATTAAATCGAATTATGAATCAAGTTGTTCTCTTTTCGAGCATTCCCATTAGATAAACATTTCGACATCTTCCGACTGTTCATGTAAATGCCCTCAAGATATTTTTTTCTGGTTTAAAATCTGTACCAAGTCAGATTAATGCCATCTTTTTCAGATGTTTTATTTAATACTTTTAATACTTTTTTTTACTTTAATGTCTCGCCGTAGTTTACACACACAGCTAGAAAATAATTGCTTTTTTCCTGAACAAAACAAGGCAACCACACTAAGCTGACCGACCGGACTTACAGGAGGAACAAAAAGTATTTTACACTTTTTGAGGTCATTCCAAGTTTTCACTATTGTATTCAGCCATTGGCGAAACTGCAATTTAAACTCTCAATTCCTTTTGAAAAGAAATATTTAATCAGCTAAAGATGAATTAGGTGTCTTTTGAGAAACGCAGACTAATGCCTAGCATTGTTTATCTGTTATTTTAATCAGTTAATTGTTCGTGGACTTAATATAAAGTAAAGTAAATTCGTTACTTCCGTATCATTCGCGTCGAAGAAAGTCTTGCCCAAACTTACTTTCCAAAATACGCCGTTGAACTATCCATTCCATATTGACCAGTATGCCCAACTACACTCTGTATTACTTCAATGGCCGCGGCCGTGCCGAGATTCTTCGTATGATGATGGCCGCTGCTGGCGTCAAATACATGGATAAGAGGTTCGAATTCAACGAATGGGACAAATATAGGAATGGTAAGAAATGGATTTTATTCTCAGTCTCTCAATATTTTAGATATGCATAACAGAAAGAGAATAAGACTGCCTGTTTATATTGTTATGCTGAACGACATATTAGCTCGCTCGAAATTAGTGTTAAAAGTGACAGAGTTCAGAGTTTCAAACGCTTGATTGGCTTTACTGGCTATCGCTGTACTGATGAATCCGTAAGCATTAAACTTCTACTTTTGTAGATAATATTTATTATAAATATAATTGTATATGTGCATTATTTTCATTATTTAATATAACACAGAATGTGGTTGGAAAGTTCAATAGTAATTAAAACAGAATGGTAATTAAATGTGATTAGAAAACTTAATAGTAATTACAATATTAGAACTCCAAATCTAATAAGGGGGCAGGTTCCGATATTTGAATTTTAAACGTTGTGACTCAAATCATATATTGCTTTGTTGACCATTTTAGATTTTTGATAGGATATAATCTGTTCATTCTGATCTGGAATTTAACCAGTACAAAGTAGATTAACAATTTCTTGTAAGCATTCGCTACCTCGTGATTTAAATGTTGTTTTTCGAATGTCTAAAATCACACTGATTACACTGCTTGAATATACATGACTTTCTTTTAATGCATTAAAACAATTATTTGAGAAAAATAGTTTTAAATAAAACGCCAGATAATTTTCGCATATCTGAACACACACAAACATACATGCAAACGCCTCTCTCTCACTCTCTCTCCCTCACTCACACACACACACACACACACTCTACTATTATATAAAAGCAACTTAGCTTGTGTGCGTGTATGTGAATACATCTAAAATATATACGAAATTTGGACAAATTAAAATAACATATTTAAGCGTATTTTACTACCGGGCAAAGCCGTTCGAGCCCCCGCCCTCTACGCTAATCCCATTTACAAATTTACTATGCCTGTCTGCCTCCCCGTCTGTCTCCATATTTTTAAACTCTATCTCTACCGAAACTAAAAGTCGCAGTGGGGCGTTATGAGCCTCAAATGATTGAATTTTTATGGACCGTTCCATTATTGGTCTTTATCCGATTAAAATAGTTTAAAAAGGGTCCAAAACTGGTTAAAATTGAAAAAAAAGTTATATTTTTACATTATTCTTAGTTTATTTTAAATCAGTGTATATTCGTGTCACGTTGGTACAGGAGTCAGCTTTGAATGCTAGAGTGTTGCTTTCGATTTCGATTCTAGCTGAGGTCACCCAGCTACTTTTTTACGTTTTAAATAATGACTTTATAATAATATATACCAAATCTGGATGAATTAAAATATCATATTTAAGCGTATTTTACGATCTGGCAAAGTCTGGCGCTCCCGCTAGTATAGGCATGTATTTTCGCAATTGTAAAATTACATGCGGATGGTGCTTGATGTCATTTTCTTTTCATATCTTGTATACAGGAGTTCAATAAAAAAAATCATTGCGCGATTTTCATTTACATTTGCATTAACGCCGTGTTTTTTTTGTTTATACTCTCATGCCATATTTACTTTATATATTTGCTGTTTTAACAGTTGATTTCCTGTTTCTATTTTTAATTAAATTCCTTAATATGATTTTTAAGTTTTAGTTCCATTAGGATTTTACAATAAATAAATAAATATTAATTAATTCATCATAAATTTAAGGGAAATAATAGGAATCTAATGTAAAAAAATAGACAAAAAACAAACGAATTATTTTTTCGTTTAGAAAAATAAGCATATTTTTTTCAGATTCCAATATCGATTCAAATTTGTTTCGTTTCAGATATGCCATGTATGCGTGTTCCCGTCTTAGAGATGGATGGTGGAAATAGAATGCCAGAGACAATGGCTATTGCCAGATACCTGGCCCGCGAACACAGTAAGTATTTTTCTGGTGACATAATAAACATCAAAACATCCTAAACATGATAAACTTAATGAATATAATATTAAAAACATCATAAACATTAAAAACATCATAATATTAAAAACATCATAAGCATTAAAAACATCATAAACATTAAAAATATCATAAACATTAAAAACATCATAAATATAAAAAATATCATAAACATTAAAAACATCATAAATATCAAAAACATCATAAACATTAAAAACATCATAAATATTTAAAAAATCATAAACATTAAAAACATCATAAACATTAAAAATATCATAAACATTAAAAACATCATAAACATTAAAAATATCATAAAATTAAAAACATCATAAACATTAAAAACATCATAAATATTAAAAACATCATAAATATTAAAAACATCATAAACATTAAAAATATCATAAACATTAATGTTTATGATATGTAAAACATCATAAATATAATAAATATAACAAACAATGTAAAACATCATAAATATAATATATATAACAATGTAAAACATCATAAATATAATACATATAACAATATATATATAATAATATATATAACAATGTAAAACATCATAAATCTAATATATATAACACATATATATATAATATAATAAATATAACAAACAATGTAAAACATCATAAATATAGTAAATATAACAAACAAAATAAACACAATAAATACCATAAACATAATAAATGTTTTAAATATTATAAACATAATAAGCACCATAAACGTAATAAACATCATAAATATAATAAATATAATAAAATGATAAATATTATGAACATAATAAACATAACAAAAAATAATAAACATAATAAATATCATAAACATAATAAGCATGATAAAATAATAAATATAATAAAAATAATAAACATAATAAACTTAATGCATGTCATTAATACTAAAATAATCATAAACATAATAAACATAATAAACATCATATATATCATAAATTTAATAAACATCATAAAAACATCATAAACTTAAAGAAAAAATATAAAAAAAACATCATACACTTATAGAAAAAATATAAAATAACATCATAAACTTATAGAAAAAATATAAAAACATCATAAACTTATAGAAAAAATATAAAAACATCATAAACTTATAGAAAAAATATAAAAACATTATAAACTTATAGAAAAAATAAAAAATAACATCATAAACTTATTGAAAAAATATAAAATAACAACATAAACTTATAGAAAAAATATAAAAACATTATAAACTTATAGAAAAAATATTAAAATATCATAAACTTGTAGAAAAATATAAAAACATAATAAACTTATAGAAAAAATATAAAAACATAATAAACTTATAGAAAAAATATAAAATGACATCATAAACTTATAGAAAAAATATAAAAACATTATAAACTTATAGAAAAAATATAAAAACATTATAAACTTATAGAAAAAATAAAAAATAACATCATAAACTTATTGAAAAAATATAAAATAACAACATAAACTTATAGAAAAAATATAAAAACATTATAAACTTATAGAAAAAATATTAAAATATCATAAACTTGTAGAAAAATATAAAAACATAATAAACTTATAGAAAAAATATAAAATAACATCATAAACTTATTGAAAAATATAAAACACCATCATAAATTTATAGAAAAAATATAAAAACATCATAAACTTATAGAAAAAATATAAAAAACATCATAAACTTATAGAAAAAATATAAAAACATTATAAACTTATAGAAAAAATATTAAAACATCATAAACTTATAGAAAAAATATAAAAACATCATAAACTTATAGAAAAAATATAAAAACATCATAAACTTATAGAAAAAATATAAAAACATCATAAACTTATAGAAAAAATATAAAAACATCATAAACTTATAGAAAAAATATAAAAACATAATAAACTTATAGAAAAAATATAAAAACATTATAAACTTATAGAAAAAATATTAAAATATCATAAACTTGTAGAAAAATATGAAAACATAATAAACTTATAGAAAAAATATAAAATAACATCATAAACTTATTGAAAAATATAAAACACCATCATAAATTTATAGAAAAAATATAAAAACATCATAAACTTATAGAAAAAATATAAAAAACATCATAAACTTATAGAAAAAATATAAAAACATTATAAACTTATGGAAAAAATATAAAAAACATCATAAACTTATAGAAAAATATAAAAACATTATAAACTTATGGAAAAAATATAAAATAACATCATAAACTTATAGAAAAAATATAAAAACATCATAAACTTTTAGAAAAAATATAAAAACATTATAAACTAATAGAAAAAATATAAAAACATAAACTTATAGAAAAATTATTTAAAAAACATCATAAACTTAGAGAAAAATTATAAAAAACATTATAAACTTAGAGAAAAATTATTTAAAAAACATCATAAACTTAGAGAAAAATTATTAAAAATACATTATAAACTTAGAGAAAAATTATAAAAAACATCATAAACTTTCAAATTATTTTGTTTAAGTTGTTTCTTCATTTAGATAAAATATAAATTGGTGAGATTTATAAATATATTCGTATTTGCAAATTAAACGAGGTCCTGGATATGACCTTAAACTATATCCAGTGGTGAGGTCTCAGCTTGCAGGCTTTCAGGAGTGTGAAGTCACCATTTAATTGCCATTGCTCCCAGGTCCACTATGACCCGGAGTGGTAGTACTTGTTAGGGTCCCAACTATGGGTTAAATAGAAACTGACTTGAAAACAACAGATATATTCTATTAAAAACTTTTTCTTCAAAATCACTGGATTCGGCATTAAATAACCTGAAAGGGTTGATATGCAGTAAAACAAAAACAACCAACCAACCATTATGCAAGCGAAAATAGATAATTTTCGCTTTCCATTGCAACAAGCAAATAATTCAGCCTTAACGTTCCAAGTCGCATTCCGGGATTATGTCTGTGGTAGTGGTTAATGTGCTGTCGGCAATATTTGGGGATATTTGCCAATCGGCATCGACAACGGAGCTTCCACTTCCTTAAAGAGGCTGCTAGTTCCGAAACTTTTCCGTTAACAAAATACGACCTCTGTTATATTTTCTTACTTGATTGAAGAGGACTAACACGATGTTTGCTAGAGAATTCGTCATTATTTATGTGATGAGGATTATATTAAAAACAAAATGAGAGAATCGAACAGCTATTCTTACAAAAAATATAAGATTATATAATTCCGTTAATGTCATATATTAGCATGGAAATGCCTTACAGGAAAGGCCTGAAACAACTTGATGTAAGGATCTAATAAACTGAAAGCTATTTATCGCAAAGATAAGAGATTCATATAATCCGTAATTTAAAAAAAAACTATAGACAACTATATGTAGATAAAAAGAGTCACCAGGAAAAGATATTCCCAATCTTTCGGTTTTTGGAAGGAAGCAATATTAAGAATAAGATGCTATATAAAAATTTATATTTATATTTATTGGTGTTCAAATCTATAATTATATTTACTGGATTTCAAAATCGTAACGTAAGGAAGTGAGCGACGCTTTTTTATGGCTGGTTTCCATAGCAATCACGTCGCTTCAGCGACTACTGTTGCTACCAATTCACCGCTCTCGCGAAAGAAGAGTAACAAGTGAAACAGAGAGAAGAAAGAATGAAAGCGAGATAATTAGGGGGATTTTATTGAAAATGGACGAGTGCTGTACAGTGTTATTACATATGTGTATGTTATGTTTATGGGAGCTATAAATATGATTGACATTAAACAAAGAATAAGTGAATTTACAGGAAGGTTAAAAAATCATGGATTACAATAGAAAAATTCGAGCATGAAAAGCATTATGGTTAAGCTTAAATATGGAAAAGTAAAAGACTAGTTGTTAAAACTGGAAAAGAAAAGGACAAGGTATTTATTAAAAAATATACTTTAAATATTGCAGCGAATTAAATGATACCACTAGACCAACGACTCAAACCAGTTGAAATTAAAAAAAAAAACAAAAAAAAAACAAAGAATAAACCAAACGATTCTAAAAAACACGTGCATTAAAATATTCATAAAAAGGCTTAAACTAGAAGCATAATATTAATGAAAGAGAGTTTGCAGAGAAAAATAAATTATGGAGACCACTAGAACAACTCTATCAAAACTCTCAAGTGGGCAGAAACAAAATTAATGTCGTGTTTTACTTTTTTACATCATAAACAAAATAAATATAATAAATATCAGAAACATAATGAATATCATAACATATTAAGCATTATGAACATATTAAACATAAAAACATAATAAACATAATAAAAAATAAAAATAATAAACATCATAAACATAATAAACATCATAAACATCATAAACATAATAGACATAATGATTATAATAAACATAATAAATAGAATATTCATGATAAATATAATAAACATAATAAATATAATAAACATAATAAATATAATAAACATCATAAATATAATAAATATAATAAACTACATAAACATCATAAAAATCAAAACATAATAAACATCATAAATATAATAAACATCATAAATATAATAAATATAATAAACATAATAAACATCATAAATATAATAAAGATCATAAATATAATAACTATAATAAACATAATGAACATAATAAACAGCATAAACATAATAAATATAATAAACATCATAAACTTAAAAAACATAATAAACATAAAAAACATAATAAAAATAATAAATATAATAAAGATTGTAAACATCATAAACATAACAAACATAAAATCATAAAATTGATAAAGATAATAAACAAAATAGACAACATAAACATAACAAATATGATGCAATAATAAATATAATAAACATAATTAACTTAAGGAATGTCATTAAAATAATAAGCATCTTAAACATATTAAACAAAATCAGCACAATAAATATCATAAACATAATAAACATTATAAATATAATAAACATTAAAAACATGATAACATCGTAAAGATAATTCGATTTACTTAACGTTAAAAAACATTTTTTTTTTTTGCGACAACCTAATAAATTTGTAGAAATAGAGATGGTTTAAGAAAGTTTTTAGAGCGAAAGAGAGAACCGATGTTTCGAAATGCAGCGATAGCAATCGATTGTAAATATGAACTCTAAGAAAAACTTGATGAGGAAGAAATACCAAAATATTTCAGAGAAATTTATTTTACTGTGCTTCTAGATTGAGTTTGCGATCACACTTCGTGTTGTTAATGGCAGTCGGCGATTAAATGCTTTTGTGTATAAAGGACGTAAAATCAGTAAATTTTGAAACATTATATTACGTGCTTCATAAACGGGGAATGGGGAATAAAACATAAGAAACTTTCGCTTGTCAACTTTTTCATTTCTATAATATTTTTCTTTTTTTCTTAATTAAATGCAAGATTCTCAATGTCTGTTATTTTAGATTTTTATCCCAAGAGCAGCATGGACATGATGAGGTGTGACTACATCGCTGATTGCTTCTATGAAATCATGCACGATTACATGAGGTACTATCACTGGAAGAACGGACGCTTCAGGGTGAGTTATTTCCATAACAATTTAAGATTTATATATTTCCAGATAATTAAACACATCGAATTAGATAAATACACATTTCGATGGAGTATGTAAGTATCTCCACTGGACCACCTGAAAAATTAAACATCCAGTGTAGCAGCAAGTCCTTATATTGCAAATAAGTAATACCCACATCCACCTACCTTGAAAATGCTGCTATGAAACCTGAAATAGTTATATGGAATAAGTCAGAGAGAGAGTTGCAACCTTGATTGAAGTGAGTGTCCCTAATGATGGAGGTCTGAACAGAGCTGAAAGAGAGAAACGAACCAAATATGAAGGTCTCATGTATGATATGAAAAGAAACTGGAATCTTAGGGAGATATCAATCATACCAGTTAATACAGGTGCCAAAGGGCGTATGAATAAGAACCTGAAGTCCTACCTAACTAATATTCCTGGTGAACCAAGTGCAAAAGAGATTCAGACAATTGCACTTAAGGGAACAGCGAGGATACTGAAAAGAGCTCTCGATTGGTTTACATTAAAAAGCAGGACAATGTTGACAACTGGTTTGGCTGCCCCATACCCCGCGCTACAATCTTCAAAGGAAGGAAATTTAAAAAATATATATATGTTTGTTATAAACAATATATATCTGGTCGCCACATATCACAACGACCGTTATATTCGCAGGTTGCTACTGGTTGTCAGTTTTTTTTTATTTATTACATTTTCACCCCAAACAAGACATATTGCTACTTTGTTGTAGGGGGCTACTATCAGGGACATAGGCATCAGGGGTACTGTGTAGGAAGTTGGGCAGCAAGATGTTGGTTCACGTTGCACTTGAACTTCTGCATGTCAGTACAGTTGGGGGAGCAGGGACCCGGCAGGGAATTCCAAAGTCTAGCTGTCCTGGGGAAGAAATTACTGGAATAAAAGGCTCCCTTACATCTAGGGATCTCTACTGTGAAGGGGTGGGATTTAGCTGCTTGTCGGGTTTGTTAATTAACTCGGGTCGTTTTTGTCTTATATTATTAGAAAATCTACAATACAAAACATGGTGATAGTTTATATTCTTTTATTCTCCAATTGAGATAAGATATGACTTACTTTCTGTAGTCCTCTCCGCAGGTTTGCAGTTAATAGTCCTAGCTTAGTTGTAGCTTAACGGCCATCCACAGGTGATTTAATAGGAATAAAATAGTCATTCTGTATGTATTTATACTAGCAGGACCTGTGCACATTCCACATGCGACTCATCCATATGTAATATATTTATGTTGGCATTCTATAGATGTTCAGTGTAAATGGAAACGCTCTGAAATTATTGTAGCTCTTTTATTAAAACTTTAAAAGTATTTATCTAAACAAGTACGTACGTACGGCGTACCTCGGTACTAAAGTGTGTTTAAATATAATATTGTAATTCTTGCAGATTTCGTATATATTATTATAGAGTTAATGTTCTATCGATGTTAATATATTATAAAGTTGCGATTTCAAAAATAAAAAAATATATACCCGTGTGATTTGGGTGCATCAGCTTGAACCGAAGCAGAAACTAAAACATAAAAATGCATATCATTCAAACACTACCGTGTTCGAATATATGATTGTGGCAGTTTTAGTCATTTCGAACTGCTTTAAAGCTTCAACGCTCACTCATTTTTCAACTAAATTTCAAACAATTATTACAGTTTGTAGATCACATTCTCAGCTATATTGAGATTTTTTTTCAATTTTCGTTCAGTAAAAAAAAAGTTATAGTAGATTTACTGGCGTTCAAAATCGTAAAAAATATGTAATGAGGTGAGCGACGTTTTTTATGACTGGTTTCCATAGCAACAACGTCGCGTCAGCGACTACTGTTGTTATCAATTTATCGCTCTCGCGAAAAGAAGAGTAATAAGTGAAACAGAGAGTATGAAAGAATGAAAGGGCGATAATTGGAGGGATTTTGTTGAAGCAGAAGAATGCCGTACATTGTTATTACGTATGTGTATATTATGTTTATGGGGGCAAAAAAATAAGATTAAAATTAAACAAAGAACAAGTGAATTTACTGGAAGTCTGAAAAATCATGGATTACAATAAAAAAATGCGAGCATGAAAAGTAATATGGTTAAGCTTAAACATGGAAAAGTAAAGGACTAGTTGTGAAAACTGGAAAAGAAAAGAACAAGATATTCTAGTAAAACATATAATAAATCTATAACTTAAAATATTTCAGCATTTAGAATTTTTTTAAATTTCAATTAATAATATTATATAGCAAATTCTTGATGCTGCAATATTTTAAGTTATAAATTTATTATATTTTTTACTATAATAGTTTGTCCTTTTCTTGTCCAGTTTTAACAACTAGTCCTTTACTTTTCCATGTTTAAACATAATACTTTGCATGCTCGCTTTTTTCTATTGAAATATATATATATATATATAAATATTTATATATATATATATATATATATATATATATATATATATATAGCTTGAATGTCCTCAGCTATAATCGAAACCGAAACCAAAATTTATGAAGAATTCTTGGTAAAATTATTTATTACAAGAAATAGAAGTCCATAACAATAAAACGACAATCACTCATATGTAAGTGTGACACAAAAATAAATAACACACGTTACCCTATATATAGATTCATAAAATACATTGTTCTTAGAATATATTGCTCTTAGAATGCATTGATCTTAGACTGTATTTATCTACAGATATATTGATTTAAAATGCATTGATCATTGACTATTTTGCGTTTAGAATGCGTATATGTTAAAATACATTGCTCTTAGAATGTATTGCTCTTAAAATAAATTGGTTTCAGAATGCATTGTTCTTAAAATGCATTGCTCTTAGAATATATTGATCATAGAATATATTGATCTTAGAATATATTGATCTTAGAATATATTGCCTTTAGAATTCATTGATCTTCGAATATATTGCACTTAGCCTAACTGCCTTTAAAATATATTGTTCTTAAATCTTAGAATACATTGTTCTTAAAACGCATTGGTTTTTACGATTTTGAACGCCAGTAAATCTACTATAACTTTTTTTTTACTGAACGAAAATTGAAAAAAAATCTCAATATAGCTGAGAATGTGATCTACAAACTGTAATAATTGTTTGAAATTTAGTTGAAAAATGAGTGAGCGTTGAAGCTTTAAAGCAGTTCGAAATGACTAAAACTGCCACAATCATATATTCGAACACGGTAGTGTTTGAATGATATGCATTTTTATGTTTTAGTTTCTGCTTCGGTTCAAGCTGATGCACCCAAATCACACGGGTATATATTTTTTTATTTTTGAAATCGCAACTTTATAATATATAAACATCGATAGAACATTAACTCTATAATAATATATACGAAATCTGCAAGAATTACAATATATTGCTCTTTAAACATATTGCTCTTAAGATTTACACAGATCATAGACAATATTGTTCTAAAAATATATTGCTTTTTGAATGAATTGCCCTAAGAAAATATTAGTATTAGAAGAAATTGCTCTTAGAATTTATTGATCATAGGATACATTGCTTTTAACGTGCACTGGTCTTAAACTCTAGAAGTGTAAGCCATGTTTAGTTTCAGAACAGTTTCCGATGGTTCGTTGTTTTACACAAGTCCTGAGAGGTGACTGGTTTGCAGTAGACAGAGCAGTTTCCGATGGTTCGCTGTGATACAAGTCCTGGAGTTGACTGGTTTGCAGTAGACAGTTCTCGAGTTGGAATCCACAGAGCAAAAGATTCTTCCGGTGTTGAGACGGAAAAAGTATATGCGAAATTGCTACAGAAAGGTTTAAGATTTATGCAGCAATTCTGGTTTCTGATTGGTTGGTAGCAGAACGGGAATTAATTCGATTCGTCAGTTCCCAGCTGCATCGTTAATAAATAGGATATCCTGACTATGCGGGATCATACCCCATTATAGTTCACTATGATGGGATGTGTCTCCTAGCGGCTTCGGCTGCATGGAGACAGGGTAGTACAAGTCAAGGATTCGTCACTTGACACTCAGCCCAACAGGTGAGGGGCCGGGAACCGGCCCAGCACCTGTTGGACTGAGGTACACCGCCTGG